>NC_090934.1:272724683-273047721 GCF_040938575.1 Ambystoma mexicanum
GGGTTCCGGCGATGGCGGATGGCGGGCTGATGAGAGTTGAGGATCGAACCCGCGTGAGGAATAGAAGCGCCTGGAAGCACGTAAGTAAGCGCTTGTAGCCTGCTTCACGATGTGCACTAACTGTCTCTTTTATCTTGCAGGTACAAATTCGGAGCTTTAGAGAAGCTGAAGGGTGCTGGAATACCCACTGGATTCGGCGTGGGAAGGAGTAATGGCACGTGAGTAATAAAGTTGCCCAATGTCTTTAAACGCACCTTCTTTTGTCTTTCAGATGCGGGATGCAGCGCCGAAGGCCTCCGGAGCGTGCAAAGAGCTGGTAAGCCTTTGTCTTTCAGATGCCGGAATGCAGCGCGAGGCGTTGGTGACAGCCGATGGACCAGGTAAGAGATGCGCTGCCACTGAAGACCGTAGTGCTAACCTGTTCTTTCTTTGTCTTTACAGGTGCTGCTGAAGACTGGATTCCAGGATGGTAAGCCTTTGTTCCCTTAGGCCCAGGATCAGAAGCAAAAGACACAATGAGCGTTCTGCTGCAGAGAATGCAGAATAACGCAAAGCAAGATTCATCCATCGGGTGTGGTTTAAATAGCCTCCTGTAGTGCTTAGGTGTCTCCTTCCACCGCCACGCCTAGGTAAGAAAAGAGTTCCTGCTTTCCAGAAGAGTTCCAGTGTTCTGAACCTAGGGAGTGGCTCCTGCCCCACCCAACAGGAAAAGTAGTCCCAAACAGAAGAGGATCAGGGGTTCAACTGGCAGGTAAGTAAGCAGCATGGTCTGCTGCAGGTAAGTCCACCCAAGCATTATGAGCCCGGCGCTTCCAGCGCTGGGACTGGGCATCTTTATGAGCCTGGTGCCACTGGTGCCAGGACAGGGTCCAAAAGGTCCCAATTTGGACTGGCTGGCACTCGGAACCGGGGTTATGGGTCTGCTTCCAAGGGAGTCGGGCAAGTCCTGATCTTTTGGAAGCAGAGATCATGACACACAATGCACGTGATGTCTGAATTTGACATTGCACTGCCTTCACATTTCCTGGCACACACCATAGAGTGCTTGTACATGTAGGTAGTGAGTGGCGTACACATTTTCTGCACTGCATAGACCCACTTCCATGGAAACTGCCACCTTTCAACAGGTCTGATCACAGAAGCTATTCAAAGTAGACCCAGCATGCATGCCAGGTCATATGTTGTGTGTCACATGTCTGCCGGATGCCTTTGCTGTCGGTGTGTGTGTGTGTGTCGTGTGCTTCTGACATGTGTAGTGACCTTTTTCTCTCTATTTTTCAGGTGATGATGCAATGGAGGCGGAGGATGGTGTTGTCATGCCAGACACAGGGTTGGTAACACCACATCAACCCGGCACTAGTGGGGGTCGTGGGTTGATAGGCCACGAAAACCCCCAAGTGCTGCAGTCCATCTTGTCTATGGCTGCCTATGAGTCCAGCCTTGATGACGACTCTGACGTCCATGTTGAGTTGGATGAGCATCAAGTCCATGTGTCAGGGGTGAGTGATTCTGATGTGGACACTCCTCTGTCTGCGACACCTGCACTGAGGGATCAGACAGTCTTGGTTCCTCCGCCCGTGGTGGATCGGGACGCAGGGTCACCCTCCACACCAGTCACTGATGTGCCTGGGACATCACGTCGACGGGGGCATGTAGTCGTGCAGCTGCAGGCGGTGCCAACACAGCGAGGACCCCTGGTCCTTGGGTCCCGCAGGGGTCAAGCCCGGCAAAGCGGTCGCCGCGCGCAACCGCTGTATACTGAGTGGGAGCAAGACATGACAGCCAATTCCGAACGGCAGGGGGCAGCAATGGAGAACATCGCTGAGAACATGGAGCGTGTGGCCCGATCTGTGCTCCCCCTGCTAGGCACGTGCTTCTCCAGCAGCAGGGGGCACGGTCCACGGCCCGCTCGCTCAAGCTGGGCATGGTGGCCTCAGACAGGGCACGCCAGGCTGAAATGTCGTCTCTGCATCAAGCAATTGCTGCTCACACAGAGGCGCACATGGATGCCCTGAGGGAGGAGTATGCTTCCCTCAGATCCACTCTGGGTGTCCTTATGATGTCCCAGAGGCAGCAGGCAGAGGAGAGGTTTGCACAGCTTGAGCGTACCATCTCGGCTGAGCTACAGGCTTGCCGGGAGGTGCAGCGGTTGTCCAGCCTGGCCTTGCAGGAGGAACTCCGTGTTACACGTGCTACCTTGCAAGAGGAAGCACGTGTATCACGTGAGGTTCTGCATGCAGACCTATGTAACATCGCCACACAGAACCAGGCTCACCCGTCCGGCAGACTTGCTGCCGATGAGGGGCAAGCTGCGGCTTGGCGTGGCCAGGCTACTGTGCCATGTCCTCCTTTACAGGATGAGCCAGACTCGGACGACCATCTATCTCCCACATAGGTCGTGCTGTGCAGGCGTTGAGCCCATGGAGGATTTTTATTGTTGGCTCAGCATCATCGCATGTGGATGTGGAGCAGCACCCTGTACCCCCCCCCTCCTGGGTGCCTCCCCTCCCCCCCCGGGTCGTATGTGGCCATTTTTGATTTTTCTTTTAGTTTAGTTAGTTAAGTTTCTGTTTGATAGTTAGTTTAAATAGGTAATGTAGGTTTTCCATAGTTAGTGTAATTAGTTAATAGTTTAAAATTTTTAGTTAGTTTAAAATTGCTAGTCTATTGTGCTTTCATGTGACAGTGCGGTGCTTTGTGGCTTTTGAAGGCATCCACTGTCTGTTCCAGCTGGGCCCTTCATGGTTGTCTTGTGTATGTGTTTGCTGCTTGGGGTCCTTGACTCACATATGCCACTCCTGCCTCCCTTATCCATGGGCTTGCAAGGATGGTTTGGTGTTACAGAATATTACACAAGGGCTTTGGACTGTCATATCTGTGGCATGTCTGGTGCTGTGTGACTTGTGTTGACACCCCTAGTGGGGATGATTTAGGTGTCATTGTCCACTGTTCAGCTTTTGCTAGATGGGGTGTGTCATGATTAATGTGGACATTGATTGCTATGCATTGTGTAGTATGTTTCATATCTTTCCTGTACACGTGCTTGTTGCAATTCATGCTGTAGATAGTGTTCCACACTTTGGAGGTGAAAGACGGACTGATGGTGTGATTTGTGATGTGACTCTCTGACATGGTCAAGTAATGAGATGCCTGATGAGACACACACAGATGACTTTGAAGCATTAATCATGTGTTTCAAGCCCTTTCTGCAGGGGGATGAGCCTCCATAGCACCTTTGCCAGCAGACATGGCCCATTGGACGACGGAATTCTTGACCCGTTTGTTGGTGCCCACATGCACATGTGTGCACAAGCAGAGGCACAGTGATTGCAGAACCACATCCTAGAACTGCTGACATGTTCCAAGGAACCCCTGCTGGAACCGAAGACTCCCGACTGGGATTCCATCGCTCCACAGCCCAGTCCCAGGACCCAGTTGCCCACCCACTCCTGCCTCTGGGGTTGTCATGTCGGGGCAAACACCATCTGAGACCACTGACAACCCCCGGCCAGAGAGGCAGAGGGGCACCAGCTTCAGTGCCACCGAAGTTGGTGTCCTGGTGGAGCAAGTCCTGGGGCAGTATGATGCCCTCTTTGGAAGTTCCTGCGCCGACAAGGAAGGACGGACTCGGATCTGGACTGACATCGTGACTGCCATCAACGCGGAGGGGGTGGCAGTCCGCGACTTACAACATGTCAAGAAGCGCTGGGAGGACTTCAGGTCCAGGACCCTGAACAAGGCCCGGCGCCTCTTGAAGGCAGCGGTTGCCAAGGGGCGCCGGGGCCACTTGTCGGAAGAACAGATGAGGGTCCTGGAACGCATATCCCCAGCGCTCCACGTCCAGGTCCTTGAGAGGCAGACCCGTCTGGAATCGAGCGGTGAGTGTACATGCATCCTGATTGTGAGCAGTGCGTGTGGTGATTATTCAGTAGTGTGCAGGTTGCACATCTGTTTGTATGGGGTTGAGTATGGGTGGGGGTGTACAGGGCCGTGGGGCTAACACATGCGAGGGCTGGAATGTGTGAGACATGGATGGTGCTTGTGTGTGTAGGCTTGCATGCCAAATGCAGTTGTGTGGGCACACATGTTTGGATGAATGTGTATGTAAGTAGACATGTCCGTGATGTCACGCATGTATGTTGTTTTCGGCTGCATGTATCAGCACTGTGTACATGTGCATGTGTGTGTATTTGACAAGGGTGCAACAGTGATGCAACATGGATGCATGTGAGAGCGGTATGTGGAAGCCTGATTGGCAGATGTGACATGGATGCCTGTCTGAAACTGCGACACTTGGCAGAGGTGTACACATGCATGCAAGTGTGGTGGTGTGTGTACATGTGTGGTGCACATCCTGTGTTGCATGTGATGTCTGGCTCACATTTGGCTGCTCATGCTGTTGTATGTGTATGGATGGTGGTGGCAGTTGCGATATGGCTGTGGTATGGCTCATGTGTGCAAGTTGTAATGACGTGTGTTGGGGATTGTGATGACATGTCTGAGGTTTGCCAATGCCACTCATGTACAACTGTAATGTGTGTATGTGTCCATTGTTCAGTGCCCTGATGCCTGTGTTTTGTTTCTCCCTGTCTGCAGCGTCAACTGATGAAGAGGGCGGAGAAGGTGCTGTGGAGCACAGCGGCGGGGATCCCACCGCCAGCCGGAGACGCAAGGCCCGGCTCCCCTCCCATGTTGTGATCTCGTCGGGGAGTGAGGAGTCCGGTGCCGCGTCCCAGGCCGCAGATGCCGGGGGGAGGTCCAAGAGGCGGAGGTTGGAGTTGGACTCCTCGGCAGCATAAGGGGCAGCTGGGACCCCACAGGGCCCAACAGGGGAAGATGGCACGGAGTCATCCAGGTTGGTGGGGGGTTTGGTGGAGGAGGAGGCCGTGCAAGCACCAGAGACGGGGTCTGAAGGTGGGGATCCCACTGGTGCTAGTAGTGCAGTGCAGGACCAGGGACAGGAGGCAGCACAGGCCGCCGTGGAGGTGCCTGTGTGCAATCCTGTCCCTGATCCTGTCCCTGCATCATCTTGCACCAGCAGGGATGCCTACATCCAGACCCGTTTTCAGGCAGGGGATGAGCTCACGTCACTGGCCTTCCTCTGCCTGCGGACGTGGCTATCCGGGTCCGGGTTGAGCCTGTCCTGGCTGGTGTGGCGTTGCGTCAACGGGCCATGCGAGGTGACCTGCAGTCTTTTTATGAGGAGACTGCACGTCATCTCGAATGGCTCGTTGACCACGTCAGCCTGCTGGGACAGGTCACCCAGGCCGGATTCCTCCGTCTGATGGGGCTTGCTACGACCCCCTCCTCAACTGGACCCCCTACGCGCCAGTCGTCCTCCGTGCCATCTTCCCACCCATCAGTCACCTGGGTGCCCTGTGGAGCTGCCTCTGACGGTGCGGGCAGGCTGGTGGAGGAGGCATCCCTGCCACAGTCGGGAGTCGGACGTCCAGCAGGGGTGGCCACATCTACGACTGCACCCCAGCCGGCGGAGGATGTGCAGGCAGCAGGAGGCAGTGCACGGGCAGAGGCACAGCAGCAACGTGGTGGGAGCCATGAAGGCTCGGGTCCTTCAACATCGGAGGGGCAGGCATCGGCCGGAGGGGAGGCGGACCCAGGATAGAGAGTGTCTTCCGTGTGGCAGCGGTTGGGCCACGCCATAGATGAGGAGCGGCAGCGGGCGGAAGAGGCACGGCTCACAATGGTCAGGGCGGAGAACTCCATGCAGAGGGCCCTGAGGCGGGCCGAGTGCCGCGAGGCAATCCGCAGGGGTTTGGAGGTGGACACGTCGACGGCCCTGCGGACCCTCAGGGCCATGGAGGAGGACCGGCTCCGGGACATTGAGGAGGAGTTCGATGATGCCCTGGCCCGGGACATCCACAAGTGAGCCGTGAAACTAGCCCGCTGCCCTTGTACATAGTTATACATAGTAGGTAGTGTTAGGTTTCATTTTTGTTTTGATTTTATTTGGACCTTTCGGACATTGGCCACATTTTTGTATATAGTTTATTTTATTAGTTAGTGTAGTTAGATAGGTTTCCTTTCTTTTGTTGGGATAATGGACCCTGGCTTGTTCCCATGTACATAGTTCACTGTTGGATTGTATTTTTTTTCCACATTTTAACCATGGACAAATGCCTTTCTTTTTTATTTCCCATTGGATTTTGTTTTGTGGACATTGACTTTGGACAACATTACTTTGGAATTTTATTTTTGGTTTTGCTTTTTTCACGGACATGCTTCTTTTAATTTTTGTACATTCACATTTCTGTTTCTTCATTTTTTATTCTATTTATGTTTCCTTTTTTGGTGAACTTCAATGTGTGGTATCTCATTGGTTTCATGCATTTCATGATATGTGTTTTGAGATTCACTGACACCCATTGGGTGTATGTGAGGGAAATGTGTTTGTTTCGGAACTTGCAATTGGTGTTCTGTGATGTAATTGCAAATTATGAGTGGGTGGATGCAATACTCGGGTGGGTGTTTTGCATTTGGAGGCTGACCATAGGGACCAGGGATCTAGATTGTGATGACATGTTCGCTGGGGAACATGAGTTTCACATGGGTGGGGGCCTGCTGGCAGGTGCCCCACAGTGCTGGGGGGTGGGGGTGGTGGGAACATGAGTTGGACATAGGTGGGGGCCTGCTGGCAGGTGCCCCACAGTGCTGGGGGGTGGGGGTGGTGGGGAACATGAGTTGGACATGGGTGGGGGCCTGCTGGCAGGTGCCCCACAGTGCTGGTGGGTGGGGGTGCTGGGGAACATGAGTTGGACATGGGTGGGGGCCTGCTGGCAGGTGCCCCACAGTGCTGGGGGGTGGGGGTGGTGGGAGACATGGGTGTGGGCCTGGTGGAGGCTGCCCCTGGTGGCTGGGGGGTGGGGGTGCTGGGAGACATGGGTGGGGGCCTGGTGGAGGCTGCTCCTGCACTGCTGGGGGGGTGGGGGTGGTGAGAGACATGGGTGGGGGCCTGGTGGAGGCTGCCCCTGGTGGCTGGGGGGTGGGGGTGCTGGGAGACATGGGTGGGGGCCTGGTATTGGGTGCCCCTGGTGGCTGGGGGGTGGGGGTGCTGGGAGACATTGGTGGGGGCCTGGTGGTGGGTGCCCCTGCACTGCTGGGGGGTGGGGGGGTGGTAGACATGGGTGGGGGCCTGGTGGAGGCTGCCCCTGGTGGGTGGGGGTGCTGGGAGACATGGGTGGGGGCCTGGTGGAGTCTGCCCCTGGTGGCTGGGGGGTGGGGGTGCTGGGAGACATGGGTGGGGGCCTGGTGGAGGCTGCCCCTGGTGACTGGGGGGTGGGGGTGCTGGGAAACATGGGTGGGGGCCTGGTGGAGGCTGCCCCTGGTGGCTGGGGGTGGGGGTGGTGGGGAACATGAGTTGGACATGGGTGGGGGCCTGCTGGCAGGTGCCCCACAGTGCTGGGGGGTGGGGGTGGTGGGAGACATGGGTGGGGGCCTGGTGGTGGCTGCCCCTGGTGGCTCGGGGTGGGGGTGCTGGGAGACATGGGTGGGGGCCTGGTGGAGGCTGCCCCTGGTGACTGGGGGGTGGGGGTGGTGGGAGACATGGGTGGGGGTCTGGTGGAGGCTGCCCCTGCACTGCTGGGGGGTGGGGGTGCTGGGAGACATGGGTGGGGCCTGGTGGTGGGTGCCCCTGATGGCTGGGAGGTGGGGCTGCTGGGAGACATGGGTGGGGGCCTGGTGGAGGCTGCTCCTGCACTGCTGGGGGGTGGGGGTGGTGGGAGACATGGGTGGGGGCCTGGTGGAGGCTGCCCCTGGTGGCTGGGGGTTGGGGGTGGTGGGGAACATGAGTTGGACATGGGTGGGGGCCTGCTGGCAGGTGCCCCACAGTGCTGGGGGGTGGAGGTGGTGGGAGACATGGGTGGGGGCCTGGTGGAGGCTGCCCCTGGTGGCTGGGGGGTGGGGGTGCTGGGAGACATGGGTGGGGGCCTGGTGGAGGCTGCCCCTGGTGACTGGGGGGTGGGGGTGGTGGGAGACATGGGTGGGGGCCTGGTGGAGGCTTCCCCTGCACCGCTGGGGGGTGGGGGTGGTGGGAGACATGGGTGGAGGCCTGGTGGTGGGTGCCCCTGGTGGCTGGGGGGTGGGGGTGCTGGGAGACATGGGTGGGGGCCTGGTGGAGGATGCCCCTGCACTGCTGGGGGGGTGGGGGTGGTGGGGAACATGAGTTGGACATGGGTGGGGGCCTGCTGGCAGGTGCCCCACAGTGCTGGAGGGTGGGGGTGGTGGGAGACATGTGTGGGGGCCTGGTGGAGGCTGCCCCACAGTGCTGGGGGGTGGGGGTGGTGGGAGACATGGGTGGGGGCCTGGTGGAGGCTGCCCCTGGGGCGTGGGGGGTGGGGGTGCTGGGAGACATGGGTGGGGGCCTGGTGGAGGATGCCCCTGCACTGCTGGGGGGTGGGGGTGGTGGGAGACATGGGTGGGGGCCTGGTGGAGGCTGCCCCTGGTGGCTGGGGGGTGGGGGTGCTGGGAGACATGGGTGGGGGCCTGGTGGTGGGTGCCCCTGGTGGTTGGGGGGTGGGGCTGCTGGGAGACATGGGTGGGGGCCTGGTGGTGGGTACCTTTGCACTGCTGGGGGGCAGGGGGGTGGGAGACATGGGTGGGGGCCTGGTGGAGGCTGCCCCTGGGGGGTGGGGGTGCTGGGAGACAAGGGTGGGGGCCTGGTGGAGGCTGCACCTGCACTGCTGGGGGGTGGGGGTGGTGGGAGACATGGGTGGGGGCCTGGTGGAGGCTGCCCCTGGTGGCTGGGGGTGGGGGTGGGGGTGGTGGGAGACATGGGTGGGGGCCTGGTGGAGGCTGCCCCTGGGGGGTGGGGGGTGGGGGTGCTGGGAGACATGGGTGGTGGCCTGGTGGAGGCTGCCCCTGCACTGCTGGGGGGTGGGGGTGGTGGGAGACATGGGTGGGGGCCTGGTGGAGGCTGCCCCTGGTGGCTGGGGGGTGGGGGTGCTGGGAGACATGAGTGGGGGCCTGGTGGAGGCTGCCCCTGGTGACTGGGGGGTGGGGGTGGTGGGAGACATGGTTGGGGGCCTGATGGAGGCTGCCCCTGGTGGCTGGGGGGTGGGGGTGGTGGAGAACATGAGTTGGACATGGGTGGGGGCCTGCTGGCAGGTGCCCCACAGTGCTGGAGGGTGGGGTGGTGGGAGACATGGGTGGGGGCCTGGTGGAGGCTGCCCCTGGTGGCTGGGGGATAGGGGTGCTGGGAGACATGGGTGGGGGCCTGGTGGAGGCTGCCCCTGGTGACTGGGGGGTGGGGGTGGTGGGAGACATGGGTGGGGGCCTGGTGGAGGATGCCCCTGCACTGCTGGGGGGTGGGGGTGGTGGGAGACATGGGTGGGGGCCTGGTGGTGGGTGCCCCTGGTGGCTGGGGGTGGGGGTGCTGGGAGACATGGGTGGGGGCCTGGTGGAGGCTGCTCCTGCACTGCTGGGGGGTGGGGATGGTGGGAGACATGGGTGGGGGCCTGGTGGAGGCTGCCCCTGGTGGCTGGGGGGTGGGGGTGGAGGGGAACATGAGTTGGACATGGGTGGGGGCCTGTTGGCAGGTGCCCCACAGTGCTGGGGGGTGGGGGTGGTGGGAGACATGGGTGGGGGCCTGGTGGAGGCTGCCACTGGTGGCTGGGGGGTGGGGGTGCTGGGAGACATGGGTGGGGGCCTGGTGGAGGCTGCACCTGGTGACTGGGGGGTGGGGGTGGTGGGAGACATGGGTGGGGGCCTGGTGGAGGCTTCCCCTGCACTGCTGGGGGGTGGGGGTGGTGGGAGACATGGGTGGGGGCCTGGTGGTGGGTGCCCCTGGTGGCTGGGAGGTGGGGGTGCTGGGAGACATGGGTGGGGGCCTGGTGGAGGCTGCCCCTGCACTGCTGGGGTGTGGGGGTGGTGGGAGACATGGGTGGGGGCCTGGTGGAGGCTGCCCCTGGTGGCTGGGGGGTGGGGGTGGTGGGGAACATGAGTTGGACATGGGTGGGGGCCTGCTGGCAGGTGCCCCACAGTGCTGGGGGGTGGAGGTGGTGGGAGACATGGGTGGGGGCCTGGTGGAGGCTGCCCCTGGTGGCTGGGGGGTGGGGGTGCTGGGAGACATGGGTGGGGGCCTGGTGGAGGCTGCCCCTGGTGACTGGGGGGTGGGGGTGCTGGGAGACATGGGTGGGGGCCTGGTGGAGGCTTCCCCTGCACCGCTGGGGGGTAGGGGTGGTGGGAGACATGGGTGGAGGCCTGGTGGTGGGTGCCCCTGGTGGCTGGGGGGTGGGGGTGCTGGGAGACATGGGTGGGGGCTGGTGGAGGCTGCCCCTGGTGGCTGGGGGGTGGGGGTGCTGGGAGACATGAGTGGGGGCCTGGTGGAGGCTGCCCCTGGTGACTGGGGGGTGGGGGTGGTGGGAGACATGGTTGGGGGCCTGGTGGAGGCTGCCCCTGGTGGCTGGGGGGTGGGGGTGGTGGGGAACATGAGTTGGACATGTGTGGGGGCCGGCTGGCAGGTGCCCCACAGTGCTGGAGGGTGGGGTGGTGGGAGACATGGGTGGGGGCCTGGTGGAGGCTGCCCCTGGTGGCTGGGGGATAGGGGTGCTGGGAGACATGGGTGGGGGCCTGGTGGAGGCTGCCCCTGGTGACTGGGGGGTGGGGGTGGTGGGAGACATGGGTGGGGGCCTTGTGGAGGCTGCCCCTGCACTGCTGGGGGGTGGGGGTGGTGGGAGACATGGGTGGGGGCCTGGTGGTGGGTGCCCCTGGTGGCTGGGGGTGGGGGTGCTGGGAGACATGGGTGGGGGCCTGGTAGAGGCTGCCCCTGCACTGCTGGGGGGTGGGGGTGGTGGGAGACATGGGTGTGGGCCTGGTGGAGGCTGCCCCTGGTGGCTGGGGGGTGGGGGTGGTGGGGAACATGAGTTGGACATGGGTTGGGGACTGCTGGCAGGTGCCCCACAGTGCTGGGGGGTGGGGGTGGTGGGAGACATGGGTGGGGGCCTGGTGGAGGCTGCCACTGGTGGCTGGGGGGTGGGGGTGCTGGTAGACATGGGTGGGGGCCTGGTGGAGGCTGCACCTGGTGACTGGGGGGTGGGGGTGGTGGGAGACATGGGTGGGGGCCTGGTGGAGGCCTCCCCTGCACTGCTGGGGGGTGGGGGTGGTGGGAGACATGGGTGGGGGCCTGGTGGTGGGTGCCCCTGGTGGCTAGGGGGTGGGGGTGCTGGGAGACATGGGTGGGGGCCTGGTGGAGGCTGCCCCTGCACTGCTGGGGTGTGAGAGTGGTGAGAGACATGGGTGGGGGCCTGGTGGAGGCTGCCCCTGGTGGCTGGGGGGTGGGGGTGCTGGGAGACATGGGTGGGGGCCTGTTGGAGGCTGCCCTTGGTGACTGGGGGGTGGGGGTGGTGGGAGACATGGGTGGGGGCCTGGTGGAGGCTGCCCCTGGTGGCTGGGGGGTGGGGTTGCTGGGAGACATGGGTGGGGGCCTGGTGGTGGGTGCCCCTGCACTGCTGGGGGGTGGGGGTGGTGGGAGACATGGGTGAGGGCCTGGTGGAGGGTGCCCCTGGTGGCTGGGGGTGCAGGGGGACATGCGTTGGTGGGCAGTAGTGCAAGTTGACATGTGGGTTGGCTGGTGGGCATGGCCATGGTGGATGGGGTGCCTGCAGGACATGTGCTGGGTAGGCCCCTGTGGTGTGAGCCACCTGCAGGGGCCGTGGAGGGTGTAGAGGGAACACCTGGGAGGACCCACACGTGCAATTCACGTGTGCTGCTCCCCGCGCACCCCTGTAATACACGTACCCTGATGAGATTGTGTGTGGAACTTCCCGCGCACCCCTGTAATACACGTACCCTGATGGAATTGCGTGTGGAACTTCCCGCGCACCCCTGGAATACACGTACCCTGCTGATGTTGTGTGGGATACTTCCCCCGCACCCCAAAATACACGTACCCTGATGAGATAGCGTGTGTGACTTCCCGCGCACCCCAGAAATACACGTACCCCGCTCAATCGCGTGTGTAACTTCCCGCGCACCCCCGAAATACACGTTCCCCGCTCAATCGCGTGTGTAACTTCCCGCGCACCCCCGAAATACACGTACCGCACTCAATCGTGTGTGTAACTTCCCGCGCACCCCCGAAATACACGTACCCCGCTCAATCGCGTGTGTAACTTCCTGCGCACCTCAGAAATACACGTACCTCGCTCAATCGCGTGTGTAACTTCCCGCGCACCCCCGAAATACACGTAGCCCGCTCAATCGCATATCTAACTTCCCGCGCACCCCCGAAATACACGTACCCCGCTCAATCGCGTATTTAACTTTCCGTGCACCCCCGAAATACACGTACCCCGCTCAATCGCGTGTGTAACTTCCCGCGCACCCGCGAAATACATGTACCCCGCTCAATCGCATGTGTAACTTCCTGCGTGCCCCCGAAATACACGTACCCCGCTCGATCATGTGTGTTGCTTCCCGCGCACCCCCGCAATACACGTGCCCCGCTCGCACAGGCCCAATTGCTGTATGTTGCCACTTTTGTGATGCGCTGGGACTCTACCGCCTGCCTTCATGTGGCGGACGTGTTTCAGCTTGTGCGTGTCTTTGGCTGTGCGTGGCTTTGCCCTATTCGATTCCATGAATACGTGTGGTTCGAGTGCGTGTGGGCGTTCCGTCTGCTTCCCTGCAGTACATCCCCAGTTACGCCCTTATTTTCGCGCGTTGTTCCCCATTCCGCGAGTTACGCCCCGTGTCCCGCCCACTTTCTGGTGTATGCGCTGAGGTTGTGCGCTTTCACTGTGCGCGTTCGGGATGTTGCAGTGACTTGTGCGTCATGCACGGGTTTGGCGCACATCCCGAGGTGAACACGCGCAGGGACTTCCATGAATCGCACGCGTGCGCGTGCGCCTGTTTCTTTCCGCTTGCGCCTGATTGCGCCTGCTTGCGCCTGCTTGCGCGAAGATTTTCGGCGCACGTTTGTTCCATGAATCGGCCCCTTAGAGTCTTCATTGTTTTCTATTTTGTATGCTATGTCCAAAAATCTTTTGTGTTCCTTTTGTAAATCGTTCTGCGGCAACATACACACACATGGTTTGGTACTTCAGCCGATGACTTTTTAAGTTTGAGTATTTATTTTCTGTATGTGTGTAACAGAAGGTTGCTATGTGCAGAATTATCGCTACTATGCTCTAAAACTGTTGCATTTTCTACATGGCTCTCACTTCCAAAATACTTTTTATGAATATGGTCCATTTCTTCTTGTCAGTATTTGGGTGTACCATGCAGAAGAGTGGTATTTAAATTGCCTAATTCTGAAGCTGGACTTTTTGCATAGTATATTTTATACACTAAATTTCTTACTTTGGAATGATGTACTGATATTCTTTTGATATCATGGAAGGTACTTTTGCAAATAGGCCCAGAAATGCAGGCTAATGAATGTCCTTTTAGTCCTGTGTCTTTCCGCACTACACACATATCCATATTTTGCAGCACTTTCATTTTACTTTTGTCTTTACCTTTTACATATTGATTGAGGAACTGACGTAAACATTTGAAAGCTTTGTTTGGAATGGCACACATTGATGTGAACGGCCATTTGTATACTGGACGGTGTGGTTCTGCTGAATCGAGAGGTAATTCTGAGTCTTCAGAAGATAGTTTTGTAAGCTGTGTTTCTTGGTCCATGATGGTAGTGTTGATTTTCTCATACCCTTCTCCACTGCTATGGATGGTAATTGTGTTTGTATGATTTTGTTTGTATGCTTCTTCATTAAAATATGGCTGTGTGGTTGTTGTGTGACTCCATTCACCACCACAAACATGCAAAAAACATTTTTTGTTCACATTCCGTTTATTGCTGAGTTTCATTTGTATTTTGGTACTTAGATTTGTTAGTGCTTGCATCCTATTTAACACTAATATGAACAACTTCCTTATGAGAAGGATTGCACTATCACGAGTGCTTGTAGAATTAACTTTCTACAGTACATTTTAAGGGGTGAGGATGATTTTGGTCCTCTTCTTAGTAGATTCTGAAGGACTCTGTGATGAAACATTTTTGCTAAAATACTTTTTTTTACTATGGGTTCTTCTTACACTATCATGATATTTAGGAACATTGATAGCTGTACTGGCAGCTGTTTTTTTGACAACATTTCTGTGTTTAGTGACACTTTTTGATGGAGGAGGTACAGTTTCGGTAGAGACTTCTTTCATTATGTTACCCAACTGCATTAGCTGGTTTGTACCAAGATTCTCCACTAACTCTACAACAGGTGGATGCTTACATTGGGCACCTTTATTTTTATTTGCTCTAATTCTGCATTCCTTTCTACGGAGTTGCTTTTTGGTAGGAATTCTTTGGTGTCTGTAGAGAAAAAAAAGTATACTACTTTGGTCTGTTGTCCAATGTATGTGTGCTGTGTGCATGTGTGCAGAAGTGTGATGGGGAAGCTCTTTGGCATGGTGTGTCAACGTACAGTGACCTCTAACTATCATTTGGTAAGGCTACTTTACTGTTTGTATACTACTACAATGGGCCTCATTACGACCCAGGCGGTAAGTTACCGCCTGGGCCGTGACTTTACCACCATGGCGTAAACTACGTTTACGCCATGGTGGTTGGCGGACTTACCGCCCCATTCCGAGGTTGGCGGGGCGGTAAGTCCCCAATCCCCATTTACCCTTCCCCATTCCCATTTTTGCCCCATAGGGCATAATGGGAGTGGGGAAGGCGTTAATTACGCCACCGTAAATTACGGTGACGTAATTAACTCCATGGTCCCTTAGCGCCATGGATTTTAACACCTGCTAAAAGCAGGTGTTAAAACCTCCATGGCGCTAAGGGACCTCGTACTCAGGCGGTAAGGGTCGGCGCTGTTTACGCTGCCATTAACCCCTTACCGCCTGAGTCGTAATGAGGCCCAATGTGCTTTAGATGAGAGTACAAAGTGCCCTACTTGTGACGAGAACCATTATTAATAACCGAAATGCCAAAAACTTGCTACCGCAACTTATTTTCATAATCTAACCTTCTAAGGATTTCCTATGTTATTTCAGTTCAAAACACACAGGGATTTGTCAGCCATTCCACCCGTTAATCTTTGTTCAATAAATGGATATTTGTAGGTAGAATGGTTTACAAATGAATGCTTGCTTTGGTGCCCAAAATAAACAAATAACCCACGCAGCCTCTTTAAGGAGTAGTTACAGTATGAAGGTTGTACTGTACTTACTTTTTTGTGCAAGATGACCAGGTATCTTCAGATATGTCGTCTGCAGTGTAGATGCAGTTGATTCTCAGGAGAGTACTCTTCACTGTGACTTAAAAAAGATATGAATTACTTTGTGTGTTTGCAGCGGTCATGATACTGCAGACTTTACTTGTACTTCTTTCGTCAAAGGATTGAACTTTCATATTTCAACCCAGTCCACGTGCACATTTCACTTCTCTCTGTGCAGTTTTGCATACTACTTTCAATATGGTCCATGAAAGTTCTTCAAAATAACTACATTTTTTAAGTGTTTAAAAATGCCTTGTTCTTTACAAAGTGTAGTATGCATAGGAGAGAGGTTTGTAAGCGATAGGGCAAAGTACTAGATGGCCAAACATTTTGTACTTGTTAATGAAAAGCACAATGTCGAAAAATCGGGAGACCCTCCGAAGGACATGTCAGCACTACAATCGGGAGCCCCTACTATTTTCATACGATCACATTGCAAGTAGCATTACTGTAGGCAGTACAGAGTACAGAACTCCGACATTTTCACATACAAAATTGAGGTCTGCCCTAAATTATACTTCTCAACTCACACACTTTTGGCAGCTGTCATCCGCCTTGTAAAGGGCAGACTCACCCGCCAAGCCTCCTGCACGTCCATTCATTCCAATGGGCGTCTCACCCGCCAAAAACAAAATCGGCTGATTTCACCCTCCTTTAAGACAAAAATGGTTGAGAGCTATGCCTAAATAGGCATGCTTGCAACGTATGCACAGGTTATGCAGAAGACAGTAAGCAGTCGTGCGATTTGTTAATGACAAATCGGCAATCTTGCACTTTAAAAGGGGGAGAGTTGTTATGTGTTCACTATGGACATTTACCAGCATTATTTTGTCTATTTGAAATCATAAGGCTTCCACATGTACTCTGATTAAAATGTGCATACCTGTACTCTATACTGATGCATGTGGACATGCATGGAGCTGTACATAGAAATTTGCAATCCTTGCACAGTAGCTTGTGAAGTAGGTGCTTTGCAATGGTATGCGATTTCCATTAAGAATCATTGACAGTAATTTTGAAGTGCGCAATGTTGATGACAGAGTTAAAATTAGCGATGTTCTATGTGATTGGTGGATGATTGTGCGCCGGCTTAGATGTGTCCAATGAGGGACTCGCTTTGGTACCACTGTAGAAAGGGTGGAAGGACTGGGTATGAGTTATGTGCCGCACGTAGGCAACAATTGTCTGCTGGTAGGGTGTGTCACATACAGGTTTCTACAGCAAATCCTGCTTGGAAAGTAGGCTGTAGGCATCAGCCAGTTAGATGTTTACATTACTTTTTTGTGTCGAAAGACGGTGCGCACACTGAAAATGGCAGAGGTGGAGAGGGTCAGGGTTTTGCTGCTTGGAGACATTTTTTTGCAAGGCTTACAGCACTATGCCGAGAATAGGCATGTGGCACACCATTACGATGTGCGAGGAGTGGAGGTGGTGTGGAGCGGGGACACTGATGCCAATGCTAAGGCAATTCTGCAAGTTTGCAGAGACATGCGTAGAATGACCACTCCTCATGTGGTAATTTTGCACTACGGTGCTTGCCACTTGGGATACCTGACTTCACGTACTTTGTTGGCAGATTTGGCACAGTTGGTTGAAGCACTCATGACCATCTTCCCAACATCGAAAGTAATTTTTTCTGCTTTACTCCCGAGAGAACAATGGAACAACACTTCTGTTTTCTGTCCAGATCAAAGCATTGGGAGGTGCATCATCAATCGCGGCATGCGTGCATTCATGCTATGAGTTGGTATGTTTTTTTGTAGCCACGATAACATTGCTCCAAGCAATGTGCATTACTTTGAAGGAAATCGTGTAGCGCTATCTTCTTTGGGAAATGCGATGTTCTTTCGGAACATAAGGCTTGCTTTAGAGAAGGTTCTGTAATGTTTGCAAGAGTAAAGCAAGGACAAAAAATACAAAAAAATACGTAAAATACCACATGTCTGTACAATATGTGGCCAAAAATTTAAAAAAAACTTCTCTTTTCAGAGCCTACCTTAAAGGGAAAAAAGGGGAATAGTACTTTAATGTACCGTCGTCACGCTCTGATCCTGTACATGTACGCGAACATGGCGGTAGTTAGCAGCCAGCACATATCACCACTGGGGATTGAAGGGTGAAGCCGCATGTAAATGAGAATGAGCGGAGCTAGGGATTGTTCCATAAAGTTCAGTAGGTGTGTTCTGACCGACGCACTTTAGTAAGACCGCCTTCTCCCTCACAGGCCACCACAAAGCCATTGCTTTCCATGCTCGAAAACAGATTATCTGGATTGTGGGAGACTCATGGATACATTGGTTGAAGGTGCATGCAGAAAGTTGCAGTTTATCTACAAATCTCGGATTTCCACATGCGGAAGTGCACTGGAATGGCGTGCGTGACATGAGATGGCTGGACTTGGTACCTCTTTGTGTTACTTAATAGACAGAGCGTCCTCTAGATATACTGATCATTCATTGTGGAGGAAACAGTTTAGGCCATGTATCTGGAATTTTTTTGCAATTTTCCATGAAGGAAGGACTTGCGAAGCTCATGGACATGTTTCCAAATTGTCAAATACTTTTTTCCCGTATTGCCCAAAGACAAATATGGTTGCGTTCTTCTGCATTTGGTCCTCAAATGGAGAAAGTGAGACGCAATGTGAATAAGGCTGTGTGTGCCTTTTTAAGAGATGTTGGCATGTCCTCTTTCCACAATGAAAACATTTTGTTTCGTAGCAGTTTCGTTTTCCGCAGAGATGGAGTCCACCTCACATATGCTGGCAATCAGATGTTTCTTCACAATTTACAAAATGCATTGCACCCTCTTTTGCAATCACACTAACCTATCTGACAATCCGTTTTCCCCAATCCACTGTTTTTGACCCACACAACACACCACCAAAAGGCTCTTTTCGGAGCCGCCACTTACTCCCAATATACACTTTATTGCGTTTGCTCCACTTGCACCCTCCCTTTTTCCCCTCTACGACTGTCCGTGAACTTTTGCTGAACTCTGCAGGGGTCTACAGCCTTCACTTCATAGTTCTATTGTTATTCTGAGAAAGGCGGCTCTGAAAAGAGCCTTTTCTGTCATTTCTGTTGTTTTTACGTTCATTGATTAAAAGCACTCGACACACTAGGAGAAGAGGCGAAAGGAAGGTAAGGAAGGGACACCAGCTACAGGGATAAGAAAGGGCAACTGAACAGACAAATATTAAGGGTGATCTTTATTTAGGTAAGGAGCAGATCTTCTGGTGCTCGTTGACTGCAGCCTCAAAAGCGTTTCAAAAACTCTCCCCCTGCAGAGTACTGCCTCACAATATGTGCACACTACTGTCACCTTTGAAAGGTAAGGGTCCACAGCATTGCGAATGGCTTGTGAAGCAGCTGGAGGGAGGCACTCCCCCACAGGAGTGTCTCTTGTGGTCGGAGGATTGGATTCCAAAGATGCTGGGGAGGAACTCAAACGACTACACTCTTCACATGGCACCATCTTGCGAATGTCCACAGTGTCGAACGAAGTGAGGTGTCGCTTCATGGTTGTTGTACCAAAACTGTTCGCTCCAAATCTCCCGCGACTCAAGACCACATTGCACTGGTTACACTTCACCTTGTTTGCACGTGCTTTTGGTACATTCCCACTAACGAAAATAACCACCTAACCCACGACTCCCGTCGAGTGCTCCTAGTGCGGAGTTCCTCCACTTCATTCTCTTCCTCCTCTTCTTCCTCAATCTCTACATCCTCACTCATATATCTCTCTGCAGGCCCTTGGTGAGGTGGTGATGGTGGCGGGTTTGGGGGTGGTGCAGAGGCTAATAACCCAACAGCAGCCATGGAAGCCATACCAATTACTTTCCTTTTGGTCACTACAGCAGTAAAGGCAACACACCTCAATCTGCTGTAGCTAGAAGGACAATGAAGATGTGCTCGGGGGTGTGGCCTTTTGTAGGAGTACAGGGGTGTGCCTCGTGACCATCTTCATCACTACAAAGCAGTACACACATTTTACACAGCAACTCCTGAGGTGGGCTATTGTTTGGGATGTGTGAAATTACATTTTTACACTTTACAATACTTTGCCTTGTGTGTACAAGTACATTTTTATTGTTGCGGAAGCACACAAACCGCAGAAACAAGTCCCCACGCTCAGCATAGGTGCGGTCACAAGATGACGTCCTCAACACATCCGCCCCCATAATGAAAGTCCCCTGGACAGCAAATGCAAACAATCAAACATGCGCATGTGCACAAGTGTCCTACGGAAAGTGTTCGGGTTCTCAAACTACTTCAAAGTGCGACACAAGTGAGATGGACAGTTAGGAAATGGCACGATGTTCGCAATACTTACGGTTTTACTGCGCATGTGCACGTATGCTATGTCCACTGTACGGACAGTTCCAGTGTCCTTAGGACAACTCCATTTTGTTTGCCTACGACCTTGCCGGTCACCGTGCCTGTTCTAAGGACGGCACCATTTTGACTGCGCCCAATACGGACCACTATACTGTCCTTCACACACTCCCTTTTTACTCATTTACACCCATTCCGGACATCTTGTGTCTTCTACGAACATGTATTATCTCGTTTCCGAGCGCTACGCCGAGGTAGTATATCCTTTGGACACCCCTTTCTGTTTTTGTATGCACATGTTCAAAAGATGGTGCAGTCACACATCACTCCCGTCTTACTTCACATTAGATAGCACCCACATTCCATTGCTTGCGGATAGGTTGAACAGGCGCGCTGTTCGCGAATATTTTACGTCTTTTTAAAAAGAAATTCTACACACAAACTCTCTCTACAACTACTATACAAAAACATTTCAAACACACACATCATTCTAAAGAAATAGTGGGGGAAGCGGACACTGAAACAAATATGGGGGAATTAGGATTCAACACGGGCTGATTATGAGAAGAAGATTTGTGAGGGGAAGAAGGGATGGATATTTCGTCAAAACGTCTATTTTCCTGTTCAAGGTTTGGCGATGGTTCACTAGGGAGTGGAGAAGCAGGGCAGGTGCAGGTGGGGCAATGATAACGAACTTTTCCTCTCACACAGTCCTCCACAAACTCCCGTAAACTTTGAAAATTGGCGTTCAATATGTCCATTTTCTCCTCTATCCTCTTTAGCCTGTCTTCTTCTGTCTTGTTTGTTACCCTTTCATCTTTTTTTTCCTGCTATGTTAAAAAAGAAATACATAAGTTCAATGCCTCTAAAATACTGGTCAGTATTTTGCATATTCAGAGAAATGTGTACCATTATTGTCGCTGTCTTCAGATATTTCCCCATGCAGGAAATACTCCTCCAGCCACTTAAAGTACTTGCCATTTCTGAGTCAAAACAACAGAAATAATTAATATTTCTGCACCACATACCAATATAAAAAAATTCACACATATAACAAAATGACCTCCACTCACTCTTTTCCTGTAATCTCCCTTCGTCCTATTGCTGTCGTTCCAGGCTGCCGAGTTTCTGTGCAGTGATTACCATGGAGGGATCCTTTTTTTTATGGTTCCATTCATTTCTATCCACATGGTTATTGATTGTGTCCTTTTCTTTTCACACCTTTAGGCTCCCATATTTACTTATTACTAATTATAATATATGTATGTCCTTCTTCTACGTTGCACACTTTTTGTGTAAGACAATAGTACATTTTCAGATACCCCCCGCCTCTTTGGGTAGTGTTGATCCTGTCTGCCCCCGTCCGCAAACAGGCGCTCCGTCCGTCCCTTTCTAATATCAATAGGGAGGGGGTTCCTTATGTTCGATGTTAAATGTATATCAATTACGTAGTTTACACTACATATCTCCTAAAATCACCTGATGACAGTGTACATTCCGCACAACAACTTCATTGACACAATGTTATGCTTAAGTTCCCCTCCAAAAACCAGCTAAATTCACTATAAAAAAAACTCTCTTTAGGAGACGTTATGGTTAAGTTGCCCTCCCAAAAACCTGTAAAATTCACTACAAAAAAAACTTTGTTGAGGGGTGTTATGGTTAAATTGCCCTACCAAAAACCTGTGCCCTTCACAAAAAAAAAAAAATTCTCCCTACCCTTTACGCTTCAAATGAAAAACGAAAAGCCCCTGAAATTCGACAGTTATGGTACACTAAGCCCCCATGCCTGCCATCACCACTACACACTGCTAACACTAACACCCAGAACATGAAAGATGTCATCTCAAATGTCACTGATGACATCACTGACAACATCACATGTTTAGCCCCTTTGTTTTCGTTCCCTGCCATATATACATATGTACATTCAGTAAAAGCCATGGAAGCCATACCGATTAGTTTCCTTTTGGTCACTACAGCAGTAAAGCCAGTACACCTCAATCTGCTATAGCTAGAAGGACAATGAAGATGCGCTCGGGGGTGTGGCCATTTGTAGGGGTAGAGGGGTGTGCCTCGTGACCTGGTGAAGTGTAACTAGTGCGAGGTGGTGCTGAGTCACGGGAGATTTGGTGCGTAGGTTTTGGTATGACAACCATGAAGCGACACCTCACTTCGTGCCGCACTGCGGACATTTGCAAGGTGGTGCCATGTGAAGAGCGTAGTCGATTGAGTTCCTCCACAGCATCCTCCGCGTCCGATCCTCCCACCACAAGCAACACAAGCAACACTCCTGTGGGGGAGCGGTTCCCTCCAGCTGCCTCACAAGCCATTCGCAATGCTGTTGACCCATACCTTTAAAAGGTGACAGTAGTGTCCACATATTGTGACGCAGTGCTCTGCAGGGGGGAGAGTTTTCGAAGTGCTTTTAAGGCTGCAGTCACAGAGCACCAGAAGATCTGCTCCTTACCTAAATAAAGCTCACCCTAAATCTTTCTCTGGTCACTTGCCCTTTCTTATCCCCGTGGATGGTGTCCCTTCCTTACCCTCCTTTGGACTCTTCTCCTAGTCTGCGGTTTGCTGTTAAGCAAAAAACGTAAAAACAACAAAAATTACAGAAAATGCTCTTTTAAGAGCAGCCTTTCTCAGTATAACAATAGAACAATGAAGTGACGGTCGTAGACCCCCGCAGAGTTCTGAAAAAGTTTGCGGACAGTCGTAGGTGAAAAAAGGGAGGGTGCAAGCAGAGCAAACACAATGAAGTGTACGCTGGGAGTAAGTGGCAGCTCTGAAAAGAGCCTTTCGGTGGTGTGTTGTGTGAGTCAAAAAGTGTGGATTGGTGAAAACGGATTGTCATATAGGTTAGCGTGATTGCAAAAGAGGTCGCAATGCATTTTGTACATTGCGAAGAAAAATCTGATTACCAGCATATGTGAGGTGGACTCCATCTCTGCAGAAAATGAAAGTGCTGCGAAAAAAAATGTTTTCATTGTGGAAAGAGGACATACCAACATCTCTTAAAAATGCACACACAGCCTTATTCACATTGCATCTCGCTTTCTCCATTTGTGGACCAAACGCAGAAGAACGAGGCGATATTTCTCTTTGTGCAATACGGGAAAAAAGTGTGTGACAATTTGGAAACATGTCCATGAGCTTCGCGAGTCCTTCCATCATTGCAAATTGCAATGAAATTCCAGATACATGGCCTAAACTGTTTCCTCCGCAATGAATGATCAATATATCTGGAGGATTCTCTTTTAGTAAAGTATCACAGAGTGGTACCAAGTCCAGCCATCTCATGCCACGCACGCCATGCCAGTGCACTTCCACATGAGGAAATCCAAGATTTGTAGATAAACTGCAGCTTTCTGCATGCACCTTCAACCAATGTATCCACGAGTCTCCCAAAATCCAGATAATATGTTTACGAGCATGGAAAGCCATGGTTGTGTGGTCTTCTGTGAGGGAGAAGACGGTCTTACTAAAGTACTTCGGTCAGAACACACCTACTGAACTTTATGGACCAATCCCTAGCTCTGCTCATTCTCATTTACTTACGTCTCCACCACTGAATCCCCGCTGGTGATATGTGCTGGCTGCAAACTACTGCCATGTTTGCAGACATGTACAGGATCGGAGCGTGACGACAGTACATTAAAGTACTATTCCCCTTTTTCCCCTTTAAGGTAGGCTCTGAAAAGAGCATTTTTTTTTGGGCCAGATACCGTACAGACATCTGGTATTTTATTTATTTTTTGTTCTTGCTTTACTCTTGCAAACATTACAGAACCTTCTCTAAAGCAAGCCTTACATTCCCAAAGAACATCGCATTTCCCAAAGAAGATAGCGCTGCACCATCTCCTTCAAAGTAATCCGCATTGCTTGGAGCAATGTTATCGTGGATGCAAAAAAAATACCAGTTCGTAGCATGAATGCTCGCATGCCACGATTGATGATACACCTCCTGATGTTTTGAGCTGGAAAGAAAACAAAATTGTTGTTCCATTGCACTCTTGGGAGTAAAGCAGAAAAAATGACTTTCGTAGTTGGGAAGATGGTCATGAGTGCTTCAACCAACTGTGCCAAATCTTCCAACAAAGTTTGTGAAGTCACGTATCCCAAGTGGCAAGCACCGTAGTGCAAAATTACGACATGAGGAGTGGTCATTGTACACATGTCTCTACAAACTTGCAGAATTGCTGCAGCATTGGCATCAGTGTCAGCGCTCCACACCACCTCTACTCCTCTCACATCGAAATGGTGTGCCACATGCCTACTCTCGGCATAGTGTTGTAAGCCTTGCACAAAAATGTCTCCAAGCGTCAAAACCCTGACCCTCTCCACCTCTGCCATCTTCAGTGTGCGCACCATCTTTCGACACAAAAGAGTAATGTGAACATCTGATTGGCTGATGCCTACAGTCGACTTTCCATGCACGATTTGCTGTACAAACCCGTATGTTACACGCCCTACCAGCGGACAAGCGTTGCCTACGTGCGGCACGTAACTCTTACTGTCTTCCACATAACCTGTACATACGTTGCAAGCATGCCTATTTAGTGCAGAACTCAATTTTGTATGTGAAATTGTCGGAGTTGTGTACTCTGTACTGCCTATATTAATGCTACTTGCAATGTAATCGTAGGAGAATAGTAAGCACTCCCGATTGCGGTGGTGACATTTCCTTCTGAGGGTCTCCCGATTTTTCGGCATTGTTCTTTTAATTTACAAGTAGAACATGTTTCCCCATCTAATACTATGCCCTATCGCTTACAAACCTCTCTCCTATGCATAGTACACTTTGTAAACAACAAGGCATTTCCATACCCTTAAAAGTTTTAGCTATTTTTAAGGACTTTCAAGTACCATATTGCATGTGGCATGCAAAGACTGCACAGAGTGAAGTAAAATGTACACGTGCACTGGGTTGAAATATGAAAGTTGAATGCTCTGACGAAAGGAGCACAATTAATGTGTGCAGTATCACCACTGCTGAAAACACACAAAGTAATTGATTTTGTTTTTTTGAATCGCAGTGAACACTACTCTCCTAAGAATCAACAGCATCTACACTGCAGACGACATATCTGAAGAAACCTGGTCATCTTGCACAAAAAAGTAAGTACAGTACAACCTTTATATTGTATTTACTCCTCAAAGAGGCTGTGTGGGTTATGTGTTTATTTTGGGCACCAAAGCAAGCATTGATTTGTAAACCATTCTACCTACAAATATCCATTTATTGAACAAAGAATAACAGGCAGAGTGGCTGACAAATCCCTGTGTGTTTGGTACTCAAATAACATACGTAATCATTAGAAGGTTAGATTGTGAAAAAAAGTTGCTGTAGCAAGTTTTTGGCATTTCGGTTATTCATAATGGTTATCGTCACAAGTAGGCCACTTTGAAGTCTCATCTGAAGCACATTGTAGTAGTGTACAAACAGTAAAGTGGCCTTACCAAATCATTGCAAGAGTTCAATGTACGTTGACACACCATGACAAAGAGGTTCCACATCAGACCCATTCACACTGCACGCATACATTGGACAACAGACCAAAGTATATATTTTTTCTCAACAGACACCAAAGAATGCCTACCAAAAAGCCACTCCGTAGAAAGGAACGCAGAAGTAGAGCACATAAAAATAAAGGTGCCCAATGTAAGCATCCACCTGTTGTAGAGTTTGTAGAGAATGTTGGTATAATCCAGCTAATGCAGTCGGGTAAAAAAATAAAGGAAGTCTCAACTACCGAAACTGTACCTCCTCCATTAAAAAGTGTCACAAAACACAAACATGTTGTAAAGAAAATGCCTAGCAGTACTGCTAACAATGTTCCTAATACTCCTGACAGTGTAAGAAGAACCCATAGTAAAAAAAGTATTTTAGCAAAAATGTTTCGTCACAGAGTCCTTCAGAATCTACTAAGAAGAGGACTGAAATCATCCTCACCCCTTAAAACCTACCGTAGAAAGTGAATCCTACAAACTCTCGTGAACAGTGCAATCCTTCTCAAAAGGAAGTTGTTCATATTAGTGTTAAATAGGATGAAAGCACTAACAAAACTAAGTACCAAACTACAAATAAACTCAGCAATAAACGGAATGTGAACAAAAATAATTTCTTACATGTTTGTGGTGGTGAATGGAGTCACACAACAACCACAGAGCCATATTTGAACAAAGAAGCATACACATCAAACAGACACAATTGCCATCCATAGCAGTGGACAAGGGTATGAGAAAATCAATACTACCATCATGGAACAAGAAACACTGCTTACAAAACTATCGCCTGAAAACTCAGAATTACCTCTCGATTCAGCAGAACCAACCGTCCAGTATACAAATGGCCGTGCACATCAATGTGTGCCATTCTAAACAAAGCTTTCAAATCTTTACGTCAGTTCCTCAATATGTAAAAGGTAAAGACAAAAGTAAAATAAAAGTGCTGCAAAATATGGATATTTGTCCAGTGCTGAAAGACACAGGACTAAAAGGACATTCATTAGCCTGCATTTCTGGGTCTATTTTCAAAAGTACCTTCCATGATATCAAAAGAATATCAATACATCATTCCAATGTAAGAAATTTAGTGTATAAAATATACTATGCAAAAAGTCCAGCTTCAGAATTAAGAAATTTAAATACCACTCTTCTGCATGGTACACCCAAATACTTACAAGAAGAAATTAACCGTATTCAGAAAAAGTATTTTGGAAGTGAGAGACACTTACAACATGCACCAGTTTTAGAACATAGTAGCAACAATTCTGCACATAACCTTCTATTACACACATACAGAAAAGAAATAGTAAAATTTAAACGGTCATCGGCTGAAGTACCAAACCATGTGTGTGTGTGTTGCCACAGAGCATTTTACAATAGGAACACAAAAAATGTGGACATATCATGCAAAATAGAAAACAATGAAGACTCTAAATGGTTTGAATTAGCTTTGTACCTTTTAGCTGAAAACAAATATGAACTAACTGAACGCCTAATTTGGAATTGTTTCCATTACCAAAAATCCTGCAACAGCTCAATTTGTATGAGAGCATAATAATTCAAATAGTTCACCCATTTCAAGCAATTATACGCCGTCATACAGAAACAGAAAAATTACCTTCCTCTGAATTGGTGAAAGGCATTTGTGGCAAAGTAGTTCATTTGCCATTAGATCTAACGGAAAATGTACACACTCTAGGAGTGGAACATTCAATAGAGCATTCTTTATTAGTCTTGATAAATGGAGTACCAACAAAGGACAAATAAATTGCCAACAATTAGTGGACTTGCACAAAGTTAGAAAAGCATTGCAATATCTAAACGACAATACTGAGTACTACAAGGAAATAAATATTGATGAAAGCTTAAGGGAAACAACTGAAATCATTCAAGAGCCATCAGAAACTGGACAATTCTTGCTTCTGGATCCAGCTACAGTATACACTCATTTGGACCACTACACAATTCATCCATTGCATTCCAATGAAAGCATAGATGATGCACTAGAAACTTACCAAATGCGACAAACCAAAGGCTCACCAATGAGTATTTGGGAAAAAAGTATAGAAGCACGTGTTTTTCCACTGCTATTTCTGACTGGCAAAGGTGGAAGATACGATGATAGACCCACTCAGATTGGGGCATCAGAATACCGCTCATTACAAATGTATTTGCTATATCCCAGATTTAGACAAACGGTGGAATACATATTCCACCTACTCTATGAAAGTGAATTAGCAACACTATGTTATGGTGTTGCACACATTCTTAATTCTGGAACCCACTTTCAAAATATGTCCGCTATGCAGTTAATACAAAAAGTACAGGAAAAAGATGAGGTTTTACAATCAAGTATAACAAATTTGTTTGCAAGCATGCGTGGTACAAAGATATACTGTTCAGACGGCATGGAGAAGTGTTCTGCATGATCAAAAACCTTGGACCACCGACTTGGTTTGTTACGCTAAGTTGTGCAGAATATGCATGGGAAGATTTACATGAGTTCCTACGCATAGCAAACAGCAACAAAAAGAACGTAGATATATTAACACCTGGAGAACTTTGCTCTCTAGATCCATTTAATTTCTCAAGATATTTCCATCATCGTTTCATTGCCATGCTACACTTTATTTGCAATAAAGCTCTTCCTCCCCTTGGCGAAGTGCAGCACTTCTTTTGGAGAAAAGAATATGAAGCGCGAGGAGCACCACATATTCACATGCTGTTATGGATCAAAGGTGCACCGGAATTTGGGCACGAGAGGGATAGCACTGTTTTGCAGTTTATCCAAAAATATGTCACATGTGAAATCCCTTCACAACAGACACATAGTGAGCTGCATGGGCAGATTTTACAATTTCAAAGACACAAATGTGGCAAATATTGCCGCAGCAAATACAAAACAAAGGTAAATACTACACCTAATGCCGCTTTGGTTTCCCTAGACCAGTTACAGAAACAGGTGAAATAAAAAACTTCATGTCTTCAGTTCGACATAGTGTTAAAGGTAAATCACCTAAAAACACGTATTACATAAAAAGAAGGGAAGAATCAAAATATATCAATGATTACAATGCAATCATTGCCCTCTTATGGAATGCAAACATAGATGTGCAGTACATTGCAGACAATTCAACTGCTGTTGCATGATATGTTACTGCCTACTTAACAAAAGCAGAAAAAACAGAGCTTCAAGACCTCTGGGATGACCTAGCATCAGACAAAACACTATCACAGAAATTGTACAGCCTAGGCATAAAAATGCTCTCTCATAGAGAATATGGGGCCTATCAAGCAGCAGATCGTTTAACCGGCACTGCTTTGTATGGAAAATCAGACAACATAGTATGGCTCAGTCTTGGTCCTGCAAAATCTAGAAAAAGAGTGCTGAAATCATATGAGGACATGGAAACAATGATCCCAACTGCCAAGAAATTCTAAAAAACAATTCACTGGACACATACTATCCAAACAGGAATACCACTCTGGAAAGCATGTGTCTATACCACATAGCTAAAAACTTTGCATACAAAAATAATGTAAAACCCGATGAAAGCAAATGTAGATATAGAGTGACCGATTGTGAAGGGAGCTTAGTGAAACTTACCAAACAAAGCTTAATTAATCATGTACAATTGTCATTAAAAACGCCTCAACAGAAAGAACTATATTACATGTCTCTGTTACAACTTTTCAAACCATGGAGAAAAAAAGTAAGATAATACTAATTACTAGATAATTATGACTGCTATGAAGATGCTTTCAAACCAAATGAAAGCACTATCACCGATGTGAACTTTACGCAGTACAAAACAATGTTACACAATGAGCAGCAACAGGAAGAAGAACGTCAGGCCCAACTAGATTAGGACTCTTCCGACAGTAGTCAACCTTCTGTAACAGGAAGTCAAGAACCACTAGGACAACCACTAATAGCAAATAAGGCTGAAGTAGCTATGGCAGACGTAGAAAACACCATGTGTCAGTATCAAGAAGATATAGAAGACTTAACCGTAAAACAAGCAAAACTTAACAACGATCAGCGCACCATTTTTGAAGACGTAACAAAACAAATTTTACATGGTGTACAAAACAAAAAAAAAGAATGTACCTGCCAAAATTACAAACCTATACTGCTGTACGTCAGTGCTGAAGCTGGATCAGGGAAAACATTCTTGATCAAAATCATCAGCAAGTTCCTTTAACAATTGACAAACAACAAACTGTCAGCTGTTGTAACGGCCCCCACAGGTTTAGCTGCCTACAACATAGGCGGTGTGACTTTACACCGATTACTACTGCTTCCAGTAGAGCATCAAAATAAATTAGACTACTAAAAACTTTCTGCAGAAGCTGCAATGCAATTACATAGAGTATTGAAACAAATGAAAATGCTACTAATAGATGAAGTGAGCATGGTCTCCAACCTAATGTTGGCTTTTATTCATCTCAGATTGCAAGAAGTACTTAAAAATAATAACGAAGAACTCTTTGCAGGGAAACACATCATCTTGTTCAGAGCTCTTCTACAATTGACACCAATGAAAGGTGAACTGATTTTTAAAACCTTAGGCCACAAACTCTGCCGGAAAACTGTTGGTAGCATAGGTAATGTTAACCTTTGCAACATTTCAAATACAGAGAATTAACTGAGAACATGCAGCAATCTGCAGATATCACTTATGCCAACATCTTAAAAAGTATAAGAGTTGGTGTATTATCGCAAGAAGCACAAGTTGTATTGAAAAACCAGCATATACATGCACTTTATGGTGATAATGCATGCGCAACTGATGTTATGGAACAAATAGCGCATAAAAGTGTCAATTGTATGGCCTTAATGCCAACTCTTGCAAGTTGTTTCAAATTCAATGTAACAATGTTAAAGAAAGAAATGCAAACAATAATAGAAATTAGCGCCATAGACAAACTAGACGTACGTGGTATGACAGTAACCATGTGTGAGCAAGCCACAACAAGACTAAATAGTTTAGAAAAATCAATCTCCAACTCAGCTGGGTTGGAAAAAATATTGAAATTATCCTTAAATTGTAGAATAATGCTTAAACGTAACCTTGACATAGAGCAAGGGCTTGTTAATGGAGCACTGGGCACAATTGTTGGCTTTCAATCATATCCACGTGATAGCAAAATTAATTTTGTAAATATTCGCTTTGATAAAGTTTCAGAAGTGAAAAGGATAGGGCGCTCAATTGCTCGATTCCTTCTCTTCAAGGGCATGTATGTACGTAGAGAGCAATTTTCTCTAACTCTTGCATATGCAGTTACCATTCATAAATCCCAAGGTCTTACCCTAGACAAAGCATTGATCGATATAGGAAACATAGGGCCTCATTACACGGTAGGCGGTAGGGATTTACCGGTACCGGTAAGGGATTACCGGTATTGTTAAATCCCCTCCTCAATTACGAACCGAACAAACCGCTATTAGCGCCACCGCTAAGTACGGTGGCACTATTAGCGGCAAGTCCGTGGGCGCGCGACCCCTCAGTCCGGAAATAGCGCCATAGCGCTAATAGCACACCATCACAAGGCTTGCGGACATGGCAATACCGGCATGGCGAAGACCCAAAAACCCCTTACCGGCAAGGCGCTAATACCGGCATCGCGAACCACCCGTTAAAAGACCTGAGCAGTGTTCCCACCTGCCACAGGTTGACAAAATCAGCACAGGTGGAGGCAATGGAGACTGGCAGCACAAAAGAGCACACCACACCCCTTCCCACACCCATTTCCACACCAAGATGGATGCAATACTAGCAGCATTACATGGGCTGGAGGACATGATTGCAGTGCAGCAGCTACAACAACAGGCAGCACAGAGGAGACGCAGGAGGAGGAGGGCAAGACAGGCGCAGCAAGCACCACCAGTGCACCTAGTGATACCACAGAGGCAGCCACCAATTCCCAGGATCAGAGCCAGTCCATTCAACCTAACCCCTGAGCAGATACACACCCTGTACCGTCTGGACCGGGATACCATCACCACCATTGTAGACATGATATACAATGACATTGTGAGTCTCATAGACATCCGTACTGCCATCCCCCCTCTACTGAAGGTGGTAACTGTGCTCCACTTCTTGGCCACAGGCACCTACCAGTAGACGGTAGGTCAGATGCATGGCATATTACAACCAGTATTCTCATGCACGCTGAACCAGGTGCTCAATGCCCTCCTGAAGCACACAAGTCAACACATAGCCATACCACAGACTGCCCAGGAGATCTCCAACACCAAAGTTGGCTTCCATTCACTGGCAGGCATCCCAAGTTGCATCGGGGCCATCGACTGTACCCATGTTGAACTGGTGGTCCCACATGCCAATGAGGTAGTGTACCGTAACACAAAGCAATACCACTCCATCAACGTCCAAATGGTATGTGACTCCAACAAGATCATCACACATTGTTGTGACCGATATCCCAGATCAACCCATGATTCAATGGTCCTGCAGAACTCGACAATACCACGATACATGGAGCGACATGCTGGACAACGTTCGTGGCTACTTGGTGAGTAGCAGGCCAACCACATGACAGTGTGATGTGGATTGTGAGTGTCGGAGGGGTGCATACTCCAACTGGGTGTGATTGGGGGGGGTGCATACTCCAACTGGGTGTGATTGGGGGGGAGGAGATGCATACTCCAACTGGGTGTGAGGGGGGGGAGATGCATACTCCAACTGGGTGTGATTGGGGGGGGAGATGCATACTCCAACTGCGTGTGATTGGGGGGGGGATGCATACTCCAACTGGGGGTGCACTGGTGTCAGGAGAAGAATGGTCATACATATTAGCATCACTGTCCAGTGAGGCAGCCCACAATGGACCAGACACAAAATCACATGCAAGTTGTGATTGGCCGGACAAAGATATCAATCGTTTACACCAAACATACCATTTCCAAACACATGCACACCGAACAACACACCATTTGCCCCATAACACAAATCATCAACATGCATGGAAAAATCACAGCAGAAATGTACGCTGAACAACATCAGAAATGATCCGCGCCCATGAGTGCATACAAATGGATCTCCTGTAGCCATTGAAGTGAGCCACACCCGTACAACACTACTGAACTGCCATTAAACAGCATGGTGACTTCAAATGAGGAATGGCAGTATACTAGCAGTGTGGTACAAACGTTGCCAGGGCCGGGAAACATGAATGACTTAAACTCAGCCGGGACATAGCAATCTCTGCCGTATGCATGCATGGTGCATGTCCACTTGCAAGGACTACCTCACCTTCCCACATTGCAGTTACCCTGATTGTCATGCGTGCTTGGATCAGTGGATGTCATTCACAATGCTGTGATTGTTTGTGTGATATGTACAGGTTCCACTTGATGTAAACACTTACACATACCCATTGTTGCACCCATGCAGGTGATGCCGGTTAACCCCTGAAGAGGTGGCTCCTTACCCCTGTACGGAACCCACAGAACAGGCACGAACAGGACTACAATCGTGCACATACTCGTACCCGTGTGGTAATTAATCAGACATTTGGCCTTTTGAAGGCACGCTTCCGGTGCCTCAGCAGGTCGGGGGGGGCACTCCTGTACGGGCATGAGAAGGTGGCCAAGATCACTATGGCATGTGTCATGCTGCACAATATGTGTATCAGACGGAATGTGCCAATGCCCCCTGACATTGAACTGCAACCACCTGCTGAGGATGATGACGGGATGAGGATGGAGGAGAGGGGGCTGCAGGTCATGCAGGTGGTGATGCCCAGGAGGGACTTGCTGTGCGCCAGCACCTGATATACCATTGTTTCTGATACACATGGATTAGGAGGGTGCAATTGATGTGGAGCTCAGGGCACTGTGTATTGGGAGGAGATTGACACTGTGCACCCTTCACCAATAAAGCACACATACACAATAATCAATGTCCAGTTATGTGATTATCCATGCCATAACGTGTGTATTGAGCATTATGTGATTCAAAAGTGCATGTACCCTCCACCCCAAACATCCTCTCCCTCTCCCCCTCCCCCCACAACTCCCCCAAACACCCCCCCCCATAACTCCCCCAAACACCCTCCCCCCCCTCCCCCCACAACTCCCCTAAACACCCTCACCCCCCTCCCCCAACTCCCCTAAACACCCTCCCCCTCTCCCCCACAACTCCCCCAAACATGGGGTGCACATCAGTGCTGCATTAGTCTGCAAGTGTCAACAGTGACAGGCTAGCCCTACTTCCCTCCTCCACTACCACCATTGGGGGGTTGTGAGTCTGGCCGCCGCAAGGACCGGCTGGACCTGCGCAGGGTGCTTGTTTGGTCGGAGCTGGCAGATGAGGAGGTGCCTGGTTGATCAGGTCCCTGTGTGTGACGCATGCTCTCCATCGCCTCAGCAATGCGGGTTAGGACCTGCCTCACAGCGGCCATCTCATTACATAAGCGCGTCGTGTTGCTGTCCATGGCGGCTTTCATGTCCCTTGAGAACTCCCGAATCTCCTCCCTGGACAAGGCAGCCTCACTCACTTGCCGGCCAACCAGGGCATTGAGCTCCTCCTGGCGCTGTCGTATTAGGTTTATGCTCTCGTCTGTGGCACTGCCCCTGTTTCTCCTTGGCGCAGCTTGCTGCATGTGGCCGCCATCAGGTGAGCTCGCCACGAGACTCAATAACCCTGCCAGTGAGTCTCCGGCATACACCTCATGGATGCTGCCATTTGGTGTGTTGCATGGGCTGTGGTGTGAAGACAGCTGGGGACTGGGTGTATGCTGCACTTCCGGTGTCGGACATGGGTCCTCCACATCACTCATGGGTGCCGTGGTAGCTGCTTCCCCGATGGAGCTATTGGCTGCGGACAGCGTGCCTTCTGGCACTGGCTCCTGAGTGGTGGGGGTGGGTGGTGTGGGTGCTACCACAGTGTCGGATGGGATATCAACCCTTGGTGTAGTCGGTGCGTGTGTGGCTTTGGACCGCTGGGCCACTCCAGATTTCCCAGTGCCCCTCGATGTACTGGGCCTGGTGCCTGCATCCTTGCCATTGGCCTGCTTTTTGGGTGGTGGGGCCTGTGTTGCAGAGTCCAGCTCCTCACTGTCAGATTGTGAGCCTGTGGGGGAGCAAGACAGGGATAGCATCAGTGATGGGTCAACGTGCATCATGCATATGTTGTTGTTGCTGCAGTTCTATGGATTTGGACATCTAGTTTGGACATGCAGTTGTTGGCCAGATGGGTGGGTCATCCAGACATGAGTCAGGGTGACACGTGTGTGAGGTGCTGCATGCATGTGGTTGTGTGGGGATGTGCACGGCATATGTGCAGGGTTCTATACATGTGTGTGTGATGCCCACATCTATTAGATAATTCCCATGTCACATTTGGGGGAGGACCTCATGCTTTGCTTTGCAGTGTTTTGTGTGGACACTCACCTCCATCTGACGTTGTTGCCACACCGCGCTCCATTTGGCCCACTCCCTCGATGCATTCAATGCCAATGATGCTGGCACATGTCTCCTCCCACTCCTGCATCTTCATCGGGGATCCTCCTCCACCTCCTGTGCCCATGGCCAGACTCCTGTTAGCCGATAGTATACTGCGTACACGGAGGCGCAGATCGTCCCACCGCTTGTGCACGTCCTTTACGGTGCGGGGGGTGGTGCCCACCGCACTGACTTTCCGTGCCACCTCTGCCCAGATCTCCTTTTTTCTCAGCAGTGCGGGACGGCGCATGTCGCTTACAAACACTACATCTGCGTTTTCAGCTAGTGTGTCTGCTAACATTGTCAACTCCTCGTCGGAGAAGCGTTGTTTGCGCTGGCGCGCATCACCTTTCTTTAGGGCCTTGGGCATTCTTTGATGTTGTGGGAAGAAGTTTTTCCAGCTGTGTTGTTGCTGCAGGTCATGGGTGCAGAGGATGGCAATGGATTGTGTTTTTAAAGATGGCCGCCAAGCTCTTTCCCGTTCCTGTGCGATGACACTATTTCCGGTTCCGCTTTTTTACAGTGACCGCTAATAGCAGTGACTGCTAATGGCGGTAAGCGCTATTAGCAGTTACCGCTTTTTCCATGTAGCGTGAGGGCGGAGGTGCTATCAGCACTTTGGTCAATGCAGGTAAGGTGCTCTTGGGGAACTTTTGCGGCATGGCGGTAGGGTCATTTACCGGCATGGCACTACGCGCGTGTCCGCGTACTCGGACTGGGGCGCTATTAACGGTCGCCTGCGAGGGCGGACACGCTAATAGCGCCATGCCGGTAAATTCAGTTTTTTACCGCCTACCGTGTAATGAGGCCCATAGTGTTTAAGAAAGGCATGAGCTACGTAGCATTATCACGCTTACGTACACTTGACAGTCTATTGCTAATAAACTTTGATTCAAGTAAAGTCAAAGCTGATATTTCTTGCATTCTAGAATACAATAGATTGCGTTCACTGTACACCCCTCATCTGAAACAATACCCTGTTCCAGATAAAGTGAAATGCGGTAAAAGAAAAGTAAATGAAACAGAAATGCAACAGAATTCAACAGCAAATCCTGCAAAGAAAAGAAAAGAAGCTAAAGTTTCATCAATTGCCGCAAACATAGAACAACCTATTAGGGAAAGTAAACCAGGGACGTCGGCAAAGAAGCAACAGAAAAACCGAACAATGCACTCAGATACAGAAGTTGCTGGGTCATTCAAATTTGCAAATGAAAGTGGGGTAAGTTGCTATGCAAATGTAGCAATGAATATTCTATTTCAATTTCCACCAATTGTTAACAATATTTACCTGCACAGTACAGACCAATTGTGTTTGCAAATGTTAGTGCTGCATAGAAATGCAACAAGCAATCCTGACAACACATACAGTGTTCATGGAGTAAGGCAACAATTGGATGACTGTGCTGGAATGGTGAGATTCACTATGAACTCACAAGAAGATCCACAAGAATTTCTAATGTACATACTATTAGTATTGGAAAACAAAAGCATACCTGTAAATGAAATCTTCCAAATTTCGTACATGTGGAAACATACATGCACTCTCTGTAGCAAAGTGATACAGGAGGAAATCCCAAATGAGCGATGCGTGTATGTTTCCATACCAAATTGTGAGAGCATTCCATTTCAGCAACTTGTACAAAATGCAAACCATGGCATATTATGTAGTATTTACAATTCAGACAATCGCTCCACCTTACTGATACAATCATATAGTGCCTACATGGCACCAAAAACAACTGCAAACTGACTGGATTCACACACGGTCAAGTGTCACTTGGAAAGAAAACCTTTACAACAGTAGGAATAATCTACCATGCAGGAGCTACAACCAATGCAGGTCACTACACTGCATACATTAAAAAGAATTCTGGATGGTTCGAGTGTAATGATAGCACCATTACTCTAAAGCAGAGATTGCCAGCTAACCTAACAAATGCGTATTTAATGTTCTTAAAGCCAAAGTTTCAAAATAATGTACACTTGAAGATTGTCAACAAATTATGTGAAAGACTACAAACAGTTAGAATACGCCCAAAGGTATCTAACTAGCCAACAGAATGGAAGAATGAGACAAATAAATGATTATCACAGATTGTTGGAAACAAATGCACAGGTAGAATACGCGTACAGGTATTTAACTGTTGTTAAAAATGGGTAGGAAGGCAACAAACATAACATTGATTGAAAGATGAAGGAAACACTCAAAGGAAACACGGAAGTAGTTAGTACCATAGGAAATGAAGGTTTTTTTTAATCCGACAAGGATTTCTTTTCCCCAGACCCAGGGATTAGAAAAGCAAACACAGAAACTGAGTGCAATGCACCGTACACTGGTTTGTAAACTAAATATGAGGGTAAAAAAAAAGGTTAGCTGTCTATTATGCAATGTAGTACATTTTCAAAAAATGCAAACACTAACACACCTTTTTCTTTCGTCACAGAAATGGAAAAAGTGATACTTCCGCCAAGTACAATAGCCACTTAAAAAATGTATTTGGATTCTGAACAAAGTAAGGACTAAGTATATTGGCAGTCATTTTCTACACATGGGAATGTACACGTCTAATCTATGGTACTTATGTGCTGCTGTGCCTGTAGGCTGGCCCTTTCATCTTCGGTGAGTAACCTACCACCTATGCCTTACGACCAAGGTACAAGGAGTGTAGTTCCTATCCACAACCATCGCCGCATATCAAAACCATGGTCCTTGTAAATTACCTACTTATAAATTTACTTTTCGGACCATTGGCTGCAGCCATGAAGTTAAGACACTAGGGCGTCAACACAACTAGCGCATTCCAAAACACCCATATTGACTTGTAACACCACTGCTTATGATTTCAGTCTTGCGTACATGGGCTTTGGCCATGCACCCAAGAGTGCAGGGTCTGTCCACAAACACCTCAATGATGTGTGGTAGTGGCGTTTTTTCTACATGTGTGGTATCCTTCAGTGCTTCTAGCCAGAGGCTTCACTCCTAGCTGTATGTCCATAGATCTTACATGGGATGGGTGTGCAGTGGCTTGCACATGTAGTACTTCTAACTTTGTTCTTGGGTGCATGGCCTTTGGCCATGCATCCAAGACTGGACGTACCCCCACTACTTGCCAATTGAAACGCATTACTACAGGTGTATGCATGGGTGGCACATGCTACGGTTGTTGTGGCCATGGCCTAGAGTTTTGGAAGTAAGGCCTTCGGCCGACGGCCATGCATCCAAGACTCTAGGCCCTGGCCACAACCACCGTAGCATGTGCCACCCATGGCGGCGTACTGATGAATTCAATAACCTTAGGAAAAAGAATAGCAATTATGGCATGCTGTCAATTGCAATGTTCCCTAACACCACACGTGTCCTTACAACAGTAACAACTTAGGAAAAAGTATAGCAATTACGGCATGCTGTCAATTGCAATATTCCCTTACAGCACACATGTCCTTACAACTCTAACAACTCCCCCGTGCACTGTACGGGCTGAAATACTGGCCTTATTGGACCCCTCATTTTCTGTGCGTACAAGGAGGCCATAGAACATATGTCATTAAGAAGGTATAAGTGTATTGTTGCAAGAGTGCTGGGTCTCCCCACAAACACCTCAGTGATGTGTAGTAGTGGGGGTTATTCTATAGGTGTGTATTCCTTCAGTGCTTCTGCCCAGAGGCTTCACTCCTAGCTGTATGTCTGTAGATCTTACATGGGATGGGTGTGCAGTGGCTTCCACGTCTAGTACTTATCACTTTGTTCTTGGGTACATGGCCTTCGGCTATTGTGTTGTTTGGTTAAAATAAACAAATGCCAAAATGCAATCTACCTGCTGTGGTTGCTGGGAACTGCCTAGTTTCCATCAACCACGTACAAAGAGGGAGGGACAAAGCCTAGAAAATCCTGGTTGCGCCTGCCAGGTGCGGCCCAGCGAGGACTAAAGGCAGTAAGGAGTGGGGTGGGGTGGTTACATGTGTGCCCGGACCATGTCTGTCAGGTGCAGTCCAGGCATGTCTGTCAGTGCTGTGAGCACAAGGGAATGTTGCAACCTTCACTCATTGGCTACTTTCTGTGCTATACCGATTTTTAGAACAATACCGGCATGAATAGCCCAGAAATTGGCCAATAGGGAACTCCCCTGGGATTTAATAATTCTTAGTATTACCACAAATTGACTTAGCAATACAGCAAAATGCTTTGTTGTCTTGTTGTAAAATTACCATAATACAATTGTCTGCCTGGCTTCCATGCCCACTTTTAAGTTTTAGCATTATTTTTAAAACTGGTCATCTGTTCTGAACCACACCAATCATTCTGTGAACCTTGCTCCCATGTGAAGGTCTAAGTACACTGAGGGCAAGATACAAGAGAGAATTAGTAATACTTGTTTGTGTGTCTGGCTGGAGGATGAACTTTGGGCCCCTTGTCCAGTAGCTATAAAACTGTGGAATAAGACCACAAAAAGTCCACGATACAAAACGTGCAGTGCTTACAATCTGTGTTTGTGTCTGCCTATACTAGCCGCTGGATACAAAGAGTTAATACGTTTCTCAGCGTTAACTCACTTTCATATCTTTTCAAGTCTAAGTTATGTGTCTCTCCCTTGGGGTGCAAAAGTGCCCCTTCGAAGGCTGGGAGCCTGCGCCTCCCAAACGAAGATGAGCAGGCCATTTAAACGCACCTGATATAAAGCCGCAGGAGTTTTAATAGGGAGCGCTGATAATGGGTACCAATCCCTGGGGAGGCTGCTCAGTGTGATTGCAGCAATGCACTTCCATCCAAGTCAATAGCAGCGAATGCCATTTAATTAGAGGTGTGTTAGCGTTCTCTGGCAGAGGAAGGGCATTTATGAAATTGAGTTTATTTAAGGCATGGAAAAAGTGGATACTTTTACAGTGTTTTCTGTGAACCTTTTAATTCCGGACCCAATGAGTTTTGCTGGAATTCAATTCCCTGGGACCTGCATACCATCCTCCGGGTAGCTTTCAAGATTACTTACTGACCAGCAGGGCTGCTTAAAGAAACCAATTAATTTCAATATTTGTCTCCGCTGTGGCAACTTTCCAGCAGCAATGGGTTTGATTCACCGAGGATCCTTCCTTCAGAAGCTGTTAGTTGGGTAAAGACGTCCGTTATTTACAGAACTACAAAACCTAACAGAATTTGCAGCAGCAAGCGTTGCATACTGTACTTGATAGTGACATTTGTACATATCAGTCTTTTTTATCAGACATATCGGCAATCTTGCTGATGCATTTTACTATTATTGTGGTCCAAATGTATCTCTGATACACATAGTCTTCCGAGATGCTGTTTATAGTTCCCCCACTAGGTGCCTACTTGTCAATCACTATGTGCCAAAGTAACTACACTTGCATGCCCTTGCCAAAAAATCACATTGTCACACTATGAGGAGAAGAGTGTGAAGTACCGCACATAGGCTTTCAGGCACCTGCTGTTCTCTGTAACTTCTGGCGACCCCTCCTGTCCGGCTAACTACCTTCCTATCTCCATTACCCCCTTCCTGGAAAAACTCTTGGAGAAGCTGGACATCTCCCAGCTTATCCACCACACTGAATCTGTTGGTTGTCTCCATGACCACCATTCTGGCTTCAAAGCTACAAGAGGCACCTAAACTGCACTCCAGAACACCCGTGAAGACTTGCTCTCTAATCTTGATTCCAACTCTCCTTCCATTCTCATCCTCCTTGAACTTGCCTTTGATATGGTCAATCATGCTTATAAATTGGCTCTGTGAAACCCTTGGCCATGAACCTTTCTCTGGACTGGTTGACCTCCTTCCTCTTTGACTGACTGTTTCATGTTCAACTGGGCCCTTTACTCTCCTTCATCTCACTCTCCAACTATAGTGTCCCTCAGGGCTCTATCGTCTCACCTTGGCTTTTCAACATATACTTTGCCCCTCTAGCCCATTTGATCTCCTCCATCTCTCCTAACATCCAGTTTTATACGAATGACACACAGCTCTCCTTCGAGCTTCCCTCCTCTGCCTCCTCTTCTTCTTCTCTCTTTCCTGACTGTCTGCTATTCAGGCATGGCATACTGCTAACAATCTCTGAGATCCTTCAGACTGGGACACCAGCTCCCTCCTTCCTTCCTATACTCTGGCCGCCCTCGATTAGCCCATCCCCTCAACCCCCTGTGAGGCAAAAAACATTGATGTCGTTTTTGACTCTACTCTCTCCTTCTCTCCTAACATCACAGACCTTGCCAAGAAGGCCCACTTTCAGCTGCACCTCCTCAGATCAGAGGCATGCTCCCTTTTCTCACCTTCCCCCAGAAACTCAATGTCTCCAGAGCTCTGGTCCTCTCCAGGCTGGACTGCTGCAACAGTCTCTCCCTAAATCTGCCCAACTCCTCCCTTCACCCCCTTCAACTAATCCAGAATAGGACTGCCAGCCTTATCCTCAAGGCCAGGGACTGTATCTCCCCAACTCTGACATCTCTCCACTGGCTCCCGGTGGCTGCAAGGATCAAGTTCATGACCCTCTGCATCAACCACAAGGCTTTCTGGGGCCGGGGCCCGCACTACTCTGCTACCTCCAACTCTCTGAGGGTCAGTTGCTTCTCCAGACAGAGAGTGGGTTGTAGATCTCTCTCCTCTGCAGGTGCCTCCCTCTATAATGGCCTCCCTGCCCCTCTCAAACTTGAGCCAGATCACCTGAAGTTCCGAAAGCTGCTGTAGACCTTCCTTTTCTCCTTTGCTTTCTCTCTCACTCTCTCCTGCTGACCTACCCACCTGCTGTGCCGACTGGTTGCTTGCTACCCCCAGAGTCTTGGGTACCAGGCTCCTCCATGATCAGTTTCCCTGCACTGGCTCCGGGCATAGAGCGCACTTAGGGGCTGTAACTGTAACCTCTACATGCCCCTTCCTACAAAAACTTACCCAGAGTTGCACTGCCCTAGCTGCACTCACCCAGAGCATTACTGCCCTGGTAGCACTCCCCCCTTCCTCCGCCTTGCACATCCCCCCTCTACCTTCCCCCTGCACTTTCTGTGCTGTCGCACTTGCACAGCACACCCCCTTTGCCTCCCCCTGGCACTTCCCCCCTTTACTTTCCCCCTGCACTTTCTGCGCTGTCGCACTTGCACAATCTGAATGACACAAGGCCTAGTAAGTTCGTTTGTCTTGTCCTCTCTCTGTCTTCTGCCCTTTGTCTTGTCGTGCCTAGAAGCACTTGCGTACAGGTGCATTATAAATTACATATAGCATATCATATCGCTAGATTAACTTTGGGATGTGAGTTGGCTGCCATGAAATGGAATATATTTCAGAAGGTGAAGGAGAATGGATCAAGCGGAGACCTAGAAAATATGAATGTTTCTAGCAAAAAATAAGGTAATCTTCACCACCCTGTGCTCTGCTGTACTTTACAGTGTGTCTCTTTACTGTCTTTTCCTCATGGTAACAAATTACATTTTCCATTTCTTTGTTGCCATCAGAAGAGTTTGGTACTGCCTGGCATACAGTACTGTCTGTTACGTCCCTCCCATTGCAGTCCATTGGCTCCCTTACCAATACTAGTGTTTCATTATTTTTCTATTGCTATTGGAAAAGTTTGAAAAAGTTTGATACTATAGTGGGCGTACTGTACTGTCAACTGTGCTCTTCCCATTTAGGAGAGCCTATGACATCAGCATGCCTGTGTTTCTTTTCTGGCGCACCAACATATCTCTGGGCCCTACAAGATCAGGACAGCTTGGAGGATGCATTCTTACACCAGGATACAATCGAATGGAAGAAAGATCAGGTGCCGGACAAACTTGGCTTTGATATCCGTGACCGAGTGGAAACAAAAGGAGTTAGCAGTTGTTAATGAGGGTTGTGCAAAATGAACATGGAGCACTGGCTGAATAGGTACAACCTTAACTGCAGGCATTTTCTACTACGGATGCACATATAACATTGAGGAATAACTCCAGCATGAAGTGCCCATGACCATGGCATAGATCACAGCATTAGATATTGATATTGATGTTGATATTTTATTTCTATGGCGCTCGTACACAAGTGTTTCAGAGTGCGACAAGGTAAGGAAGGGGAACAGGGGAGAACAAAACAGCGATCTTACTAGGCCCAGTGAAATTGAGAACGCGCAAGTGCATGGAAGGGGGGAGAAGTGGAAAGTGCGAAGCAGAGGAGAAACAGATAAAAAACAATAAATAATAAAGGCAACAAACAGTGGTAGTGCAGCCAGCAATGTGCATGTGCTAGGTTTAAGGCAGCAGACAGGGTAGGTCTGATAAGTGCAGGAAGAAAAAGGGGGGGCTGTATGGGTACAGATACAGACCCCAGTGCAAGGGGTGGCCCGGAGGCAGTGCGGGAGGGTGACAGGGTGTTCAGGTACTGGGCCCGGAGGACAGAGGGTGGCCAGGTGCGCTGTGCCAAGAGAAAACAGATCAGCAGGGGAGAGGGGGAACGAAGGAAAAGAGGAAGGTCTTGAGGTGCTTCCGGAACTGGAGATGGTTCTCCTCAAGTTTTAGAGTGGCAGAGAGTCTGTTCCAGAGGGAGGACCCAGCCGAAGACAGAGTTCTACCCCCAGCTCGTTTCTTTGAAAAATGACTGACCTTGAGGGAGTTGGAGGTAGAGGAGAAAAGAGCTTGAGAGGGAAGTTATTTGTGGAGGGATAGCTGAAGGTATTTTGGACCCAGGCCCCAGAAAGCCTTGTGGACAATGCAGAGGGTTTTAAATGTAATCCTTGCATCCACTGGGAGCCAATGGAGAGATTTCAGAGCTGGAGAGATACGATCCCAGGGCTTAAGGCCAAGGACAAGTCTCGCAGTCCTGTTCTGGATTAGTTGCAGAGGGCAGAGAGTAGAGGCAGGTAGATTTAGAAAGAGGCTGTTACAATAGTCCAAGCTAGAGAGAACCAGAGCTTGGGATACCATGAGCTTCTGGGGGAAGGAGAGGAAAGGCAGAGTACCTCTGAGGAGGTGCAGTAGGAAATTTGACGTTTTAGAGACCTCAGAGATGTGGGCAGAGAAGGAAAGGGTGGAGTCAAAGATGACCCCGAGGTTCTTAGCCTCGCAGGTGAGGGTAGGAGGAGGGTCAAGGGAGGCTGGCCATAGAGTGAGGGGAAAGGATGGTGAAGGAGTGCCAATGAGGAGGATCTCCGTCTTGCTGGCATTCAGACAAAGATCATTGACAGCACACCAATCTTTAATGGCAGTTAGGCAATCAGAGATGAGAGAGGGAGAGGAGGTGGCAGAGGGCTGCCCGAAAATGAGTTGAGTGTCATCAGCATAGCACTGGAAATTTGAGCAGAAAGTGGCAATGCAGTGGGCGAGAGTTGCCAGGTATTAGTTGAAAAGCCAGGGCGAGAGGTTAGACCCCTGGGGAACACCACAGGTTGAGAGGAAGATAGATGAAAGGAAGGACCCAAGTTGGACCTGGGAGTGTCGATCTGAGAGGAAAGAGGTCAGCCATGCCAGAGCCTGATCTGTGATACCCAGGATTTCACAGAGACGGTTGAGCAGGATGGTATGGTTGACAGTGTCGAAAGGCAGAAGAGAGATCGAGGAGGAGGAGGACAGAGGGAATGTTAGAGTCAAGGTTGGAGAGCAGACCTTCACATATATTCAGGAGAGCAGTTTCCATGCTTTTGCCAGCTCTTAAGCCAGACTGGTGGTCATGGAGGCAGCCAACAAAATTGGAAAGAAGGTTAAGCTGAGAGATGGCCAACTTTTCCAAGAGTTTGCCCAGAAAGGGAGTAATGGAAATTGGGTGATAGTTAACTGGACAAGAAGGACCAGCTGTGGGTTTCTTGAGAAGAAGATGCACATAAGAATGCTTCAGAGGGGAGGGGAAGGATCCCGAGGAAAAGGAGTGGTTGCAAAAATCAGCAAGGGCCAGAGCAAGGGTGTCAATGTGGTCCTTGATGGTTTTAGAGGAACAGGGATGAACCTGTTTTGACAAGGCTTTCATAGATTGGACTTGTCTAGCAACCTCGTCAGGGGAGAAAAGAGGAAAAGACGAGAAGGATGGTGGGGGGTGGCTAAATCAGGGTCAGCAAGCACACATGGAGAGGGGAGAGAAGGGATGTGGGTGGAGAGGGTGGACTGGATGTCCTGGGTTTTTTAAATGAAGTGAGAGGCAAGGGCATTGCAAAGAGCCTGGGAGTCAACAGGAGGTGTAGAGACTGCAGCAGTGTGGGCCAGCTCCTTGCAGATTTTATGAGTTCAGTTGAGTTGTTAGATGATGTAGAGACACAAGCTTGAATGTGGACTCTCTTCTTGGTGAGGACAGAGAGTCGCTATTGCCTTTGTAGCAGGCGACAGGCCAGTTTGTCAGAGGATGAACAGGAAGTCCTCCATTTCCTCTCAGCCGCCCTACACTTACGTTTAAGTGTAGCTATGTCAGAGTCATACCAGGAATTGCACTTGGCATTGGACTTCAAACGGATCCTCATGACAGGGGCAAGAGCATCAAGCGTATCAGAAATTGAAGAGTAGAGGAGAGACAGGGATGTGTCAGGATGTGAGACAGCCAAAGGTGGAGGGGGAGGAGAGAAAGTGGTGGCAAAGGCCTCAACTGACACATGCTTCATGGGCCGGATGTCCGAGAAGGTAGGTGGCAGTGTTGGGGTAGGCTTGTTTTGGAGGGAAGAGAGGGAGAGATGAGAGGAGCGGAGGGAGTGATCACTCCAGGAGAGAGGAGTGGTCAGAGGGATGGAGAGGGGGAGGTCAGAGGAGATCAAGACATCGAGTGTGTGCCCTGCAGAGCGAGTCGGGTCAGGGGGGAGGATGGACAGGGAGAGGGAGTCGCAAAGGTCACAGAAGAGTACAGAGGAGGAGCAAGGAGAGTCCAAATGTATATTGAGGTCACAGAGGAGGAAGAGTTGAGTGGTAGAGGCCAAGAGGGAGGAGGAGAGGTCTGCCCACTCATAGAGAAATGAGGTGATTTGACCAGGAGGCCGATAGATGGTAACCACAGTAAGAGAATGGGTAGGCGAGAGAGAAAGCGTACAGACAAGGCATTCAAAAGAGGAGTAGGTGTGAATGGGAATGATAGAGGCAGGAATCCACTCAGGAAAGATAAGTTTCAAATCCTCACTGGACAATGCTACCGCTCTTGAGATTTCCTTCCTCTCTGAAACCTTAGCAGAACCATCTCCAGTTCCGGAAGCACCTCCTCTGCCTTCTCTCTTCCTCTCCCCTGCTGATATCCTGCCTGTTAAACGTACTGGTCACTTGGCAATCCTCTGAACCCAGGCCCAGGCCCAGGTCCCTGCCTGTCCAGCTGCATACCGCACTGCCTCTCGGCACCCCCAACACTTGTAGTCTGTATTTGTAACCCTACAGTCCCCTCTCCTGCACTTATCTGTAACCCTACAGTCTCCTCTGCTGCACTTATCTGACACGTGTTGTCTGCACTCCTAATACTGACACTTGCCACTCGTTGGATACACTACTTGTTGTTTTCCTGTTTTTCCTTGTGCTGTACTTGTCCATCCTCCTACACCCCCCACCACTTCTCCCCTCCCCGCTCCCCTGCACTTGTACAATCTGAATGTCACTAGGCCTAGTGAGATCGGTGTTTCTTGTCCTCCCTAGCCTTGTCGCTCCTTGAAACACTTGTGTATAGGCACATTATAAATGCCATATCAGATCATATCATCCATTCATAACTTTACCAATCATCCCAAAGTCAACAATCCTCTTCTCGACACCATGACCTGACTATTTCTCCCATCAAGACACTGCTCATGACAACCCTCATGACACCTCTCCACTAGACAGCATTGCCTCCACAGTATGGTCGTCCACACTGCTGAAACACTGTGCACTGGACATCAGTACTCCACTAACCCCCATCCCTCCTTGCAACCTCTTCCCCTGTTTGATCCCCAAAGTAGAATGGATCCCTCACTCCCATCCCTTCTTTCCAAGGAAGAAGAGCACGTGTGCCCGCTTTGCCTGACAACCCATTGCAAGCCATTGTTCTGGGCGGATGCACAGGCAATTGTTGGCTTCTGCAAACATTCCCTGGGCGAGGTGTTCCATATTCTGTTCAAATACCTGTTCACCTTTGAACAGTATCATGGATCGTATAGATAAAAGTCAACTTTGATGGGGAGCACATCAAGGTGATCACTGCCCCCAACATGCGTGTCCACTGTTGTTTCCCCACTTGCCTGCGTTCTCGCACCTGCAAGTATCTTTCATGCTCATGCATCTCAGACTAATACCCAATGAGTCTCTCAACACACAGCAAAACTCAATTTCACCCCAGATGGAACCCTTCTGATAATTGCAAAACACTATATTGGTGTATTTATTTGTTTGTTTATGTGTTCCATTTGACTCCATTTCAGCAAATGAAACATGAAAAAACAGATTTATAGATTTCTATCATTGAGTACTGGGTTGAAGGTGTAGACCTGGGGGAAATCATACACGGTAACAGAAATTGACATTGCTAAACATCAGGGCTGGCATACACACACACAGAGGAGGACAGCACTCCCATCACGCGCCACCTCCAGCCCCCTCCTCCTGATTGACTATGTTGACGAATGCTAATAGAAGACGTGGTCAAACCCATTTAAAAAGTCAAGGACTCTGCATGGATTTTTGAAAAAGGATCTGTGCACCCTCCCCATGTGCTCTAAGGACTGGACACATTGCGGGGGCACAGTTCCAGAATGAGACCATGACTTATCAGAAAGAGTGCTGCACACTGGCAAGATGGGAAATCACACAAGGCCACCCCAATTGGCATTACTAAGCATTACTCGCATATCTGGAGAAGTTAGGACAGGGTCTTAAACCCGCGGCTATCCAAATGCTTCATACTGCAACAACAATCATCCCTTCCGATTGACTTCACTGGATAGGGCTGATGGGAATTGTAGTCAAAACTGTTTGGTGAACAGTTGCATAATAAGTGTGACTCTTGGGTCGACGAGAGCTAAAAGAAAAGATCATGCCAATGAGGATGGTGGTTTTGGTCAAATTAACTTAGTTAGCCAAAGGTTCTCAGGGGCGTTGCTGGGGGGGGTATGGGGGCTATAGCCCCTGATCTTTTGGTTGTAGCCCCTGATAGAATCTCAGGAGCTACAGCCAAAAGACTAGCTAGCCCCCAGTCCCAACAGTTCCAACATCAGCTTAGCCCCGGGTCTTTTCCAGACCTAGCAACTCCCCTGGGTTCTACAGTGCAAACCACACCGAAATCTGAAATTAGAGTAGTGTACCGAGAAGTCAGAATGCCTGTCCATGCCCGCACCATGCTCTAATTGGGCCTTGAACTGATACACAGTAAAGAGAAAGGCCACTCACCTTAAGTACTGTTCTGTCGTCAGCATACACTTTCTGGTCACAGTTGTAGAATAAGGGCACCCCTCACCAGAATAAAGCCAGTGCACAGGCACCCGCGCCGCATAACCTGTTGATAAATAACGTCAGCAGGCATTGGAACTCTGCCATATAGGCATACGGGCAAGGCCCATCTATGGTACAAAGTGGCAAAGTATTCAGTATTATTGCATATTAACTAAAACAATCTTACAACTCATGGCTTCCCTTGAATGGCTTGTGGGCACATAACAACTTTCTTCGAAGAGCTACAAGAAGAAAACATGCACCTTACTGTAAACCAGTTTTCCCATGCCTTAATAGCATGTATCCCCGCTTCTACCTGACCACAGAAGCAGAAACAACATATTGCACGGCAGAGGGTTGTACCAGAGCGATAGAAGTGAACATGGAAACAATCCTTTACTTTAGTTCTATACTATCAGCATTCAGCAAGGCCCTTCATTGAAATGTGCACCTGCCCTGGCACTCAGCACCATACCACTGATGTAAAGAGCATTGGGTCAATGAGAACTATATATATCATGGGCATGGCTATGTTGAGGGGTATGCAAGCAACCACACAAAAGGAACGTGTGCCCTAAGAAGCTGAACTTCTTAAACAGCCCTTAACTGTATCTCTTACTGTGTACATCAAGCTCAAACTCGCCTTGCATACGGGTAGACAGAGATTTGCCATTGAAAAGGTGCAAATCCACACACCTGCAAGATAAAACAGACACCAGACGGTGGCAGGAGGTTAAGTCATGACACCTTATCAGCTGCTGACTTCAAGTAGTATTGGGACAGCATGCATGAAGACATCAACCCAGTGACACTGAGTTCTGAGACAACACACACACTGACCTATCATGCACAACATTCTGCAGGGGGTGGCACAGATGGTTCATTGTAGCAACAGGTGTGCATTGTTGGTGTTTGTGAAATCAAAAACGTGCTTGGTTGTGAAAGGGCTCAGAACCTTTTTGATTTGATTTTTGGAAGGTCTGCCCTCAGCTGTCAAGAGAGCGCACCAGGAATGGATAGAACCTTGTCATGGGCATGGGCACCAACAAAGGGATCCAGTTCGAAGATCACATTTTTTTTCGACAACGTTGAACATTGTTTTGATCATTCATGGCAAATGGTGCAATTTAAAGCACATTGGGCGGAAATAAATTGTGGCAGCTACCAGCTTTTCAGTTATCAAACTGCCCCATATTGCCCTACAAAACCGACACACACTGGTATGTTGGACCAGTCCTTGGGGCATTGCTCTATTGTCCATGAGATGGTGTCTATTTCGGGGTTTCGGCTGGTCATGCCTGCACGCTGCTCTAGTCATCTAATATGACATTGGTGTCATTCAGCTATTTTAATAAATGGCAGCAATGCTGCATCAGAGTGGTTTGCTTGTGGTGGCAGCACCCAACCAGCCACTGTACAGATGCAGCTCACTGATTCTGTCCCTCTCATACATGCATTTGCCAGTGTCATTATGCCGATGGGGCTTATGTAACTCTTGAGGTCGGGACACCCATTAAGTACATGCAGGGCCTTAGTATGCTGACATTTCCACTTTTTCCTCTGGTATGCATCCAGCATTGAATGCACCAATAAAAAGGGGTGTGAAAACGCCAACAACTGACTGACCCTTAACCACATTCTGACACATGACTGTGATCAGTGCTGACTAGTTGCCGGTGTCATTAGTGTACAAAGAAGGCATCTATCATGGAACGGAAAACAATCAGGCAGACATTCTCCAACAACACCAACAGAGGGCCAAGGCCAGGGAAAAGACCACAGCCAAGGAGAAGAGCTTGTATGAGTGCTGCTCTATAGAAGATGATCATGTTGCAGTGTTTCATGGGCAAGATCATCAGTTCAATAATTATGTTCTTTGTTTGTCCATCAATTTACTGTTGGGAGGCAGATAAATATGTCATCCATAGGTTCTGCCCCTCCCCCGGCCCAATACCACATAGGTGAGAAACGTTACTCACAAGACAGGTGCAGCAGGACATAGAGACAATTTAAGCTGAAGATGGGAAAAGCAGCCAAACTAACGTTACAACAGTATCAAGTGCATGCATTAGACACAAAGCAAACATGAACACCACATGATGGATACATAAAGTAGGTAATACATGCATTCATACATACAGAATATTAACACATCTGCAGATATGAAGAAAACAAACATAACCAATGTATAAGGCAATTGTTACATGAAAGGGACACAAATATAGCTCACTAAAATACATGCAAGCGTGTTGCAGGGTAGACATCTTATTAAAACTTGAAGCTGCAGCACATCTCTAAATGGGTGCAGGCCACAAAGCCTCAGGGAAACTTGAAAGGCTGACTCCACATAAATACCTAACCGTGCAGAGCTCAGACAGTAGCTGGCAACTATTGCCAAGGTTAGAGTGAAATTAGGGAGAATCGGAACGACAGAGTGAAGGCAATTCCCAAAACGCAAGCAGCATACTCCCAGATTATTTAAAGTGTTTTCATGAGAGCACAACTAGCCTTTGTTAGCCAGGTGCAGTACAACAGTAGGTCAAAAGACGTTATGAAGAATAACTCAATACTGGCCAAAATGGTAACAGAAAACATGACACATGCATTAATATTAACTGAAAGCTCAATTAATAAGAGGTAAATCTATCCCGAACATGACCCCATCACATGTGACCCTTAATTGGAGAAGACTGGCCATTCATAAGAAGCAAACATAGATAGACACCTGTCATATTCCCCAAACACACAGGTAGACATGAAGTGCCACACAAACCAAGTACAAAGGGATTGCCCGATCTCAGACCCTGAGAATGAGGGATAGTGCATTTAAATTAAATTATGACGGTTCCATGGGCCTCTCTTCCCCTACTCTATGTCTGGCTCATATCCTGATGGCCTGCCAAGTGCCCTTGTTTGGTAAGCAATTTGCCAACCTATTAAAATCCTTAGAGACATGCTGCCCATCAAGTAGTATGCCAAGTAACCTCTTGTCGTGAAGGTGATGAATTGTTACCTTTATAAAAATAGGGGTGATTCGAGAGGAGTCCTCAGATATGTCTAACCCAATCAAATTCTTACCCCCTATAAAAGCCATATAAATCAAGTTCTCTAACCTATCCCTATCCCCGTAGGTTTGTAACCTGATACTATGTTATGATGTCATTTAAGACACATTTGCAGTATTGAATAAGCTCTTTTTGATGAGTAGAGTGTGAAAAACAAGCTTGTATGCGGTCCCTGGTTTATTTGGATGACAATAAAGCTAGGTTTTGCCATGCACTTTCTCTGCTTCTTCATTTGAGTGAGGTTTGGATTGACTCCAGTTTCTCTGATTATGTTTGGGCATTTTCGGTACCGTTTTAACAGATGGTAGCAGAGGATGGTTGGCTAAGTATAATTGGATCCATGAGGGGTCCCCGCCGTGGCCCCCAGGACTGCGAGGTAACATGTGGAGAATAGGACCACCCCTAACAGTGAAGGTTCAATGGGAGCCTCCTTTTAAGAAACACTCCGTCTGGACACCGTGGTTGCCCCCGTAAGGCGTGGAGGGTCATAGGCTGCTACGGGACACTCTACGACAAAGACCTTCAACAGATATGTGATGTAAGTATGACATAGGTATGAAAAAACGGGAGAGGGGATTTTATTATATTAAGGGATTTCGAAAAAATAAGAGATTAAGGAAAGAAAGATATCTTACAACAAGGGTTGGAAGAGATCATGTGGTAAGCTTCATCACGGGCAGCAATAAAAAGAGACAGATTCCTCACAGACAGTGATATGACAGATGTATTTTATTGGTGTAATAATTGCTGGTGGCAGCCTCATGTTGTGAGGTAGCGTAGGCCTTGTCAATGGGGATTTTTGTGTATTTGTGATAGATGTAATGTGGTGGTGCGGACCGAGGAGTGTGGTACAGTGTAGGAACAGCGAGGTGGCACTGCTCGGTGCGTGAGTGGTGTATGTGGTGTCACTCAGAAGAGTTGAATGATTCAAGAGTGTGGTCTTAGAGCGAGACAAAGGTTGTGTTAGCGTGTGGTCAAATATTGTTGAAAAGGGTGTGTAAAGGAGATAAAAATGGTGATGAAAATTGAAGTACAGTTTCTGATACATGTTAAGTTGAGTTCTGAAACTATACCACAGGGGGCATGCCCATCATTCACCTATGTAAGTTGCTGCCCCGATATGAGGACAGAATTGTGAAATACCACACTCAATGGGATAGGGACACAGCGGGCAAATTGTGTATGCCCTGTCCACAAGAAGGAATTCAATTGAAGGCAGTACTGCAACACATGTGCACTTATTTACATGATGCCTATAAGGGAATACAGTTACAGAACAGGTTGGAAATGTTTGGAGAAGACATAATACAGCCATATTCGAAATATGCCTAGTCAGCATGATAAGGGATTTGTGACACCCACGGCTTCTCCTCCTCTTTCCCAGAGTAAGGAGCAATCCTCGACTGCACAAAGATTTTATCCATTAAATGTATTAAAAACAACAGAAGGATATACCAATCACACATATCCACCTTCTGTATATAGTAATGAAAACATTATAAGTGGAGAGAAAACAAATGGAAAAAAAGGCCAGCTCTACAAATGTAGAATATGACTTGGTCGTGACTTACAAGCTAGGGTAGCGGAAGAGGAGGAAGAGGTTCGGGCACAGAGACACAGGCACAATGACAGGAGTAAGACAGCAATAGTGCCCAATAAATGGGTGGGAGAACACAGCATGCTTAAGTAGGATGGAAAGAGCATCAATGATTCTAAAAAGAAGCCAAACGACAGGAGAAAGAAGAAGAGAAATGAATGGAGGAGAAATAAATAGAGCAATGAGAGGAAGAGAAAGATAATGACAGAAGGAAACAGGAAGAGAAAGAAAGACAGAAATGGCAAAAGGAAAAAGGGAAAGAGAGAGAAGCTTAGAGCAACACTGCAAGGAAGTCCACGGCATAATGCATAGAAATGCAGTATCCGATAAAGAGGAAGACGGTGTTATTAGAAGGAAAAGTTACAGTCTAGATAGAAAGAGAAAAGGTGACATTGGTGCAATGGGAAGTTGGAGAACAGACAAGCCACAGGGTGGTAGGGACATAATGGAAGAGGTGATGGCAGAGACATCCCTTGGGAAGACTAGATTTTGAACATAGACAGGATGAAGAGGACCAGGAGTTTGAAGATACAATGTTTGAGGATGAAGAAGAAAGAGGGAGCAAAGAGGAGGCAGCACAAGCCCCATTCAAGTGTGCCCAGAAAGGGAGAGAGGTATCATGGACAGAGATGGAGAAACCAGCATTAAGGCCAGTACCTGTTCAATAGCTGAAATGCCCGAAGGTGCGCCCCAACAGTTCAGAAGACAAAATGGCATATGTCAACAGGCTGAAAAATGTACCAGGCGGAAGAGACTTAGCATGACGGACGTGGTGACAAACACAAAGGGTGCTGCTGCGGTTCGATGGGGCACTGGGATACAACAATTCCCCTTATTAGAGAAAGGGGGAGGGCTAGAACAATTTTTACCAATGCCATAGACAGATAAATATAACTTGATATATAAATTACCCTCACTCACAGCAAGGGCAGGGACGCAGATTCATGAGTTGGAAAGAATGTCAGCTGGGATGACGCTAGCAGTAGGCGGCATAAAAATCTATTCACTGCCATATTGGTTGAACATTCAAAGGACATGATGGGGTACCTTTTAATAACTGCAGAGTAGAGTTGGAGGACAATCAGAATACAATACCCAGACATTTCAGATATGGGCACAATCATGACAGATGAATACCCATTGACATACATACAGGCAAAATGAAGACTTGAGACTAGGGAACTGTGGGACAGAAATATAACTATTTTTTTATATCGTTTTAGTCAGGGACTCCCCGACAAGGTGCAGAGGCAATTGAAAAAGATTGTGGGAATAGATCCAAAATCCTGACCCGATACAATTGATTATTGTTCACCATTGTTGATTAAAACAAGAAAAGGATATGAAATTCCATTTATAATGCGCCTGTACACAAATGTTTTTAGGTGTGACAAGACACGGAGGGGACCGAAAACAACTATCTTACTAGGCCTTGTGTCATGCAGATCACTCAAGTGCAGGGAAGTGGAAGGGGAGAAGTGCCATGGGGGAGTGCAGGTAACAGAAAAGTACATCCAGCAGGTGGCTCAGTGCAGGTAAATCAGAAAGTGCAACCAACGGGTGACTCACAGCTGTAGAGAGAAGGGAATGTCGGGTTGCAGATACAGACCACAAGTGGTGGGGGAAGTGAAATTAGTGCAAAAGAAACTTTTGAAACTGATGATGGAAAGAACTTTGTCAAGAAACGTGGGTGAAAACAGTGTTGTGCAGGGGGCACAACAGGCGCAGCCAGGGCCAAATGGACATTTTTCAGGAGCAGGGAATATAACTATTACCCCCGGGGATGAGGGTCTGTACCCAAAACTAGAGTTTTGGATTCGAATCGCAGAAATGATGAGGGTTTAATAGAGGGGCATCATGATTTGGAGGGCCACCAAAAAAGTGTTGGATAAGCAGGAAAATAGGGCATATCTCATATTCATGCAGAATTAGGGGAGGAATGCAACATCATTGGCAACCAATAGAATCAAGAGTGGGGTCAGCATACCCCCATCATATAGTGCAGAACTGCCAACATATTATTCCCAAAATCACATGCAGTATCAGGTACAAGCACCAGAAACACAGCAGACGCAACAGGGGATGCCACCACAAACACAAGCACCAATGCAAGGACAGCAAACACCAATGCAGAATAGGGTGTGTGACAATAGTGGGAGTGAATCATTTTAATGGTACAGGACTGACTATGTAACTACAATAGGACAGCCCACAGAATGACTTGATGTGTCCCATCCTATCAATTACACCAGACCAACAAGAGGAACCAAAGGTCAGTGTGACAACAGGTGATAACACATTTTCCTTTTTAGTGGATATGGAAGCAATTTGGTGTCAGATAGACAAAATACTCAATGGATGCACACGGGTTATCTGGGGAGATGACAAATGTTCCTTTTACAAACAACTTACCCATAACCATGCAGTTGTTATATTCCGATAAGACGCCCATCAACAAATTGGGGAGAGATTTTATGAGTAAACTGAATATGAAAATATAATTTACAGCAAGGGGAAAATATGTTCCACCCCAGGGATATACTATGTGAATGCACAAGAATTCATAACAGCATTTTATGGGCATAACGCATCAAGAAGAGTGCCATTAAACCCAGAAGTATTCCTTTATGGGGTCCACACATTGGTAGCATGGATCCCAAGACTACAGGATAAATATTTGAGCTTAACCGCAGAATTTCTGTTTTGACCACAAGTACCATGGTCGTGGAAAAAGGGAAGATAATAACAATTGAGCTAGAAGCAGCAATAGTAAGGGAAGCCAGAGTAATGGTTCATGGAATAGATAATGAAGAGGTACATTGGAGCACAGAAATAGCGCATGACGAGGCACATAGATTGACTGATTTGAAAGATGAAAAACTGTTAACAGATGAAGACTGAGATGACAAGGTAATGTTTGGCATCAGTTTCACATATCAGTTACAACCTAAGAACAGGGGAATTCCCAATAGAGTGTTATTAGTAAGGAAAGTACTATCCTTTATTTGGTATACCTGCCCAGCAGTCCATATGACATTGGTCTATTAAAAGGATTTGGGCAGTCAAAATGAAACTAAGGAAAGGAGCTATTATACCATGAGTAAAACAGTATGTCAAAGGAAGCTGATGAGGATATCTGTGCCTTTGAATATGTGACCCTTTAAGCCAAATAATCAAACAAACTCAGGAAGATGGCAAAGATACTGTTTTATTAACAATTATCTAAAACAGGGAGGTTACAACAGACATCAACGAACATTCGCTCAGGCTCTTTACGATTTTCTCATAAAAACATCCTTATGTGCAAAAAAATACATCAGAAGTGATGTCATACTACGTGGCAAAGAATAGAAAACCTATCAAAGGCTGTTATAGGCTTAAGTGGAACATCTAAGTATATATTGCAAAGGTACTAGGATTGTGATTGGCTGCCCATTGTCAGTTGGACAACTTATGCCTACCTCTAAAAACATGTCATCTTTAACACTATTAAGTATAGAGTTTATAATTGGACTTCACACAATAAGGCCCTTCATTATACGGTCCTCTACAATTGGTACAGCCCTCTACAAATGTTTCTTGTGCCATGTCTGAAACATTCAGTTCACTTAGCAGCACGTAAATTCAGACCCAGGTGCCAGGAGGTGGACTTGACTTTACCTCCCCACCCGATTAGCCTAACATCTCTCATTACCCATGCCTTCTGCCATGAGGATTGTCTTTGAACTTGGCCTTGAAAAGTCTCCTTGTCTGTGGGAATATATGTGAGTGCAGGCTCTCACTATTGTTGTTCTAGTACTCCAAGCTCAACTCTATTTCCATCCTTGGCTCACGTGACAGGAGACCATGATTTGGTCCATCTTGCAGCATTTAAATGTCTTAAATGAATTAAACCTGGCGCTCTTGGTGTTCTTTCTTTGCACCTTAACAAAGGATGCTTCATCCTTCACACATTCACTGCTTTCAAGAATATATAACTAACCTTGGCTTCTTCAGTTTTGATAACAGGCCAGACAGCCTTGCCAGGCTCTTCCACGATCTCAGCTTATTCTTGCTGTGTCACAATTCTCGGCCTTTCCTCTCCATGGGTCCAGACTTACTAAATTCATGACACCGATGTCCAGCTCCTATACAATGGCTGCTTCGCCTGCAGTCTAATTACTACAAATAGCCAGCTTCTATGATGACTTAGTCTACTTGCTTTATGGCACAATTATTGAACGATTAATTTTCTGCAGCACTTCACACACGTGCAATCTTCTTTTCGCATATGAAAATTTACTTGATTCTTAACTTCGTTGTCAGTTTCTATTCGATCCATCTATTCTCTTCAGCCAGTATTCTCTCTTTGCTCTGTTTCATATTCCTTCAGGGAGTACCTCCCTTAGATTATCGTCCCTTTTCTGAGTGGATATATTCTTGTGAATATCCGCTGCGGTATTGGCACAACTGCTGGTGTCAAACATGGTACGATATCAGGCTTCCAACATATATGTTGTAGGGGGGGGCGAGATTTCCTGCAGAGACATGTAACTACTCCTCTACACCTTGGTGCCACAAGGGGTATTAGTGCCTTCAGAATCAACATGCAACACAGCTGTGTGGCCGATCAAACAGGTGACAGAGGAGTCATGGAGAATTTACGCACCTTGAATGATATTGTTGAGGCAGAATTTTCATTAGGGTCAAATCAAGCCACAATATTATGTAATATCCCATCTGAAGCTACATATCTTACAGTGATTGATATAAAGAATGTCTTCATTTCAATTCCCTTGCATCCAGATTCTCAGTATTTGACTGTGTTCACTATTGTGTAATTCGACTGCAACATTTCGCTTTAACCCCAGGGTACTGTGTATTACCTTCATTCTTTTTCAACTAAGTGTTGCAGGTGGACTTAGGGAATATACAACTTGACAGTGTGTTCATCCAATATGCAGAGGACATTTTGGTGTGTAGCACCACAGAGGAAGAGTGCAGGAAAGACAGTATTGGCAGAAAAAGGATTTAAAGTGGACATAGATAAACTAAAATATTGTCAGAAAGAGGTCCTACACATATACCAGTTAATACCAAAAAAAAGGAGGGAAGTGACATCAGAAAGAGCAGAACCAAATCATGAAAACATGCAGGAAAGAGACAGTGAAATAATTACAATTCCTAGGCCTTTGCAATTACTATAGGGCATGGTTCTTTGACTACAGCATTCATGTCAGAGCACCTTTAAAAGGACCAAACGAAGCACAAAGGACAAAAATGACATAGCATCGACAGGTGAAATGAGAGAAGTCAGCAATACGTATGGCTCCAGTGCTAGGGTTCCCTAATTACAATTAAGACTTATTTCTGTTTTCCCAATGAAATGGAGCAGTGATGACGGTGGTCCTCACAAAGAAATCTACCATGGGACACAAACCATTCGCATTTTACAGTGGAATCCTAGATCCAGAAATGAGAGGCCATTATCCATTTGAGAAAGTATTGGCTGCAGCAGATTTTATAATTGGGAAGTTGGCAAGTACAAATATGGGTTGTGCAGTTACGTTACATGGTGAGAATGCTCTATTCACCATCCTTGAAAAGCCCAAAGTACCTGGACTGCAGAGAGAGCATTAGGTCATGAAGTAATCATATAAGATCCATTCATCATAATTGTCAGGTGGTGAGTGGAAAATCCAGGAAGATTCATAGTGGAGCCAGTGAAAGTGGGAGATTATGTGCACGATTATACCAACTACACTGAATATTATGAGGTAGCCCATGTTAAGGAAAATGCCGAACGAGGGGGGATAATTCTCTTAATTGATGGGTCATCATCAATAGATCAGAGCATGGGTGAGAGGCATAGTGGAACTGCAGTGGTGAAGGCAAGAGAGAATAACAGCTTTGAAACAGTGACAAGTGTGAGATTGCCAGTGCATTTTTCAGCACAAGCGGCTGAGTTGGTAGTGTTGATCTTAGCACTTGAAACACGTGGAGATGAGTGGTAATGGGGTATTCTGACTCTGCCTATGTGACATCAACAGTACATGCAAGTCTGCCACATTGGAAAAGGAAGGGCTTACTGCAAGCAGACAGCACACCAATACAGCATGTGCAATTACTACACAGGCTTTTAGATGCACTTCAATTACCATCGGCTACCACTGTGGTGAAATTTGCAGCGCACACTAGAGGTGCAGACTGGATTTCTTACGGCAATGATGCTGCTGAACTATAAGCAAAAAGAGCAGCATATTTTCCAGATGTATCTGACATTGTTACTGCACCAAACAAACAAATATACGTGCATGCAACATGATGATGAACAAGGGGTTTAATACGCTATGAATGAAACAAATTATAGAATTACCAGGGAGGGCACCACCAGAAGAGCAGGAGCTGTAGAAAACAAGGTGGTGCTCATTGACCGCTATGCAAGGCGAAACCTCCCTTTGATTAGGAGCCACTTACTTACTTTCAGTCGAAGGTATGCTTTGAAATCAGTGACTCCACTCTGTTTAATGTTAAGAAGACAAAGTTCTGTCCCAGCACACAAAACCCAGGCATTCAGTTGGTCAATTGCAACCTCTCTGCTTCCAGGCAGGGTTCAGGGAAATGGGAAGCAGTAGGACATTTTGTTTTTAATGCACCCCTCCCTTTAGGGATGTTTTGGGTTGGCAAAAATAAATAGGAGTTCCCAATTACTTTACAGACTATGGCCCTCATTACGACCCTGGCGGAAAGCGACTGACCGGAGCGCCACAGCGTAAATAGCGTTTCCGCCATTGCACGAAGGAGCAAAGTGCGGCCCATTCCGACCCATCGGGCACGAGCACCACGCCACGGCGGAAGTGCAAAGTCCGCGATGGCGGAAATGACCCCAAAACGGCCCACACCGCCGCCGTAAGCCGCCCTAGGTGCAATACCGCCACCCCTCTTAGCGGTCACCGCAGTGTGCGCCTACCGGAAAGTACGGTGACCGGAAATATACGGAAACGGAAGTTAAAACATGGGCCCGGAACGGGAAACATCCCGGCGTACACCTAAAAAAACACTAAAACCACACAACCACTAAAATCACTACCCTGAAACACACCCCAACCCGTCAACCACCCTAGCGAAACCAAGAAAAATGGGAAAAGTAGCGAAGAAAGCGTGCGACCGCAAGCGGCAGGTCCACTTCTCCCGTGAGGAACTCACCGTGCTAACAGAGACCCTCCAGGAGAATGCTGCCGTCGTCTTCTGCACGCAAATGACCAGGACGGCACTTGCAAACAAGAAGGCCATATGGGCTCTGGTGGCACAGCGGGTAAGTGCGGTGGGGACCGCACCCCGCACCCCACAGCAATGCCGCAAGCGACGGGACGACCTGCGGATACGCGTCCGCAGCATACTCTCTGCCAACTACAACATTGCCACAGCCACCGGGGAAGGTCCTGAATCACCCATCAAGTTGACCCCCTGGGAAGAAATCTGTGCCTCCACCATCGGAATGGAGAGCATAGAGGGAGTCGGAGGGATGGAGAAAGGAGTGCAGACATCCGAAGATTCAGGTAGGTGGGCCAGATAAAACAATGCCAAATCCACACAGTCCATCCATGTGAAGTACCATGCGTCCACATAGTGCAACAGAAACACATGTCCAGGAGAACGTCCACACACATCGGCCTGATAGCGCACGTTAAAACCCACAATAAATACATAAATAATTAAAAACCCCTAATACACGCACTACACGTGCAGCAGGCACACCCTAACTGCAGGCTGCCAAACAACTGCACCCTCACTCCACACACAAATCAAAGCACCTCCAAGGCCCCGACCCAAATCACCCTCAGGTACCACCCCAAAGCATGTGATACAATGCCATTCCAATTCCCACAGACCCATCAATAACCCTCGCCCTCCTTTACTCCACCACAGGGTCCGATCCAAACGACGAGCTACAGGACACCCCTACCAGCACACCTGCAAAGAGGGCCAAGACCAACGGCCAGAGACCCTCCACCTCAGCTGCACGCATCAAGACACGGCAGCAGCACAAATCAGGTGGCAGCACAGAGGAGGGAACATCAACAGGCACCCCAGCAGCCAGCATGCCCACAACACCACCACCACAGGTCCCCCCAATGGATGCCACAGAAGGCACTGCCTCTGGTGGCAGCAGCACCATAGGTGACACCCCATTGATGGCAGCATGCTCGGACACAGAAAACGGGGATGCCGAAGTCAGATCCATCCATGACCTGTCCCAATCCCCCTGTCTGTCCCATCCCGTACAACATGAGGATACCACGCAGGGGCACCCACAAGACGACGACTGGCCATCCCCCACAAGCCCTGTGGCAAGGCAACATGAGGACAACAGCCCCTCTGTGACACCCCCGCAAATGGCCATGGCCCAGCAGAGGCAACAGTCCCTCGACCAGTTAATCGTGCAACAGCAGCAAATGGCCACGCTCCTCAAGGACCATGCCGATGAATGTGGGGGCACTAAGGCAGACATAGAAACATCAACTGAGACACTTAGGGCAGAAATGGAGAGAGGTACAGAGACGCTAAGGGCACAAATCGAGAGAAGCACCGAGAGCCTGAGGGGGGAACTGCATGCGACGTCCAAAGACGTATGTGCCGAACTTGCCGCAGTGCGCCGTGTGCTCACTGAGCTCTCGCAAACCCTTAGGGACATGCATGGACGTGAGCAGGCAGACACATCATCCGTTGCAAGTTCCGTCCAGGGCAGCCCCCAACGTACATCTGGAAGGAACCTGCGCTCCACAGGCAGGGGTGCCCCTGATACCCGCAGAGGGGGCTTGCAATAGCGACAGCCCACTGACAATGAGCATCTTTGGACACTGGTGTTCGGGGGGGAGGTAGGAGGGTGGAGGGGGTGTGTTGGGCTCACTTGGGTGGCGGGTCGATAGGGTGTTCAACATGACATCACATATGCCATTAAAAGTGCACGATAAACCAATGAGATGTGTGGACATTGATCTTTGTGTACTAGGCCATCATAGGCGTAGAGTCCATATTGTGCATGTCCCAGACACACGCAGTGCCACGAGTCCCGTGTCCATGTATCAGCCACCAGGCGTGAGTGCTAGAAGCATACATCAATGAGATGCTGACGAATGTCACGGGCCTCCGGTGCCTCGCAGACTCCATGAGGTGCTGCCACAGCCCCACCCTCATCATGACCATCATCAGGTGCTTGCAGTTCTGCGTCAGGGGGCATGGGCACATTTCTACGTACGCACATGTTGTGGAGCATGACACATGCCATGACCATCTTTGCAACCTTCTCATGGCGGTACAGGAGTGCCCCGCCAGACCTGCTGAGGCAGCGGAAACGGCCCTTCAGTAGGCCGAATGCCTGTTCTATGACTACACGGGTACGTGAGTGGGCATGGTTGTAGTCCTCCTCATGCTGGTCCCGTGGGTTCCGGACTGGTGTGAGGAGCCATCTCTTCAGTGGATATCCAGCATCACCTGTATGTGGACGAGAAACGTATGATGTGGAATGCCATTGATACGTACGCACCCCCCCCCTTCCTGCCAGGTCATTGCGAATTCACATACCCCACATCATCATGCATGTAATGAGACTCACCGAGTAGCCAGGATCTGTTCCCTGCGTGTCGCTCCATGTAGCGTGGTATTGTAGAGTTCCTCAAGACCATAGAATCATGGGTTGATCCAGGGAATCGGGCACAACAATGTGTAATGATCCTGTTGGAGTCACACACCATTTGTACATTCAGGGAATGAAATTGTTTTCGGTTGCGGTACTGGGCCTCCATGGCATGTGGGACGACCAATTCAACATGGGTGCAGTCGATGGCACCAATGCAACCCGGTATGCATGGAATCGCACTTTTGTGTTGGTAATTTCCTGCTCCGAGCGTGGTAGAGAGATGTAGTCATCTGCGTGCTGCAGGAGGGCATCGAGCACTTGCAATAGTGTCCGTGAGAACAGTGGCTGAGAAATGCCATGCAACTGCCCGACTGTGTGCTGGTAGGTGCCTGTGGCCAGGAAGTGTAGTACAGACACCACCTTCAGTAGGGGTGGGATGGCGGTTGGGCTATCTATCATGCTGACAAGGTCAGCCTGTGTCATGTCCACAATGGCGGCTATGGTGTCCCGGTCCAGACGGTAGAGGGTGTGGATCTGCTCATCAGTGAGGTTGAACGGATGTGCTCGGAGGCGTGGTATTGCGGGCTGCCTGCGTGGTGGTGGTGGCTGTGCTGGTGGGCCTTGCTGGCCCTGCCTTGGCCTCCTCCTCCTCCTGCGTCTCCTCCGTGCGGCTGGTTGTAGTTGGTGTTCGTCTTCTTCTTGGAGTCGGAGCACTTGCAGTGCTATCAGGTCCCCCAGGGCCAACATCGCGAGTCCTGCCGGTAGCATTTCGGTGTGGTTGTGGGAGGAGACTGGCTGTGCAATTTATGTGTTTCCAGGCTGTATGGCCTCCACCTGTGGTGATTAATTCCACCTGTGCAAACTGCTCTCCCCTTTGGCCGAGCACGTCCCGCGCACAACGCTGCAATTCGGGGAATGGTATCTTGCTATTGCAATCATGTATTTGTACCCGATGGCCGTGTAAGATTGGTTGATATGTTCATTCTGCTGTGGTCCCATTGTTTCCCATACTATCTGTGCAGTCGCGAACAGACTTGTGAAGGGTCAGTGGAACGTAGTACTCGAGTAACGGTGGGCCCTCATGCATCACTGTACCGAGTTGCAACGACGGGCGGGGCGTCCCATTTGTGGGTGAAGGCAGTTGCCATTTTCACACACAGCCGCACTCGATGGAATAATTAGTGATTTCAAACGGCCACAGATGCCTTTTCGACGTGATGTTGCAAATGAGGAATTCGAAGGGCGGCGCTTTCGGTTTCCAGCTAGCGGCGAGGAGATGCCCACAGGTCTGACTGCAAATGTAACGTTCTATTGTTCAATGTCCTTGAGACAGGGCCCATGGCGAGGGAGCAATGATTGATATGAATAGTTTGGGATGCGCAATAGCTACGTGGGCGATGAGGCCGACCGTTCCCAAATACATGTTACTTCACAACACTGGAATTACGGGCTGGGGCACTGTGGATTTAGCAGGCTGCATAACGCACAGACTCAATGGATGTTTCTAATGTTATGTGAGTAATTATTCAGGCGTTTTGATCCCGGGATGAGGGAATGATGAATGGATGCATGGGCAGGTGATTTGATACAGAGTTTGCCATGTACAGGGCTTCTTGGGATCTATCCGCCTCCCCTACGCTATGTGATGCAGGGCTGCCATAGTGGGACCATCGTCTATCTGGCCTTGTTGAGCCCTCCCTGTCTCGAGGCGCCCTCAGACACTTTTGTCCATGCACGTTAACATTCCCATCTGATGGATTCTGTTTTGACAGACGCATGCACAGGTACACTCGTTTGTGATGGTGTGTTTGCACCTCGATATAGATGGTTATGAGTCGCAAGTGGTTTTGGGGTGGTGATGATCCTTTTGAGTGGGCTAGCATGCATATGGCTGTGGATTTCGTGTGATCATTGAAGTGAGTTGTTCGAATGTAGTTCTGATGGCCATTCTGTTCTTGTTCTTTTCTTTTGGTTGACAGGTATCTCCTCCCCTTTTGCCACTGCCATCTGTATGCCACTCCTGCAGATGGATTTTACTCCCGACACCTGCTGCTTCGTGTTAATCAGTGGAGCAGCATTACGATCTTATGGGACGATCGCCAATGGCCCACATGCCCTTACGCAGTACTGGTGGCTCGGAGCAACATTTCGGCCTTTCAGCTGGACTAGTGCCTCCCCATTGGGTCGGCCCTGCGGTTCTGTGCGCTTCCATGTTGCCTTTTCGTACGTGAATGTGGCTCTGTGTACCATGGGGGAACAGGGCGACACACAGGTAGTGGCTGGTCATTTCTTGCGGATGCAGCCCACAATGGTGATTAGTGTTTTGGAGTTCATGGCCTGATGGCTGTATGGGCTTGGTGACTTTGATGTGCATAAAATTTCTATTCTGATTTGGCCCGTGTAGCGTTTTTCTTTGCAAGTGATGTGGCATATGCCTATTTGGGGGGCGATGTGTTGTGAGGAGATCTGCATTGGGTTCCAGCTTCGGGGTTTAGTTGCGTGGTACTGTGCTGGCCGCGTTTGCCTACGAAGCCCAGTGTGGTCAGGGATGGGGGCTGCCAATATGACTGTTTGAATGTTGTCATGCTCAGGGGCGGGGGATTGGGTTTTGTGTAACAGATGCCGGTCAGCCAGGTGGACTGGTGGAATGATGTGATTTTCGGAATGTTGCTGGTCACAGGTGCCTGTGTTTGCGTGCGTTTCTTGGTGGGGGACTGTGGTCATGTCCATTGGGATGGCTTCTGTATTCGTGCCATCTGTGCCCTGCAGCTCCCATTGGCCCCTCTTGTGTTTCTTTTGTTCGTTGCCATGCATGGGTGACTTGTACATTTCAATGGTTGCATTGTGACTTCATTGCACCTACGGGGAGTTGTACTTTGTGGGCAGGGAGCGGTGTACAGGCACTCAGTGGGGCCGTTTACGGTTGGTTCGCGATGCCGTACTTCTCACCATGGCGGTATGGTGCTTTCCGCCGTGCTTGATGGCGTTAGGTACATGTCCGCTAGGGTCGGAATTCGCGTACCCTTGCGCCATGGTGCTATTTACGGTTTGGCATGGCGCGCGCGCGCGTACTTGGTGCAGTTAGCGTTGGCGTTCACTACGGTGTCGCTAATGGCTTCGTACTTTGCGGTGACGGGTCATAGTCGCACCGAGCGCTATTCGATGGCGGTATTGCATTTCCGCCATCGTTTTTGGATTTCCGCCAGGGTCGTAATGAGGCCCTATATGTGTATCCACACTGGAAATGATGTCAAGGGCGCAGTTCTACAAAATCACGTCATGTTAGTTGGCTATAGTGTAGTTCAATCATTTTGTATTTAGTAAAAATACTAAGGACCTACTCTGTCTATCCATCCAATAAATAATGGGAAACATTTAAATCAAACAGATCCCTCCAAGACTTGGTATGGTAGAACAAGTTACTTACATAGAATCTGTGGGTATTTGCACTCCGGGAAAAGACTCCACCTCAGGGCTCCTGGATATCTCACAGGGAAAGCACATCAAGTCTGGGTTAGAGGCTTCTTCAGGTTCAGTCATCAAAGGCCTCCAGCTTTAATCACTTTTTGATTTGCCTCTCCTGGTATATATCCCAGCCAGATTTTAGTCCTCCCCATACCACCTCCAGCAATTTTGGTCAGCAGCTCCAACTCAGATGATGTCAGGCAACTCTCTTAGTTGAAATCAGGAAGTTCCCCCTTGATTCATATTGTGCAGCATCTTATAAACCCAGAATCACCCCCCCCCCCCCGCCATTATTAAAATTGGAATTTGCTAGCTGATTGGCTCCTACTTGGTATTGGACCACTATTCTCCAACCCCTTAACCCAGAACTAGCCACCTTTTCTTGTGATTAGTCCCTTCATTAACAAAGCCCAAATTCGGAGTGTCCAATTCCTTGAATTTCTATTTCCACACATTTCAGTTTTTCACTTAAAAAACAAATGACAACATGACAAATATGTTTACTTATTGAAATATGTCCTCTCACGGCACAATGTTGCCGGTTGGAAGGAACATTTTTCGTGAATTACTCAAACTTTATAACAGTTCTTAACCCAAACGTACACAAGGTCGAATTGTTATGAGATTTGTGTCAACAGAAAGGCTGCTTTATAAGCTTTACTGTATTTTTCCCATCATCATACAATGTATGGATCCTGAGAAAATAACAAAATATGATCCTGCATGCACTTCTATGTAACAATATTTGACAAGCACATTTTTGCTTCAATTAACTGGCAGATTTGTGTGCCCAAGATCTGTGCCCCGGCCTTGCTTTGTTGAGTCAAGCCTGTCATAAAGTAATTTACATTTTTTCTCCTAGAATTAATGGATCGTCGGTTGCTTATCTTTCACAGCAGAAAGACAATCTCCCTCCATGCTCCTGGGTCATTTTCTGTAACACATCACTTGTCAGTTAGGTCTTGAGCCACATCACAAATCAAATTTAAATACATGCATTTTTAAGAGTTTAACCCATTAAATGAATCTTCCAGTACAAGATCCTCCAATGTTCTTGGTTCTATGAGCTTCAATGAGATCTCCTTTCAGATAGAGAGCAGATACAGGGCTTGACCTTTTGGCTTGATTTGTTGGGGAAGGTGAAAATGTCTTATGGGCGCACCCAGTGTTTATGTTGAACAATCTCTGAGCTAGGCAGAGCTCTTCATTCAGTTCATGTAAAGAGCACAATTATGAGGCTTTTGTATTCTAACCTTTTCTACATGGGACTTGTACCAATGTCTTGAAATCCAAAATATATTTTATTTTTCTTCTTTATTCTTGCAGTTTCTTTTAAAACAGTTTTGACAAGCCACCCATTTCCTTAATATATGCCTTAAATGTACTTTTGGGGCCGGATTACAGAAACTTTACACCAGTGCAAGTGCAATGTTTGAACGGTATTAGCACTAGGGACACATTAAAAAAACATTGCACCAAGACAAGAGTAGGTTGGCATACTAAAAGCACCAGTGCTAAAATTGCCCTAGTGCTAAAAAGATACAGTTTTTAAGCATTTTTGCATCATACAATTCCATATTAGCACTAGGGCAAACCTTGCCCTAGTGCAAAAATGTAGTAAAAATGCATCTTTATTGCACTAGGGCAATTTATGACCTGGTCCTTTCAATATGCCAAACCGCACTTGTTGAGGTGCAATGGTTGGTTTTTTAATGTGTCCCAGTGTTTTTACAAACAGGGCAAACTTTGCCCTAGTGCTAATACCATGCAAACTTTGCACTTGCACTGGTGAACATTTTCTGTAATCTGGCCCCTGCAGTGTAGTTTGATTGTCCATGTTTCTTGTTTCAACTGCAGAAGTACATGCATGTTCATGGTCTCTCACTGTTATTATTAAGCTGTGTTCAGGCCTTTTCCTCCGAATCCTTTTGAATTCACTATGCACATTGCTAATCTTGAACATGTTATGCTGGACTTTCAGTCTGCCAGCCCATAATGTATTCAATGTTCTGCATTTTTAGGCCAAAGTTGCTTGGGCAGTTCACTTTTGTCTTGGGTTTGAATTTTAAACCCACAACACTCTTGTGGGCAGGGTCGGATTGGCCCCTCGGCCTTCCCACCTGTGGCCGGGCCAAAATCATCCCTGGGGAGTGGGGGGCCGGTTTCTGACCATGCCTGGGCCGGTTTGGAAGAACATAAAATTGAAAATAAATATATATATTTTTTTTCAAATGTTTTTGTTTTCTTTTTTCAAAAAGCCTTTCATCCTTCTTAGGTCGATAAAGCAGTACCAACGCAGGTTGGGTGATATTGTATGCATATTTATTCTATAAAAAAAGAGCTTAAGCGTAAGTGCTACACAGTAACATATTATCATTTGGCCTTGGAGGTCTGTTTGGATTCACAGTAATTTAGTGTACTTAGGAACAATGCAATTTGATGCCACTTCCTGTGTTGTTAAGGGGTGAAAGGTTGTGTTTCATCGCTTCCCGGGATGTCACTTTGGGGTGGGGTCATCATTGGCCAAGGGTCGAAGGGTGGGCCCCTTTTTTGGGGTGACCAGGCCTATTTCTTGTCCTAGTCTGACCCTGAATGTGGGGTTCCTTAACCGTTTCATAGTCAGTCTAGGCATTACAGTCTGCAACAATGAGCCGGCGAGGAATTGCAGCTGCAACCCTAAATATGTCCCCACAATAGAGAGCAGCTTTGGTTGGGGACAGGAGTGGCCAATGAGCTGCTGCACTGATGTGGCACAGGCATTCTAGAAAATATTTAGGTTCTGGCACTTATTTATATAAAAATGAATGAGTGTGTACCGCATCTTTTGTACAATGCTCGTTTGCTTCACAAAGATAGGTTTGTGCTTCATAAACATCCATGTTCAGAAAAGTATCTATGGCCATATCTATGGCTAACTACACAGACATGTTTTAGGAACTGCAGTGAGAAACATTTGATATCCGTGGGAAAAACCTAAATGTATGCTAAGCCACCATGACAATATACATATATTTGTCATTCCTTAATTTATGCCCCCTGCTTTCATGTGCCCTACACCTTCCTTCTTTCTTGTCCCAGAAGTAAGTGTCTAACATTCCCTCACCCAGTCCCCAAGAGATTCTTGCTTGGGCCCTGACAAACCCATCACTACTATCAGCAGAGCCTCATGAACTTCATATAGATGTTTCTTGAGAGTTCCAGATGGCCCCCATGGAGGCAGTTTAAGTGAGAAGCAACCCCCACCCCTGACATACTCGAAAAGAACCCTATCCTGACCATCTTTTTTGCAAAACCGGAATCCTCGTATTGGCGCCTTCACCCCCCCACTCCCTACTCTTCATACCTGTAATCTCAGCATCTTCACCATGGCGTTCACCGTTATTCCATAAAACCTTGTCTGGTCGCCATTTTGTAATGTAAAATGGCTACCAATCTCTTCAGTGGAACCATCTCCTTGCTACATCATCTTGTCTGTCCTCTTTTGTGCACGCAAACCCTAGCCCTGTGCCTCTCTCGCCACCATTATGCGTCCATGATTTTGCCCTTTTCTCGTAGGGTCTTCTCGCCGCTGACAAATGCAGGTGATATTAAAACAGGTCTGCGCTAATGATAAAACCCCCAAATCTACAGAAAAAGCATGACATTTGTATGGACAGTGATGTAGCCCATTGACGAACAAAAACAACAAAAAATTAAATTTACCTTGATATAAACATAATTTTCTACCAAAATGTAACATTTTTGTGTATGGCAGTCAATACATTTTGCCTTGCAAGTTTCATCGAAAAGTCTTGTTGGCACATTAAGGAAAGATTTAAAATAAAACCTTTTTTCTATGTGCTTTTGTTTAGTGTGGAGCTAAGTGGGAAAAAGTCCAGGAATGACGTAGTTTGTGGGCATGTGAGAGGGGGCTGAGGGAGTGTCATTGCGCAGTGCACCCCTTCATTTTTAAAGAATGAGCTTCGAGTTGAGCCCGCTGTGGGGCTCTTTTCAAGGCCAGGCACGGGAGCAAGCACAGAGGGAAGCGCATTGAAGAAGCATCATGATCTTCACTGCAATGCCTACCTAACCAGAAACGCTTACACAAAGCACGAGCATTTCTATTGATTTTTTAAATGTAAAACATGCATGGCAGGTGCTGGACCCTATTGTCAATGGGAATATACGCCCCCCCCCACCCCTTCCCCCCATTGACAAGGCTTGGCTTTGTGGGCATTGGCTTTGCAACCAATGTGATTTGAAAAGGCTGGCTTTTCATTCTTGGAAAAGTAAACATTCCTTAAGGCTGTGCAATATTTTCAAAAACATGTCTATTAGGTATTCAAAAAGGTAACCGATTGCAATATACATTCAATTTAACATTTCAAATGATGTGTTCACACCTGAATTGCCATTACATATTATTTGTACAATAAGAGTAAAAAGGATCTTCATCTTTCGCTTGCTGTTCTTTTTGTTTAGGCTATTATGTGGCACCCACCACAGGTAAGAGGGAGGCGCTATGTGAATAGGGGCACACAGCTTGTGGGTGCTGGTTTGGTTATTTACCCACCCATTCACATGGCCTTGCTAATCCCTGGGCCTCGTTCCACCAACTGCCTGTCCCCCCTGCCCAAAACACAGCCTCCTGGGATCCCTTTGAGCTCAGTCTATCAAACACGTACATCAAGTTCTAGACTGTCAGCCTTATTTCTAAGAATTCTTCTGAGAGGCTTACATGCAGCTGTACATGGCTACTGGTGTAATACAAATGTGTTAATCCAGTGGGCCTTCAACCACTTGATTTATGTATCTTCCTTGCACTTAAGCCCTGTGAAAAACAAGCACAGACAAAGCAAACAGTTTTGGCTTGAGCTATTGCCAGGTACTGCCATGATATGCCCCGGTGTCATTTCATTTTTCAGCTGTTGCAATCTGATGGCAGGTTAGTGCTATTATATCAGTGCCTAGCAAATGCCTATCCAATACCTACACAAAAGGCTTTGTCAAGGTGTATCTTTAGGATGCACGGGAATTTATAAGAGACACAGGAGGTAGTGGAGCACAGTCATGCTAAAGTAAGACAGTACAGGAGAGAAAGATATGTGCTCACAGTAGCCCCAGATGCTCAATAAACCTGATCATTAGCATCTCTGACAAGCACCATGCTGTTCATGCTCCCAAACGTAACGGTCTATTAACAATAGCAAGGTGTAGCCTCCGTATGACATATCATGGCCCCAATCAGATTGAAAAATGGCCAGTTCTATGGGATATTTCCGCTTTTTGAAGGCTGCCTACTGTTAGGGAGAATTCTCATTCTATGGCTAATTTCCCCTACCTAGTGAGTCCCCCAGCAGCTTTGCTGGCTTTCTGGAGTTTATTTTTTCCACTTGGTAAAAGTGTGAGCTTTTCCCCCACTCTTACCTAGGTTTTGCCATGTGTATGTCATCTGTTTTTGTGATTGTGGACTCTGGAGTACACCACTTCAGTAGCCCCACACTTTTGTGTGTTACACAGCACCTTCAGTGCAGTGACACAGGGTTGTCGTTTCGACTTCCCACCGACTCCATTTCTGGGGCTGACTACTGTAAGGTTGTCATTAACTTTACATAGTCATTTAACCACAGATCCAGTACACCCCATCTTATATGGAGTATTGGAAAGGGTTCATTCTTAGCCCTTTTTATCTGTACCTCTTGGAGCATTGTTTTGCTCCCTTAACATTAAGACTTGGCTGGTGGAAGTGGTATCTACCCTAATTTTCCTACCGCAATTATATGACATAACGTTGTATTGTTTTAGGCCATTTTAGTAGCCTCACTCTTTAAACCCTCTAGCCCAAATACTTTTTATTTCGGCTCAGGTTGGGTTTAATCGCCATTTCTTTTTGTTAACATCCTTCTTGGGTCAAACCAGGTTTGCCTCCTTTGTTCGCCAACCTTTGGCGGGCTTCTGACCAGAAGCCCTCCTTTGGCATCTGGATGTTTAGGTGGGCTGAAAGTGAGGGAGGGGTGTAGTCACCCCCTGTACAGGGTCTCCTTGGAGACCCAAGTGGCACTTTGTATTGATTGGCATAGGTAGTTGTCCGGGCTGGACAACTCCCCTGCTGAGTGATTGACAGCCAGGCTGTGTGAATGGGGAATTTTGGCATAAGAGGCAGGACTCTTGAGCTAGAAGGCAAAGTCGCCTCTGGAACTACAAAGACCAAAGAGAAGCGGAGAAGAAGATGGCTGCTTCAACCCCGAGTCCCGGTGAAGCCCTGCTGCAGTCCTGAGCTATCTACCCTTCAACGACTAAGAGAAGATCCAGTCTGGAGTCTTCTTCCCTTGAGCCTGGTGGGACCAACCAGCTCGTCTTTTCTTCAATCAGAGAATCCTCTCCTGGGTCAAACTCACTGCTGTGCTGTAGTAGTTCGGATAGACATCAGAACAACCCTCTCTTGATTTAAAGGAGCACACCTTTTATTCATCGTTGTCTCTCTCGCTGCTGCTGTCCTCATCCCTGGGTAGTGCAGATCGCTCCAGACGTCCTCCTTCTTGTCCCCACGACTGAAAACACAGGAACCGTGAGTCTGCAGGAACTACCAGGAACAACTGCCGTGGCACCAGCTTTTCTCCAACGGAATAAGGTACTGTGCACACTTGGTCTTTCTCTCCGTCTGACCAGCCGGAATTTGGGTGAACCCTTTTCCTCCACGAAGATTTGTTCTTCCTTCCCTCTTTCTTATAACTTTTCCTTCCATTTGACAATCTTTACGAACTCTTGGAATCCCGAAACTCGAACTGTTGAACGTGTGATCCTCGGCAACTGAGCATCTGCTCCATTGACACTGGCGCAGGCCTATTGACTTCAATCTGTATCTTTGAACTTGTCCTCAAGTCTTCTTGCCTTGAAAAAGTATTGCCTTTGATTTTTATTCACTTTTCCCTTGTTTTAAATTCTTAAGTACAAAGTGTGTTTTAACTTCGTGATAGTTTCTGCCCGCGGGTAATTGTTAGTATCGCAACACCGGTCTGTCAAATCCTAATGTACTTCCCTTGAATTTACTAGCACAAGTGGAATTGGTTGTGTGTGGTGTATTTTAAATGTGGTTTCCAATCTATAGAAGTGAAGTGTTTTATAATAGATGGTTTAAAAATAAATGTACTTATATTTTTTACCTGAAACCTTGAGTCACTGTTTGCTTGCGTCACAGTAATTGTTGTCCCTTATGCAATCTCTGCTACTGCTCATATACTCTTGAGAACAGCCTGGCTGCTCCGCTACTGCTAACACTTCAACATAGTAGTACAGGCTTGTACCAAAGGTGAACTTGTATTACCACTTGTAGTCTTAATTGTGTGTAGCGGTCGCTAAGGGCACTGCACAGGATACTGCCTAAGCTGGTCAAGTGGCGCAGCGAGTTGAACCTGCTAACGCAGGTTCGAATCCTGGCATGGCCAAACTCAGCCTTTCATCCTTCCAAGGTTGATAAATGAGCACCACACAGGTGGGTAATAATAAGCAGCACTCAGATACCTGAGGGTTCATAACGCTATATAAATGCAAAATTAATATTATTATAACACCTACCAAAAAGACTGATTTATTTTGGCCGATTTTTGGCAGCCCTAAAAAAACAGACATTCCACATTCCTGTTGGGGTGGGGTTCACCCCCCAACCTCATAGGCAACCCATTCCCCTGCCTGCTCCACACCCCCTCTTCCTCTCCCCAAACATCCCCCCTCATTCCACTACCACATAAACACACACACACACGCAGTTACATTTACCCCTCTTCCCGTCACAAACATTCCCCTTCCCCCACCACACAGGCATGCAGACGCAGAAACACATACAAACAACAAGACACATATAACCATTCACCTGGGATTGCAATTACTGCTCTTCTGGGCTCCAATCCACCCGTCAGTCCCTGGTGGCATTCGTGTGCGGCATTGGCATGACTGTTTGATTTAGAAAGATCTCCGAGTGGCATTTCTAAATCGATGCTTTCTCAAAATTATATGTTCACTCCGTACGAAACAGGCAGGTGATGTCACTTCGTCTAACTCCATGATGTTAGTCAAACAGCCATGATGTTAGTCAAACGACCACACTGCCTGCATTTTACAAATGATGGAGGGGTTAACTTGTAGGTTTGCTGTTCCAAAGTAAATAATGCTAAGGGGTCGACAACTCATTAGCAACATGTAATACACAGTTCACATTAGGACAGAAGTCTGCAAAATAGCAGCTAGTTGACGCCACTCCTTGCAGGGGTGCACCTAAGATAACATTTCAGGGGGGTGGGGGGGCTAACACAGCAAATGTTGGGAGAGGGGCTAACGTCAGAGACTTTGTTGGTCAGGGCAAACTTACCTGTGTGGGGGCATTTACCTTATTTACACATTCGAATGAGAATGTTCTGATGCAGCTTCAATGTAACAAGCAGTTAACTTTACTTCACGTCTGCAGCCACTTCCATAAGAACTGCTGTGAGAATGAGCTGTCTCCTGCCCCCCACCCTTCCAATCACTCCCCTGACATGCAAGTACTAAACCCCCATCACTATTTCAATTGCCTAAAAATGCATGCATACGAATGCATTGGCAAACAGCAAATTGCTTTACATTAGTATTGCCAAACTTGTTTTAACTGAGCAGTTTATTGTCTGTGTCCTGTTCTGTTCAGCTACGGCTCTGTAGGTCAGCCACCTCAAGTCAACCCAAACTTTCGGAGGTGTGGTGTGGGGGCGGGCTGAAGCCCAGTCTGCCCAATGGTTGTTGCGCCACTCTCTCTTTGCTTGTTCCTTTTTTTCAGCTACATGGTGTTTTCATTAGCGCTGCTTTCTTGGTGTCCATCTTAGGTACTTGCGTCCTCTGTATTTTGGCTTCTTGGCATGCTTGGTTTGAGTGTCAGAGTTTCTTTGGACTCTGCGGGGTTTCTTTTTCCACCAGCTCCATAGTGCAATGCTCGTTTGCCTCTTCCCAGTTCTACCTGACACACCCAGAAACCTAAGGAGAAAAGGACACCTTTGCACACCTAAATGTATCTAAACCTTTGTGTGAGTTATTTTTTATGTTTCTGTAACTTTATCTAAGGTCAAGGTGCGGGGGAGAAAAATAGCAACCCTGGCATATGGGTTGAAGGAAATATGAGAACAGAGTACGTTCCCTATTAGGGAACTCTCGTCCCCTGCACACTATCTGGGGCTTATGGAGCCAAAGTATTCAAAGAGTATCTAATATAGGTATTTGGTATAGTTTTTGGTTAGAGTTAAACCAAGCATTAATTGAAGCAAGTGTTTTTTTTTGCCTACCATAGTTAAAACATAGAGACAGTTGTAGAATAGATATTCACTTAAGTACAAAAGACAACTTGTGACTAGATCTTTAGTTCAGGATTTATTGGTCCAAACAGGATTGCCCAACGCGTTTCGAGAGTTATTCTCTTCTTCAGGGGCTATATGCAATTCAAAACTTTAAATCTATTAAAAAAAGTTAAACAATGTTCTAGATTAGTTGAATAATTGATAATAATAATTTACATTCAATTGCAATATTCATTTTTACAAGAAGATATTCATTAGATAATAGAAAACCTCGTTATTTACAATTCCAGTATAAGCATTGATTATCGTGTAACAGTGATCCCACTGTCACATATGTTCACAATTTTGGCAATTACACCATACAAAACCAAAAGAGGTATCCATAATTCTTGTGGATAAAACTTAGTTCATTGAAACCAATTGTTTTTTTAGCTAATATTAAAGTAACAGAAAGAAAAAGCACTAGTTAATCGCCATTTTCAGAAAGAAGGACATAGAGTAATTCCTAATTACATATTTTATAATTTCAGCACGAGATCTCAAGGTGGTAAGGAATAGTGGTTGGCTTACCCTGTTTTTATGTTTTAAACATTAGGATAAGAAGAATGATCCATGATTATGGGTCTGTAAAATATTTCACATAGACAGTTTCAACAGGAGTCGATACGGTGTTTAAGCCTGTGTAAAAATAAAGTGATGGACCAGTCTAAGTATATTGGTATATTGATATGATTAAAGACACAAACAATCTAAACTGAGATGTTCACTAATGGGGATACATAATAGACTTACTTAATGGAGTTCAATCTCTAGAGATGTGTGAAAGATGGTCGTGCTCGAAGTCTTCAGGCATACTGCTACGTTACCGTAGTATCCACAGATTCTCCATTAGGAGGAGAGAAATGCCGGTGTGGCTTTTTCTTTAATCTGGGGAATCGAAGAAACCCAGTTTAGGATCTAAAAGATTCTCTTAAGGTAAAAAAAGTTCTGGCTGAGGGCCGTTGTCAGCATACTTTCAGGTTTCTGACTGTATGACTCGACTGGAAACAAGTACCGTCCGGCTCCGTACGCTGGGAAATACAGAGTGTGAAACTAGGTTACAAGATGGCCGTATTTGTGGATAATGTAAACGTGACGTCATCACGCGGCGTGTGTGCATGACGTCACAAATGTAAACAAGGAGACGGGTGCGTGACGTTGAGAAAGGATTCAATCGAAACAACATACTAGATTGATATCTTAGTGCCGTGGTGTAATTTGTAGCTGCGATCGGATACAACCCTATGGTGTATATCAATATAAGGGGTCTATAGTAGATGAACATTAAAAACAAAGGTAAAAAATAGAGGTACAAAAATGAAGGTAAAAAATGGCGGACATGGTCTGCTGAGATACAACTCTTAGATAAAGAGGACCAACTCTTAGATGTGAAGAAGTTAGTTATAGTAACCTTGTCTTGAGTAGAGGAGAGCTAAATGGCGATGCAAGAAACTCGAACGGAATTTATTGGGAAATGTGGGAGCAACATGTAGAGTACATATGTAAATTGAACAGATATTAAAGATTTCAACAGATATTTTCAAATACGATATTTAAAGATGTGGTCCACTCGGAGTATGATGGTAAGAGTACCAACACTACCCCAAGGACTATACTGTGATATTTTTGAAAAGAAGAAGGGGTATGGTCCTCTTAGCGAGTAATGGTAGACAGGTCAGGTAAAAAACAAAGTGCAAAATTGACACATATTTGTAATTATACTGCTGCAGATAAAAAGGATAATTACCAAAAATTGGGACTTCATTAAATCAGACGCGAATTTGAACCGATTCTTCCCCGAACCACCAATGCTGGCTTATAAGAGAGGAAAAAACCTCAGGGACACTCTCATCAGAGCAGAAAGACCCAAAAAATCCGCCCAAACGACACTGAGGAAACAAAAAAACGGTACATATCCATGCTTGAATTGTCAGCATTGTGCCAACATCATAAAAGGTGACCACATAAGACACCCAACAGTGGTAAAAAAATAATTCTGAATGATTTCGCGACCTGTGACAGCAAAAACTTGATTTACACACTCCGATGCCCCTGTGGGAAATATTACGTAGGCAAAACAACCCGAAAGGCAAAGGAACGCTGGACGGAACACAAATCCAACATCAGGACATGTAATACCAAATCACCGGTATACAGACACTTCAAAGAGAATGGACATAACATTACCCAACTTAGATGGGCAATCCTTGAATTAATCCACCCCCTTCCAAGAGGCGGAGACCTAGCCAAAAGACTATCCCAAAGGGAATTATTCTGGATACATAAACTTGATGCTTTATCACCCCACTGGCTTAATGAGGAATACTATTTAGGACCCTATTTATAAAACCTCCTTTTGCATAATCTTCCTCTTAACATCATGTTGAATTTCCTACTACAAGACGCTGCCTAGACACGTATAAAAGCATCAAAAGAAATGCATAAGAATTGCAACGGTTCTAGTTACAACAAAGATTTAACCAGACACTTTTTCATGTCAAAACAAAGAGATTGTTAACTCTGAATGAGGCAGCAGTATAATTACAAATATGTGTCAATTTTGCACTTTGTTTTTTACCTGACCTGTCTACCATTACTCGCTAAGAGGACCATACCCCTTCTTCTTTTCAAAAATATCACAGTATAGTCCTTGGGGTAGTGTTGGTACTCTTACCATCATACTCCGAGTGGACCACATCTTTAAATATCGTATTTGAAAATATCTGTTGAAAGCTTTAATATCTGTTCAATTTACATATGTACTCTACATGTTGCTCCCACATTTCCCAATAAATTCCGTTCGAGTTTCTTGCATCGCCATGTAGCTCTCCTCTACTCAAGACAAGGTTACTATAACTAACTTCTTCACATCTAAGAGTTGGTCCTCTTCATCTAAGAGTTGTATCTCAGCAGACCATGTCCGCCATTTTTTACCTTCATTTTTGTACCTCTATTTTTTACCTTTGTTTTTAATGTTCATCTACTATAGACCCCTTGTATTGATATACACCATAGGGTCGTATCCGATCACATCTACAAATTACACCACGGCACTAAGATATTAATCTAGTATGTTGTTTCGATTGAATCCTTTCTCAACATCACGCACCCGTCTCCTTGTTTACATTCGTGACGTCATGCACGCACGCCGCGTGATGACATCACGTTTACATTATCCACAAATGCGGCCATCTTGTAACCTAGTTTCACACTCTGTATTTCCCAGCGTACGGAGCTGGACGGTACTTGTTTCCAGTCGAGTCATACAGTCAGAAACCTGTAAGTATGCTGACAACGGCCCTCAGCCAGAACTTTTTTTACCTTAAGAGAATCTTTTAGATCCTAAACTGGGTTTCTTCGATTCCCCAGATTGAAGAAAAAACCACACCGGCATTTCTCTCCTCCTAATGGAGAATCCGTGGATACTACGGTAACGTGTACAGACTTCGAGCACGACCATCTTTCCCACATCTCTAGAGATTGAACTCCATTAAGTAAGTCTATTATGTATCCCCATTAGTGAACATCTCAGTTTAGATTGTTCGTGTCTTTAATCATATCAATATACCAATATACTTAGACTGGTCTATCACTTTATTTTTACACAGGCTTAAACACTGTATCGACTCCTGTTGAAACTGTCTATGTGAAATATTTTACAGACCCATAATCATGGATCATTCTTCTTATCCTAATGTTTAAAACATAAAAACAGGGTAAGCCAACCACTATTCCTTACCACCTTGAGATCTCGTGCTGAAATTATAAAATATGTAATTAGGAATTACTCTATGTCCTTCTTTCTGAAAATGGCGATTAACTAGTGCTTTTTCTTTCTGTTACTTTAATATTAGCTAAAAAACCAATTGGTTTCAATGAACTAAGTTTTTTCCACAAGAATTATGGATACCTCTTTTGGTTTTGTATGGTGTAATTGCCAAAATTGTGAACATATGCAACAGTGGGATCACTGTTACACGATAATCAATGCTTAGACTGGAATTGTAAATAACGAGGTTTTCTATTATCTAATGAATATCTTCTTGTAAAAATGAATATTGCAATTGAATGTAAATTATTATTATCAATTATTCAACTAATCTAGAACATTGTTTAACTTTTTTTAATAGATTTAAAGTTTTGAATTGCATATAGCCCCTGAAGAAGAGAATAACTCTTGAAACGCGTTGGGCAATCCTGTTTGGACCAATAAATCCTGAACTAAAGATCAAGTCACAAGTTGTCTTTTGTACTTAAGTGAATATCTATTCTACAACTGTCTCTATGTTTTAACTATGTTAGGCAAAAAAAAACACTTGCTTCAATTAACGCTTGGTTTAAGTCTAACCAAAAACTATACCAAATACCTATATTAGATACTCTTTGAATACTTTGGCTCCATAAACACCCAGAAACCTCCCAGTCCTTTGTTTTGATGTATTTCACGTATCCATTTTCCCATTTTTAGGGTAGTTTTCGTTCTGCAATTTCCCTTGTTGTTGTTTTGTATATACCAGTAGGTGGAACTTAAGCAGTTGTGATTCTCTCTTCCCTCCCTCATGAGATATTTCCGAGGTGTTGCTCTGCAGTATTCTCTGGCCTGCACTTCCTGGGCGTTCATGTCTGCTGTCCTGCCTGAAGCGGCGCCTTACCTGACTTCCTGTTCCGGCCTTCTACAAACATGTTATTTTCTGGATGGAGTTTTGTGGGGTCAGGAATCCTTGCCAGGCATGGCAGATATCTGAGGGTGACCCTTGTCACAGTGGTCTCAAAGGGCTGTTGCAATCACAAATCCAGATGCACATCTTTTGCAAGCTGCTGAGGTTTCAGAAAAGGGTGCACCTGAGGTCTTGGCACACCAGGGGACGAATTGTGTACCTTTTCTTCTACAGTCTTTTCGGGTCTGGGCTTCTTGCCACTTTCTTAACTTTCTAGCCTTTAAAGTGTATTGTTGAGCAGCTTTGGGTGGATTTATGATATGATATGAAAGGCATTTATAACACATCTGTACACAAGTGTTTCTTGTACGAATTTGGTCTCAGATGACAAACATGGGTCTTCAGATAGGAGGAAGAACAGTATGCTTTCCTAGCATATCTTCTTTGCCTAATTAAAAAAGAGATACTAATTGATTAAAGAAGTACAATTATTATCCAAGAACAGAAGGGGAGTGTGGACCTTGCCTCTGTGGACATTTTTTGTCTATAGGAGACTTGGCTCTAAACTGCTCCTGTGGTAGACATGCAAATCCTCATCATGTTCTCAGGATGATATGATAAAGACGCTTAACTGGTGAATGAAATTGACCCAAAAATTCAGGCATGGATGGCCACCCATGGCCTCTGCCTGAATGACAATAAGACTGAGCTACTTCTCATTGACTCACGGTCACGGCTAAACAAACTTTACAGCCAATAGATCACCTTCAACATTGACAACAATAACAGCAAACTTTCAAATGAAGTGAAAACATTAGGCATCTACTTGGACTCTACCTTCTCTCTCTCCAGACAAGTAAACACCACAGCCTCAGCCACAGCATACGCAGCGAAACTGATTAATGCTTGCAAGCTTTTCTTGTCAACCAACAGCTGAATTACCTGCCAGGGAACTTATTTTATCAAAGCTGGACTACTGTAATGCTCTGTATTTCGGCACCAACAAACACAATTTAAAGAAGTTAGAAGTGATCCAAAATAATGCACTTAGAATGGCGCTCAACATCCATAGAGCCTACCTCATATCCTCAATAAGACGAAATGCCCTTTGGATCCCCGTGCAAGACATAATAGATCTCAAAAACTTTAGTGATCACCCACACATGCCTCTCGAACTCCGCCCCAAAATACCTGGTCAACAAATTCACCAGAAGCCAACCAAACAGGCCCACTAGGTCTCAGTACACACACTGTCTAAACATTCTGAGATACAAATTACAATAATCTGGTGGGATCATCTTCCCAGTTCTTGCAGTTCTTGCAGCCAAGCTCTGGAACTCATTGCCCCTAGCACTAAGAGCTCAACTGTCATTCTGGATATTCAGGGAAAATGTAAAATCTTGGCTCTTTGCCCAGCAGGACTAAGGTTGCCCAGCTCCTTTTCACAATTGTCACAAATGTTTTCTGTACAGTTGCCTAGATCTGTAACACTAGGCAATCAGCATGTATGTTCATCTACTGTATGTAACCTAAGTAACAATTCTGTCTGGTACGTAGCCTAGATCTGTAACACAACGCTACCACCAATGGTAATCTCCCTGTATGATCCCAAAGCTAAAGCGCCCAGTTTTCCTGCGGTTCGGCATGCTCTATAAAAAAATAAACAAATCCCCTCTTGGAGTACACCTTGATAGTGAATCTATATTGGAAATCCTGTGAAGATCTCACAATTGGAATCCTTTGACTCTATAGAAAATATTGACTTTAATTGGAAGTCTCTAAGGAATTGAAATGTAAATGAAGGTCTCGTAGGTGCATGATACCTACGGCAGTAAAGATCTTGTACCCCCTGAAAAGGCTGTATGGAAAAGGGGGAGGGACTGGTTGCTATTTATGGTGGCATACGGGTTCTGCATTATGAATGGAAATGTCTGGGGAGATGAATGCCTGCCCATACATGGGCTAGAAGTTCATAAACAATTGTTTTGGATTATTGTTTTGTATCTGAAGAAATCTTTAGTGGCATCAAGCCTCTGAATATTGAGTGCACAGATGTTAGTGATTTGATTTGATTTGATTTATTAATTAGCGCGCACCTGATGAAATGAATCGTATCTGGGCGCCGATTCATCACATAACAGCAAATCTGTTTCACTTCCCGTGTTATCATTTCAGAGGTATTTCGACCATCCATTTGCTGACCATACATATTCCCTTAACGGAATAGGTAAGTCTTCACAGTCTTACGGAATGCAGTGAGTGTTTTCATGTTTCAAATAGTTCCCAGGAGCCTATTACAAAGTCTGGGTCCATAGACCCCAAATCTTCTATCCCCTTTACTCACGTATTCAGACCGTGGTACATGCAGCAAATTCCTGTGAAGTAGGCCGTAATGGGGATAATATATGGGACATCAAGAGGCAGTTATAACAGTAAGTACATTTAATAGGTAGTATATAATAATGCAATTCAGTTACAAGTAATGAAAGAGGAGGGAGACAGCTTGTAGCAACGGGAGCTGGGCAGTTATGATTCAATTGCAGTCTTCTCTTCTAGAACTCTGTTGGGACCTGAGTTCTTAGTGTTCTGATTCTATACACCATAATGTGATCAGGCATGTCCCACAGAGGTCAGGCAGCTTCCATCAGAATGGTAACATACTACACATCTCCTTCCCTTTATATCGTTCACAAACTATATACAAAAACTGATGAACAAAGTTCCAGCTGGTTCACTGATGAAACAAGGTTCCAGCTGGCTCACATAAACTCCACATAGTCCTCCATCCTTTTCGGCAAACGATAAAATCTGCCAGATCTCGACATGCATCCTCCATGTCTGGAGGTGGTTGGCAAGGAAAATTGAAATAGCTCAGAATTGCTATCACATTTCTTATCAACAGTACTACCACTCTTCTTCACACCACTGCTTAAATGTCTAGAAACTTTAACATTTCTGACTGTATTCTGACCTACATCTCTCTTTTCTTTCTTGTTAAAATCATTACTTTCACACATCCAAATTCTTTCTACATTCCAAATCCTTTTGTCCTCTGTCCTGACAGCATGACGAAATGCCTCTATAACCCTAATAGGGTTGGACCATTTGCATGGTCCGGTTCTTAGAGCAGGAGGAAGTAAAACCTTGACCAACTTACCAACAGCTGTAGACATATCATACTTGTTGCTACGTACTTTCTTATCATAGTTTATCTTGTTTCTCTTTTGCGTTTCCCTAATTTTGTCCTTTGCATTGACCAGATTCTTTTCTATTTCCTTACTCCCCTTGATAAGCCAAATGGGAGCTAATTTGGTGTTTGCTTTTCTTCCCCTACTATGCTCAAAGGGAGAAAGACCTGTACTGGTGTGTGGAGTAAAACGATGGGCAATTACTTTCTCCCTGACGGCATCCTCCCAATCCATCCCATTGGCCCAAGCCATTCTGATGGTTTCTTTCAAGATTTTATTAAAACGTTCTACTAATCCATTCGTTTGGGGATGGTAAATTGAGCTGGTCTTGTGCTCAATGGCAAATTTTTTACAGAAGTCTGCCACTTCTTTAGACTTAAATTGAGTACCGTTATCGGAAAGAATACTTCCCGGATAACCTTCCCTCTCACATATATTTGATAAGAAATCAACTACAGTTTTACCCGTGATACTAGAGGCAATTAAAATTTCAACCCACCTGGTGAGGAGATCTATGACTACCAAACAATATTTTTGTACACTTTTGCAACATATGGGACCTAAAATATCCGTGCTTATATCCCTCCAAACACTGTTGGGAATATCGGTAATAACCATTGGTTGTCTGGAACCCACACATTTTTTTTATCATCGCAACAAAGGATACATTCTCTAATATATTGCTCGATCTGCAGGTCGCAACCAGGCCACCAATAGTCATTCCTAAGTCTTTGTTTGGTCTTTATTACTCCTTGATGACCTTCATGACCCAGGTCTATAATCTTCAACCGTAGAGCCTTCGGAGGAATGACTTTATCTCTGTTCTGATCTTGGTGATCCGCCTTGATGGTCGTGCAGCTATGAACTACCTCCATCCCCAAGTACCGCTCGAGCAGGTAAAGAATACTGCCCTAGCAATCTTTGAGGCCACAGGTGATGAGTGGCGTCGTCAATCAGATACCCGGAACACCGGAAGGACCCCTGAGTGCTGTAAGGCAAAGGTTAGGATCAGGTATACTATGAACAATAATGGCAGTGCAAGCAAACAAGGAAAAAATGACAAAGCTTACCCTGGGGATGACACGACAGGTAGTAAACCTGAATAGACAACGAGGGAAGACCGACAGCAGGCTGGGATGTACAGCACTTCCTCCAACTCACACCGCTAGCCAGAGCGTGACCAGATAGCAAGTCCATCCAAGGTCCAGGTGGTGAACCCCAAATGACTCAGGAGAAAAAACGTGATCGCCAGGAACGTGGGTAGAAGTTCGCCAAAACAGAAGGGGAATCCAGAGCAATTCCAGGGCCAGAAAAAGGGTGGTCAAGAGTTCCAAGGGTCCAGAAGATGCGTCGAAACAAAAGGGCAATCCAAGACAAGTCCAAGTAACGGTCCGTGGTCGAGTTCCAAAGTGTATCAAGAAGAATGAGGGTAATGCCGAACAGGTCTCTGGTGGAAACAGCTGTGAAGCACTGAGTGTTTCCTCTCAGCTCTTTTTGAAGGAAAGGTAGATCACGTGACAGGGCACGTGACCGCACAGGAGCGTCACGTGATGGACGGACGCCATCAGTGATTGGTGTTCGTCCGATGTGGACGCCAGCGTCGGCTACAGGCGATCCCGTGACCAGTCACGTGATCGTCTGAGCGAGACGCGATCAGGTTCCCCCATGCGCGGAAGCTGGAGTCGCCGACGCCGGAGCCGTCGGGCATGTATGAGACGCCATGGCAAGCGCCAGCACGGAAATGGGCGGAAAGAGGTGGATCTGCCCCCTCGGACATCCCGCCTGCCGTGTCTTCCCCGTTGGTGTGGGTGGTGGGTACGGGAACGAATGGTGCCTGGTGAGTGACGGGAGGAGGGCAGGACCGGGGACGTGACAATCTCCTCTCATTACAAAATCACCGTGAACATGCAGTTCATCTGCAACAGACCAAAAAACGCTCAAGTCGGCCTCTTCAAATTTTGATTTCTTCATAAAATCATGGCTTTGAATTAATTCTTTCAATTTCTTGATGTTATTATCATTTGATTCAGCCTGATCCCAATCATCCTTGGAAATAGAAGAAGTTTCCACACAAAAGACAACTTCCATGTCTTCATCTTCATCGACAATCTCGGAAATGTTAATTAATCGAGATAAGCAATCAGCAGATACATTCTTAATTCCTGGAACATATATCACAGTGTAGTTGAACTCCTGCAACATCATGACCCATCTTCTCATCCTGTTGGATACTTTATTAAGACCCTTTGACATGAACACTTGAGTTAAGGGCTTATGATCGGTACGAAACTCCACTTGGTTTCCCCATATAAAGCTTCTAAACTTGTCAGCTGCCCACTTAATAGCTAAAGCTTCCTTCTCTATAGTGGCATATGAAATCTCTGCTCCCTTAAGCAATCGTGATGCAAAGGCAATTATTACTTCCCGACCATCCTTCTCTTGAGACAACAAAGCTCCTAAGCCTATGTTACTGGCATCTGTAGTGATGATAATCTTGTCATTAGTACAAAAATTCTTTAATGCAGGAGCAGAATTTATCGCACTTTTTATAAAATTGAATTCATTTTCACATTCCACGTTCCATTCGAATAATTTTCTCTTGAGCGCCTCTCGTAATGGAACGGTGTGGATGGGAAAATCTTTGACAAATTTTGAGTAGTATTCAGCCATACCAATAAATGTACGAATCTCATCTTTGTTACTCGGACTCAGCATTCCCACAATGGTATTGACCAATTGTGGTTTTGGAAAAATTCCTTCTGCTGTAATTTTATGTCCCAAATATTCGATTTCCGTGCAATTTATCTTACATTTGTCCTTGCTTAAGGTCATACCTGCATCACATAATTTTTGACATACATGTAATAACCTCTTGTCATGTAGTTCTTGAGTGACAGCATGAATTAGTATATCGTCTTGAAAACAAATCACTCCTTCAGTATTCTTGAACATACTATACATAACCTTCTGGAAGACTGATGCTGCCGACTCTAATCCAAAAGGCATTCTTTTAAATTGATACAAACCATCAGGAGTTATGAAAGCAGTCAGTTTTCCTGATTTTTTCCTTATAACAACAAGTGGAGAGACCCATTCGCTGGCATCAATACTTTCTATGATTCCATCTTCTTCCATTTTCCTTATTTCCTTGCTGACTTCTTCTCGTACAGCTAAAGGAATGTTTCTTAATCTTTGGGCTACAGGTTTTTGGTCTGGTTTGAGTAATATCTGATGGGTATAACCTTGAAGACATCCTATCTTGTCTCGGAAAACCTCTAGCAAACCAGCTTTACGTATAACATCACTGCCATTAATCACTTTAGAATTGACACTACTTATAGACAAAACTGATTCCTTGCTGGTGGAATCCACTTTCACTCGTAATTTGCTCTGGTGAGTCCAGCTGAGTAGAGCAGTTTTACCTTCACCAGTGATGTATATCTTGCCCTTGGCAGTTCTGTTCTTAAATTTCAGCTTTCCCCAATGCCAACCAATGACATTGATCTTCACACCTCCATAGGCTGTTTATTCTTGTTCCAAAATTGTCTCGGTAGGAGCGCATATTTTGCACCAGTATCAATCATCATACATACTTCGTTGCCATCAATGGACACCATAGCCCTGGGACTTTCCAACACCTCTTCATCATCATCGTCAGTTATGGTACATACGCAATCCACTTGAATTTCCTTCTCACTGCCTCTTGATGTCCCATATATTATCCCATCCTCATCGCCAAATGAAGTAGGCCGTAATGGGGATAATATATGGGACATCAAGAGGCAGTTATAACAGTAAGTATATTTAATAGGTAGTATATAATAATGCAATTCAGTTACAAGTAATGAAAGAGGAGGGAGACAGCTTGTAGCAACGGGAGCTGGACAGTTATGATTCAATTGCAGTCTTCTCTTCTAGAACTCTGTTGGGACCTGATTTCTTAGTGTTCTGATTCTACACACCATAATGTGATCAGGCATGTCCCACAGAGGTCAGGCAGCTTCCATCAGAATGGTAACATACTACATCCTGTCACCTGAGAGTGTTGGCGGCTTGGAGTGTGGCTCGTTATTTTATCCGATAGATAAGCTGGAACTAGTTGATAACCACACAAATGATTTAAAAATCTATAAGCTCTTTCACAGCCAGCCAGTGTACAGGGATCTTATATTAGAAATTGGGGTTGATTTTGTCACCTTGAACACCAGTCTCACTGCAGCATTTTCGGCCACTTCCAGTCTCCGCAATTAAAACACAGGTATTCCTAAAAACAGCGCGTTGCCATAATCCAGTCTTTAGTTAATGAGTGTCCCCACCACGGACGCCTTGTCCTCATCTGCTATGAATGGCAAGATCTGTCTCAGAATTCATAGGGTGTAGAATATCGACTTGCCATTTGTGCTGACGTGTGCCTCACATCCCATATTATCCCCCCATACACAGCCCACATTGGTATTCAATAACAGCTGATTAGCACACATCCAAGCTTGTACCTTCCACTAACTCAAAGGTCTGCTCTGATCTTTCTACTCTCAGGAACACTTGAGTATCATCCGCGTAGGAATGGAATTTAACACAATTTTTCCTAAAGATATGCATGAGGGGTTTAACGTATAAGTTAAAAAGTAAAGGAGAAATTGAGGAGCCCTGTGGAACCCCACACATTTGCAAAGAGGAGTCCGACAGGAATCCTCCAAATTCGACCCTTTGTTCCCTTTCAGTCAGGAATGACTGAAACCACTGGAGGGCTTGTGATCACTTCCCCTTGAGGTCAAATGGAATTTGAAGCCTCAGGCAGAGAAATATGAATTTGATATTAATGACCCCCCTTCCGCCATTGCACCAGATGAGATCTCTAGAGGTGTCTGCTCTATGAAAGTCATCTCTAAACAATTACTCCCCTGCTCCTCCAGAACCATCAAGGACAACATCGCCATACTCACCCCTCCCTTAGCTGACCTCTGCAGCTGCTCTTTTGCCACAGACTCCTTGCCTCATCCCCTATAGCACTCTCTTGCGCACCCTCACCTAAATAAGCCATTCACTGACCTTTTTGTCCAATAACTATTACTATATCTATATCACCCCCTGCTTGGGCAAACTCAAGGAAAATCTGGTAATCTCCCAACTGACCCTTCTCACTGAAATGGCTGGCTTCCTCCATGGCCACCAATCTGGTTTCAGTGCAGACAGATGCATGGAAACTGCTCTCCTGTACACCTGTGAAGACCTACTCTCTAACTTTGACTCTAATACATCCTCTGTCCTGATCCTCCTCGATCTTTCCTTGCTTTGGACAGAGTCAACCACTCTATCCTCACAAACTGTCTCCATGATACCCTAGGCATCACGGACAGGGCACAGGCATGGTTGACCTCCTTCCTCTCTAACAGATCCTCCCTAGTGCAAATGAGTCCTTTCCTCTCCTCCACCTCACTCTCTACCTGTGGCATCCCTCAGGTCTCTTTCCTATTGTCATGGCTCTTCAACATTTACCTGGCCCCTCTGGCCCACTTTCTCCCATCATTTCCAGTGTTACGCAGATGACACAAAGCTCTCTTTCAGGCTGCCTTCCCCTACCTCCACCTCCCTCTCTTACTCCCCCATACCTGACTGCCGGATTGATATTCAGGCATGGTGCTCTATCAATAGGTTTTGCCTTAATGCCAATAAGACAGAGATCCTTCTCATTGGGATGTCTGCTCTTTGTTTCCCCCCACTCTCTGACCAGGCCCCTTGGGTCCCCTGCCCTCACCCACTTGTGAGGCAAACAACCATGAGATCCTCTTTGAACCCCCTCTCTCTTTCTCGCCACACATCACAGATCTTGCCAAGAAGCCCAACTTTCAGATTCATCTCCTGAGGGGCAATCTACATTTCCTCACCTTCCCCCAGAAGATCAATCTCTCCAGAGCACTGCTTCTCTCTAGGCTTGATTATCGCAATAGCCTCTTCCTCAACCACCCTCTTTCCCCTGGCACTTGCCTCCTTGAGCCGACCAACACTTGCCCACACCATCTGTGGGGGTACCTCACTCCTGCACTTCTCCCTCTACTCTCCACCCCTTGCACTTATGACGTTGTCATGCACTTGCATGGTAGGGTTGTCACAAGGTCAATATAACCGTTTTGTGTTGTATTTTTGTTATTTTCCATGTCCCACACGTATATTGTCTTATGGCGCCTGGATACACCTGTGTATAGGCTCCATACAAATATCCAATAAATAAAATAAATAAATGAGTTGGATGTAAACCAAGGCAGTAATAGTGTTGCATGGAATCGGCATAACATACAAGCCTTTAATAATATCCTTTCCGCCATGTATCCAGAAGAGGTGTTTTGTGAGCAGCTGAAGAACCATCCTTATCATGAGGTAATGGAAGAGGTAATGGATGATGTTTACGCTGCAATGCACAAATCTAACAAAACCAGAATTTTACATAAGTACATTTATAACGCGAAGTGCAGTACGTACAGAGAGAATTGTGAAGGGTCTTAACAGAATTTGGGGGGTAGAACTACCCAGTGTCGACATTTAAAAAACTGTTATAAAAACTGGAAGCGTCATCACAAATATGAGAAGCTCTTAGCAGACGCTCAGAATATGCTCAACACGCTGATTAAAAAAAAACATGCGTGACCTTTGGTGTTCAATCAAGTCAGATGGAAACTACGAGACAAATGTTCAAGTAATCCAATCTCCGAGGAGAAATGGATATCCCATGTCCACAGTACTTACGCAAACAACAGTGGTGATTCAGCTTCGGCTGTTGTTTGTACTGAGAGGCATGGTCTTTGGAGAGGGACTTCGATGCTTTGTCTACTTTAATTTCCTGTAATAGTAACTGGACCTGGCACCCTATCAACAATGTTTTTGGAGGGAACCAAATACTTTTGGGCTAAGGGAAAAAAAACGTATGGCAACTTTCATTGTTTTTTGGGAAAATAAAGCACTAGAAAGAGTCACTAATTTGATCTATTTGGGATTTGATCTTTTTGAGGGTAACAATCAATCTGACATTTTAAATCATCAAAAATCACAATTGACTGCACCGGCCCCTCAGGCAATTCCGATAAATAGAACATTTGGTAATTTCTCGTTTGTGCCAGTAATTTAAATCTCTAATAAGAAGGTGGTCCAAGTAATTACATACATTGCTGAAACCCTCTTGTTGATTCAAATGTTAATTGGGTTATGCGTGAGGGGCTAATCTCCCTCCAAGTTGGTGTGATATGGAAGAATCTGGGTATGCTTGTGACAATTGCCTCTGCACTTAGTTTTCAATTTGGAGCATTTGCAGCAACAAATGGACAAATAACTTAGTATATCCTTTAACAACTGGGTTTTAAGGTGTGTAAAAAACATTACATATTGTGATGTGACTCTTGCACTGGTGCAGGATTTTCCCAAAAAAGCGAAGTATAAACAGTGGGCGCTAGATTGGGTTACCACCATTCAGGAGGAGTGTGGGTATCGACTCTACGCTGGAATCCTGTTAGATGTGATGTCCCTCTGCGCGCTAGCCCAATATGTATATAGATTCCCAGGTTCTTATTGGTGCACCAGTTCTTGCATTGCGATTCAACCTTTTTCCTACTAAAGACGTGTTGGGAGCTAGGGAAGAGATTGAACGCAAGCTGAGAATGTGCAGGTATTGTAAAGAATAGGGAATTATTGAGTCTATCTACCATCTCCTATTGGAATGCCAAGCACTCGCCCATCGAGGTTTAAAATACTTTGGCCATCTCGTATAGGATTTTAATGTTTTATCATGTGGCTTAGTATGGCAATATATTTCAATTCAAAAATCAAATTGTTGGAGAATTGCTGCTTTGCGTTTTCTAAATAACCTGTTTCCAAGATGGTGGAAACTCCCCTTGACTGAGCGACTGCTAGTGTGGAAACAAACGCGGAAGCAACACAAGGCAACACGCAAGCGGGACGTCTGGCAGAGTGCTGAACGGGGACATAGAACATGCCATTATGCGAGAAAGGATTAATCCACGTAAAGACCTTTTTTCTTTTTTTTGGGAAGCTGAGGTGTAACGTCCGCTTGAAGCCTGGTGCTTCCACATATTTCATCCAAGTCCAGGAAGAGACTAAGAGACAGCGTTAATAATCTAACGATTACCCTTCCTAATTCATTTTGGGACATGGTGGGACTGGCAATATCTTTGAATCCAGCATATGTGAGGACTTGACCACTGATACTCAAGCATACCCACACTTGAAAGACAGTATCTAGACCACAATTCAATTTAAGTGTTCTTAAAAATGATGTCAAGGTTGAAGTGACAAATCAAGTTTTTTTCTCCTGGAGAAAGTTCTCTAGAACTGAAACATGTTGAGGCAATAGACTAGTGCTGAATTGTACTAGTTTGGTTCTTTCTATAAATTGAAACCCGCCGAGGGATCATTGTCTCACCTGTATATGCTATTGTTAACTTAAAGGTGGACAATACCGAAGTCAATTTGACCAAGGTTCTGAATTATTGCAAACTAAGATTGTAAAGGTTGTTAATGTCACAAACACTTTGGCCCTCATTACGACCCTGGCGGAAAGTGACTGACCGGACCGCAACAGCGCAAATAGCGTTTCCGCCATTGCACGAAGGAGCAAAGAGCGGTCCATTCCGACCCATCGGGCACGAGCACCACGCCATGGCGGAAGTGCAAAGTCCGCGAAGGCGGAAATGACCCCAAAACGGCCCACACCGCCGCCGTACGGCGCCCTAGGTGCAATACCGCCACCCATCACAGCGGAAACCGCAGAGTGCGCCTACCGGAAAGTACGGTGACCGGAAATATACGGAAACGGAAGCAAATACATGGCCCCGGAACGGGAAACATCCCGCCGTACACCTATAAAACCACTAAAACCACACAACCACCAAAAACACTACCCTGAGACACACCCCAACCCGTCATCCACCCTAGCGAAAGCAAGAATAATGGGAAAAGTAGCGAAGAAAGCGTGCGACCGCAAGCGGCAGGTCCACTTCTCCCGTGAGGAACTCACCGTGCTAACAGAGACCCTCCAGGACAATGCTGCCGTCGTCTTCTCCACGCAAATGACCAGGACGGCACTTGCGAACAAGAAGGCCATATGGGCTCTGGTGGCACAGCGGGTAAGCGCGGTGGGGACCGCACCCCGCACCCCACAGCAATGCCGCAAGCGATGGGACGACCTGCGGATCCGCGTCCGCAGCATACTCTCTGCCAACCGCAACATTGCCACAGCCACCGGGGGAGGTCCAGAGTCACCCATCAAGTTGACCCCCTGGGAAGAAATCTGTGCCTCCACCATCGGAATGGAGAGCATTGAGGGAGTTGGAGGGATGGAGAAAGGAGTGCAGACATCAGAAGAATCAGGTAGGTGGGCCAGATAAAACAATGCCAAATCCACAATGTCCAATCATGTGAAGAACCATGTGTCCACATAGTGCTACAGAAACACATGTCCAGGAGAACGTCCACACACATCGCCCTCATAGCGCACCTTAAAACCACAATAAATACATAAATAAATAAAAACCCCTAAAACACCCACCACACTTCCAGCAGGCACACCCTAACTGCAGGCTGCCAAACAACTGCACCCTCACCCCACACACAAATGAAAGCACCTCCAAGGCCCCGACCCAAATCACCCTCATTTACCACCCCAAAGCAAGTGATACAATGCCATTCCAATACCCACAGACCCAATAATAACCCTCGCCCTCCTTTACTCCACCACAGGGTCCGAACCAAACGACGAGCAACAGAACACCCCTACCAGCACACCTGCAAAGAGGGCCAAGACCAACGGCCAAAGACCCTCCACCTCAGCTGCACGCATCAAGACACGGCAGCAGCACAAATCAGGTGGCAGCACAGAGGAGGGAACATCAACAGGCACCCCAGCAGCCAGCATGCCCACAACACCACCACCACAGGTCCCCCCAACGGATGCCACAGAAGGCACTGGCTCTGGTGGCAGCAGCACCATAGCTGACACCCCATTGATGGCAGCATGCTCCGACACAGAAGACGGGGATGTGGAAGTCAGATCCATCCATGACCTGTCCCAATCCCCCTGTCTGTCCCATCCCGTACAACATGAGGATACCACGCAGGGGAACCCACAAGACGAGGACTGGCCATCCCCCCCAAGCCCTGTGGCAAGGCAACATGAGGTCAACAGCCCCTCTGTGACACCCCCGCAAATGGGCATGGCCCAGCAGAGGCAACAGTCCCTCGACCAGTTAATGGGCCAACAGCAGCAACTGGCCACGCTCCTCAAGGACCATGCCGATGAATGTGGGCGCACTAAGGCAGACATAGAAACATCAACTGAGACACTCAGGGCAGAAATGGAGAGAGGTACAGAGACACTAAGGGCACAAATGGAGAGTAGCACCGAGAGCCTGAAACTCCAAATGGAGAAAAGCACCGAGAGCCTGAGGGGGGAACTGCATGCGACGTCCAAAGACGTATGTGCCGAACTTGCTGCAGTGCGCCGTGTGCTCACGGAGCTCTCACAAACCCTTAGGGACATGCAAGGACGTGAGCAGGCAGAGACATCTTCCGTTGCTAGTTCCGTCCAGGGCAGCCCCCAACGTAGATCTGGGAGGAACCTGCGCTCCACAGGCAGGGGTGCCCCTGACACCCGCAGAGGGGGCTTGCAATAGCGACAGCCCACTGACAATGAGCATCTTTGGACACTGGTGTTCGGGGGGGAGGTAGGAGGGTGGAGGGGGTGTGTTGGGCTCACTTGGGTGGCGGGTCGATAGGGTGTTCAACACGATATCACATATGCCATAAACAAGTGCACGATCAACCAATGAGATGTGTGGACAATGATCTTTGTGTACTAGGCCATCCTAGGCGTACTGTCCATATTGTGCATGTACCAGACACACGCAGTGCCACGAGTCCCATGTCCATGTATCAGCCACCAGGCGTGAGTGCTAGAAGCATGCATCAATGAGATGCTGACGAATGTCACGGCCCTCCGGTGCCTCGCAGACTCCTTGAGGTGCTGCCACATCCCCACCCTCATCATGACCATCATCAGGTGCTTGCAGTTCTGCGTCAGGGGGCATGGGCACATTTCTACGTACGCACATGTTGTGGAGCATGACACATGCCATCACCATCTTTGCAACCTTCTCATGGCGGTACAGGAGTGCCCCGCCAGACCTGCTGAGGCAGCGGAAACGAGTCTTCAGTAGGCCGAATGCCTGTTCAATGACTACACGGGTACGTGAGTGGGCATGGTTGTAGTCCTGCTCTTGCTGGTTCCGTGGGTTCCGAACTGGTGTGAGGAGCCATCTCTTCAGTGGATACCCAGCATCACCTGTATGTGGACGATAAACGTATGATGTGGAATGCCATTGCTACGTACGCACACCCCCACCCCCTCCCTGCCAGGTCATTGCCGCATCACATACCCCGCATCATCATGCATGAAAAGAGACTCACCGAGTAGCCAGGATCTGTTCCCTGCGTGTCGCTCCATGTAGCGTGGTATAGTAGAGTTCCTCAAGACCATAGAATCATGGGTTGATCCAGGGAATCTGGCACAACAATGTGTAATGATCCTGTTGGAGTCACACACCATCTGTACATTCAGGGAATGATATTGTTTTCGGTTGCGGTACTGGGCCTCCATGGCATGTGGGACGACCAATTCCACATGGGTGCAGTCGATGGCACCAATGCAACCCGGTATGCCGGCAAGTGCATGGAATCCCACTTTGGTGTTGGTAATGTCCTGCTCCGAGCGTGGTAGAGAGATGTAGTCGTCTGCGTGCTTCAGGAGGGCATCGAGCACTTGCAACAGTGTCCGTGAGAACAGTGGCTGAGAAATGCCATGCAACTGTCCGACTGTGTGCTGGTAGGTGCCTGTGGCCAGGAAGTGGAGTACAGACACCACCTTCAGTAGGGGTGGGATGGCGGTTGGGCTGTCTATCATGCTGACAAGGTCAGCCTGTGTCATGTCCACTATTGCGGCTATGGTGTCCCGGTCCAAACGGTAGAGGGTGTGGATCTGCTCATCAGTGAGGTTGAACGGTCGTGCTCGGAGGCGTGGGATTGCGGGCTGCCTGCGTGGTGGTAGTGGCTGTGCTTGCGGCCCTTGCGGGCCCTGCCTTGGCCTCCTCCTCCCCCTGCGTCTCCTCCGTGCGGCCGCTTGTAGTTGGTGTTCGTCGTCTTCTTGGAGTTGCAGTACTTGCAGTGCTATTAGGTCCCCCATGGCCAACATCGCGAGTCCTGCCGGTAGCATTTCGGAGTGGGTGTGGTTGTGGGAGGAGACTGGGTGTGCATTTTATGTGTTTTCAGGCCGTATGGCCTCCACCTGTGGTGAGTCATTCCACCTGTGCGAGCTGCTCTCCACTTTGGGCGAGCACGTCCCGCACACAACGCTGCTAATCGAGGAACGGCACCTTGCTATTGCAATCATGTATTTGTACCCGATGACCGTGTGACATTTGTTGATATGTACAATCGGCTAGGGTCCCATTGTTTCACATACAATCTTTGCAGTCGCGAACAGACTTGTGATGGGTCCGTGGAACGTAGTACTCGAGTAACGGTGGGCCCTCATGCATCACTGTACAGGGTTGCAACGACGGCCGGGCCATCCCATTAGTGGTTGATGGCAGTTGACATTTACACACACAGCTGCACTAGATGGATTAATTTGTGATTGCAAACGGCCACAGATGGCTTTTCGACGTGATGTTGCAAATGAGGAATTCGAAGGCCGGCGCTTTCGGTTTTCAGCTAGCGCCGGGGAGATGCCCACAGGTCTGACTGCAAATATAACGTTCTATTGTTCAATGTCCTTGAGACAGAGGCCATGGCGAGGAAGCAATGATTGATATGAATAGTTTGGGATGCGCATTTGTGACGTGGGCGATGAGGCCGGACGTTCCCAAATTCAAGTAACTTCACATCTCTGAAATTACGGGCTGGGACACTGTGGATTTTGCTGGCTGCATGACGCACAGACTCAATGGAAATTCCGAATGTTTTGTGAGTAAATATTCTGGCGTTTTCATGACAGGATGAGGGAATGATGAATGGATGCATGGGCAGGTGATTTGATACAGGGTTTGCCATGTACAGGGCTTCTTGGGATCTATCCGCCTCCCCTGCGCTATGTGATGCAAGGCTGCCATAGTGGGTCCATCGTCTATCTGCCCTTGTTGAGCCCTCCCTGTCTCGACGCGCCTTCAGACACTAGTGTCCATGCACGTTAACATTCCCATCTGATTGAATCTGTTTTGACAGACGCATGCACAGGTACACTCGTTTGGGATGGTGTTTACACCTCGGTGTCGATAGTTGAGACTCGCAAGTGGTTTTGGGGTGGTGATGATCCTTTGGAGTGGGCTAGCATGCATATGGCTGTGGATTTAGTGTGGTCATTGGAGTGAGTTGTTCGAATGTAGTTCTGATGGGCAATCTGTTCTTTGTCTTTTCTTTTGGTTGACAGGTATCTCCTGCCCTTTTGCCACTGCCATCTGTATGCCACTCCTGCAGATGGCGTGTACTCCCGACACCTGCTGCTTCGTGTTAATCAGTGGAGCAGCATTACGATCTTATGGGACGATCGCCAATGGCCCACATGCCCTTACGCAGTACTAGTGGCTCGGAGCAACATTTCGGCCTTTCAGTTGGACTAGTGCCTCCCCATTGGGACGGGCCTGCGGTTCTGTGCGCTTCCATGTTGCCTTTTCGTACGTGAATGTGGCTCTGTGTACCATGATGGGAGAGGGCGTCACACGAGTAGTAGCTGGTCATTCCTTGCGGATGCAGCCCACGATGGTGATATGTGTATTGTAGTTCATGGACTAATGGCTGTATGAGCATGGTGATTTGGTTGTGCATTAAATTTCTATTCTGAGATGGGACGTGTAGCGTTCTTCTTTGCGAGTGATGTGGCATATTCCTATTTGGGGAGCCATGTGTTGTGTGGAGATCTGCATTGGGTTCCGGTTTCGGTGTATAGTCGCGTGGTACTGTGCTGGACGCGTTTGCCTACGGGGCCCAGTGAGGTCAGGGATGGGGGCTGCCAATATGACTGTTTGAATGTTGTCATGCTCAGGGGCGTGGGATTGGGTTTTGTGTAACAGACGCCGGTCAGCCAGGTGGACTGGTGGAATGTTGTGCATTTCGGAATATTGCTGGTCACAGGTGCCTGTGTGTGCGTGCGTTTCGGGGGGGGGGGTATGTGGTCATGTCCATTGGAATGGCTTCTGTATTCGTGCCATCTGTGCCCTGCAGCTCCCATTGGCCCCTCTTGTGGATCTTTTGTTCGTTGGCATGCATGGGTGACTTGTACGTTTCACTGGTAGCATTGTGACTTCATTGAACCTACGAGGAGTTGTACTTTGTGGGCAGGGAGCGGTGTACAGGCACTCAGTGGGGCCGTTTACGGTTGATTCGCGATGCCGTACTTCTCACCATGGCGGAATGGTGCTTTCCGCCATGCTTGATGGCGTTAGGTACATGTCCGCTAGGGTCGGAATTGGCGTACCCTTGCGCCATGGTGGTATTTACGGTTTGGCATGGCGCGCGCGCGCGTCCTTGGTGCAGTTAGCGTTGGCGTTCACTACGGTGTCGCTAATGGCTTCGTACTTTGCGGTGGCGTGTCATAGTCGCACCGAGCGCTATTCTATGGCGGTATTGCATCTCCGCCATCGTTTTCCGATTTCCGCCAGGGTCGTAATGAGGGCCTTTGTCTTTTTAATATAATGTTTTGACTTTTTAGAGATTTTTTATGATAACGAATAAAATGTGATATATTTTTTGTCGTTTCTTTGAGAACTGTGGGTTTTTCTGTTGGTGGTCACTCTACTTTGTTGCTCTTTATATTTTGATAGGTTTCACACGGCACTTTTATTAATGTGCTCTTAGTATGTATTGAATAATGTCATTTTACCAAGGAGAATGTGAATATGCACTGGTTGTAAATAATGATTTTGCCTTGGTATTTATGTACTATGTATTTTGAATGCATTTTATGAAATTGGTTCTTGTATGTGTCATGTAAAGAAGTTTCATTATGTAATGAGACGATGGATTTGATAACATGGAATATTTATTTACTCTTATGTACTGTGTTGCTTTTGCTTGGGTGACAAGTTCCTAGTTATAATTATAATTGTTCTTTAATAACACTCTTAATAGCAGTGGTTGGTTTCTAAGCGCTGCATTGAACCTGTGTTGCGCTGCATTGTTTTGCTTGCAAGACAAACATGTTGCCCCTGAGCATCTAATTACATACAAGAATCATGGAGGAAAAAAGAGAATATAAAACATGTACGTGCTGTTTCCTGTAGCAAGACTTTTTCACCAATATGAGGGTGAGCGCACTGATTGCTATGATGTGTGCACAGCTTCCAATGAGCCAGCACTTCCCCATAGTTGTATGGATGCTGAGCAGCACATTTACTAAGGCAGCTCATGACTTGGAAGTCTCCCATCTGCACTGCCACAGGAAACCTCTTTTACTCAGATGTCTCTCTTTCATTCAGACAGCGAGTCCACCTTTTCAGAGGGAGCCTCTCCTCGAAGTTTAGCGAAACAAGCACCCCCCAGCAAGATGGGAAAAGTTTAAAACACGACTTTGATATTTTACGTACGATATGAAATATGCTTTTTTTCTTTAAGAAGTTGTTTACTGTGGCATAGAACAGATGAAAATATAAAAATAATAACAACAATAACAATAGCAGTTATGCTGATAATAAATAAAAGATGTTTAAAAAACGCTTATTACCGTACTTTTTATCATTTAGTGTCAAGGCTGGCCAAATATGATAAAATCACATCGTTTTCCCTGCAAAAACAAACTCATTGGGAAGCTCTGTTATTTATTGTGAATTGCACCCAGTGCTGGAAGTGGCAAAAAATGGAAACAAACAATGGTGCAGCTTGGCAGTCTCCTAGGCGGTTTATTGTTGGCATCGTGTGGGCATGTCCAGTCCAGAAAAGCAGGCCTGGTTCCGCTGAAACCCTATACGAGAACATACACAATTATTGGTTGAATTCAGGGAAGACAGGATTTCCACATCCCTTAAATGTGAATGTTTGCCAAGTTATCTTCTGCACTGACCAATGAACAGCTTTGTTCTGGAGTGACACCATTTAAAAAAAAAAAGCTCTGGTGAAGCCAACAGTTTTTGCTTTTGTGTAGGCAGTGGAGAGGAATGTTTCAGGCACTGCCGTAATGGTTCTACACGGCCATGAGATGGCAACAGCTGGAAAATAGTGTGAATAACTAGGCATATGAGGGCAGTGCCTGGTCAATATCTATCTACAGTTGGCTTTGCTTGTGCTTGTTTTTGAGAGGACTTAAGCACAAGAAACAGATATGAGGACAAACTTGTTTCTTATTAATCAAGTGGCTGAAAGTACACCTGACATGATATGATTTTTTTTTTAGTTTAAGGATTTGTGTTTGAATCAGTACAGAAGTAAATAATTACAATCCGAGTCTATATGAACTCTCGATTATATAACAGCTTTAAGCTCATAAAATACATTTCATAGAAAAATAACTTAGGCAAAAATACAACATGAGATTCATTAACTTTGAAGACATCTTCCAATATTATAGCTAGGATATAAACAGTATCGAATTCGTTAGCATATGACCGAGTTGCTCAGAACTGAGTAGTAAAGCAAAAGGAGCCGATATGGCGGTAGACAAGAGAGGGAAACAGATAAATATATATTCAACAACAATCCGATTATTCAAACAGGATAAAGGGAAATATCAATACAGTTGCAAAGAGGACTAACAAGATATCAGTTAGATAAGAACTTGAGTTATTAACAGATGCCATCTTCTATCATGTCTGAGTAACAATGAGGGTGAATTAGCCATACATGTCTTCATTCTATGAACATCGTATATATTGTTCCACCAACTTTTTAAAGAGATTTTGGTGAAATCCTTCCAATTTGATGTCATTTAGCGTATTGCTAGAACTATAGACAAGTCAAATATAACCAGCAATGACCTAATTTTGCCATCATTAAGGGCTAGACTCCCCAATAGGATATTGGTTAAATTCAAGGGAATAGAGATCTTAAAGATCTGTTTAAGGGAAGTCCAAACATGGTTCCAAAACGTATTTACAAGAGGGCAGTTTAGAAACATGTGGCTCTCGGTTCCAGAAGCTGGGTATATACGTGTTCTTTCCAAGCACGGCCGTGGATATATTTTGCTTGGAGTCCCCCTTTAAGTGTTTTTTTCCAGAAGCTAGGTGACATGACCAACATAGATAATTATCTGCCAATTTAGATAGGAATAGATTCTTGCGAGTGATAAACAATCTATGCATAAAGAAGTAAAGGGTTTGGGTTACATTTGCTGAGGAATATATACTTTTAGTTTTGAACCAAATCTTTGACCTCAATTCATCGGCAAAATGTGTTCCACATTCTTCTTCCCATTGCAATTGACATGACCATGAATTATTAGAAAATCTAACAGACCTTATGACTGATATTGGATGCTTTGGTTTCTTCGGGGTAATCTATGATGCACATTCTTGAAATGTCGATAAATCATTGCTGGGCGTCATTCCTACTGCTGGCATCTAGGAAAGCATTAATTAAATTAAGAGGGAATGCTGGTAATGAGAAAGCATTTTTAAATTCTTGTGCAGAGAGGTCGTTGCCTTCTGGAATTATCTGCAAATATCTGATCAATAAATGTATTTTCTTTGTTAATCCAAACTTTGCAGAAAATAGGCCTGTCATTTATGGTTATATGCCTTTTACACCAGATAAAGGGGGAGAAGGCACACGCTGGCATATTAATCTGACGAAATAGAAAATCCTTGAAATAGGAGCTACTAAGACATATCGTTTTGGAGAAGCCCAACTTGGATCCATTGAAAAGATATACTGTATCTTTAATGTTAAATGGTGAAACAAGAAATGTTTCAATAGTTAGGCAAGTGGGTGGGTTAATGTCGTAATTAGCAGTAAACCAGTTTTTGCTTGTTTGAGAAGAAAGGCTCTATGATATTATTTTAAATTAGGGAAATTAACGCCGACATTTACATAAGGATATCTCAATTTGCTGGTAGCAATTATTTTCTTTTTTCTTAGAACTCCATAGAAAGTCTATAAGTATCTTGTTGATAGACTTGAAAAAAGACGACGGCAACGGAAAGTGAATCATTTGTAAATAATACAGAATTACAGGTGTAAACATAATCTTGATGACCTGTAATCTTACATACACGGACAGGTGTAAATGAGACCATGTAGTTAAAAAACTCATTTAGTTTTGATTGTTATTGTTGTAGGTTGATTTTAACCATTTGAGGCAGGGAGGAGGCAATTGAGATACCAAGGTAATCAATAGAAACAGGATTCCAACTAAAACAAAAGGGGGCAAAGTCTTATTTAATACAGTAGATATTAAGGGGAAGGATTTCTGATTTGTTCTTGTTCAACCTGTATCCCAAAAAAGGAGAGAAAATAGTGATTGTATCTAGGAAGTGTTGACGTGTTGTGGGTGGGTTGCCAAGGAAGATCAGTATGTCATCCGCACAGGAAGCTAATTTAAATTCAGAACGTCCACATTTAATCCCAAAAATCTCTATATTCATACGTATCAATTCCAAAAGTGGTTCATGGGCAAACAAATAAAATAGATGATATTGGGCATCCTTGTCTGGTACCACTATTGAATGTAAGCGTCCCCAAAAATGCACCCCCCTTAGTGAGAGGCAAGAAAGGACACACCCCAGGACGGGAATGAGACCAGGACCAAGTGCGGGTGAGATCAAAAGAGCTTTATATAGATCACTATAGGGCATGCAAAGGACTCTGCAAACTCCAAAAGCGCTCTGTCTGACAATAGCAAAGACAGGCCTACTTATTTCCAGAACACGTCATGGGTGACACAAGCTATAGGGGACACATAATCATGGGGATTGGGTGGTGATGTCTAGGGGGTATACACAGTAGATAGCTGCTCCTCCAGGATTGGCTGACGTTGGTGTGGCGCCACGTGGGGTTGGTAGGTCAGCTGGGCTCATCGGGGTGGAGTGCCGGGCCGGACATGCCTTGTAACGATGATTGCTAACTAAACTGACATTTGCCCTTTTGGCCACACATTCAAACCCATTCGTCACACTTCATGCTCCCTTTGTATCAATTCCAAAAGTGGTTCAAGGGCAAGTACAAATAAAATAGATGATATTGGGCATCCTTGTCTGGTACCACTATGGAGGGGGAATCTAGGAGAAAATTGATTGTTGATAAAAATGTAAGTTATTGTCCGTGAGTACAATGGCTTAACTAGTTTAATATAGCCATCCCCAATTCCATGCCATTTAAGGGCTTGAAATAGAAAGTCCCGTTCAATGTGGTTAAAGGCTTTTTCCGCATTTAGTGCAACTGCCATATAAGGTTTTTTAGGGATGATTTCTCTTATGTATATCATGTAAGAGGTTCCTGAAAAGTCTGGAATTTGCTGATATAATTGTACCTTTGATAAATACTACTTGATCTGGATTAATGCATTTGTATATATAAGATTCTATTCTATTAGCTAAGATCTTTGCAAAACATTTACAGTCTGAGTTAATTAATGATATTGGCCTGACATTCTTGGCTAGTTTATAATCTTTATTATGTTTGAGAATATGATAAACAAAGCCTCTGTAAGGGAGCGTTGTCAGCTTTGAAAAATGAAATGTAGAGTGATTCAAGCTTAGGGGAGAGGGTAGAAGAAAAATGGGCCAAAAAATCCATTGGAGAATCTGTCAGTTCCCGGGGCTTTACCTTTTTTAAGATCTTTGATAGCCCTATTGGTTTCATTAATATGAATAGGAGGATCTAGGATACTTAAGTCAATATTAATAGGATGGTTATGTTTCAAGCGATTGAAAAATTAATTGAAGTTAAGGTTAATGTCAGTATGATCAGAAGAGTATAGATTTTCATTAAATGGTGTGAAAACATCTAGGATATCCCCATCAGAAGTTATTGTTTTACCTACATCAGTTCTGATAGCATGGATCCTGGCTCTTTCTTTTTTAACTTTAAGATATGAAGTTAGGGCTTTGCCTGCTTTATTGGAGGACTGATAGATTTTGGATTTGAATTTCAGAAGCAGACCACATGCCTGTTCTGTGTATTTTCTGGTAACATAGAAACAGAGTTAGGATTTGTTTTAGCAAGGCCTTGTTTGCTACAGCATTGTACATTTTCTCCAGAATGTATAATTCACTATATATGGCATCTAAGCCTTTCCTGGCCTCTTTTTTTCTTTTGGATACATATGATATGATATGTCCCCTTAAGGCTGATTTATAGTCACCCCAATTGTTGGTGGAAAGGATTTCTGGAAGTTACCATCCTGAAGGAGTGAGTTATTGAATCTTCATCTGCTTATGTAATTGTTAGTACATCTCAATTCTATATTAGTGATTACAGGACAATGATCAGATATTAGTAAGCATTCAATAGAGTAATTGATTATTGCACATACTAGGGATTTGGTTACACAGATAGAATCAATACATGATATCGAGTTAGCAGGAAAGGAGCGAAAAGTAAACTCTAGATCAGTTGGATGAACAAACCTCCATGATATGATATGATTTGATAGGTTATTTATAACGCGCTTAATACCCAGAGGTTTCTAAGCGCGGACGCGGGGATTGAACCTGCGTTGCTCCATGTCGTCTTGTTTCCAAGGCGAGCATGTTGCCCCTGAGCTATCCTCCCAAGACATGAGTCAACAACACCAATTTCTGCTAAACAGTTTGTAAATTCAGTATGTGATTTATTGTGTTTGAATTGACATGGGGATATGCTATCTAGAGAAGGGTCAATAACATTATCAAAATCTCCATAGATTATCAAATTCGGGAGATCTGCTTGCTGGATCATCTGCTAAATTTTGCTCCAAAACTTGAGATCGGGATTAGTGGGCCCATACGTATGTAGAATTAAAAAAAAAGGAAAAACTCTTGAGAGTTGATTAATAATTTAGCTAAAACCCATCTACCACTCTTTTCTGTGCCTGTATGTAGGATCTGGTATTTGGTAACCTGATTAGGATAGCAATTCAATTCAATTGTATTTACCATCAGTCTGACTAGTTAATACCTAACCTTCCCAAAACCTCTTCAATTTAATGAATTCTTGTAATGATAAATGTGTCTCCTGCAAACATGCATTAGTTGGTGTGAATCTGTTGATATGAACCAATATCCTCTGCCTCTTAGTTGGGCTATTGAGAGCTTTAACATTCCATTTCATGCATCTCAAGGCCATCGTCTAGGGAAGATTAATAATAGTAATATTAATAAAAGATAAACATTTAAAGACTGTCCATAGTCTAAAGGTTTACAACTTATCAAGAAATGTACAGAGCAAAGATAGGATTCCAAGAGTTGGTATAAAATGGCAAAAATTGATATAGAAAACAAAGAGAAAATAAAAAATAAAAAACAACATTGCCACTTCTGACAATCGGGTGTTATCAAGTAGGAATTTGTAGCTTGATGGTTTTTGAGATATTCCCACCCAATACAAATGAGTTAATGAAATTGAGCAACAATAAAAAGATCAGAGGCGCAATACCAAGCACCATAAGGGGGTGTAAGTGCATCCCATATAGAGCAAAACAGCGAGCAAAACCAGCTAAAAAGTCTGCTCCAGAAAGGCCTTATGTTGACAGTTCCAGAGGGATAATTATTTCATGGAAGTTCCTTTTGAAGTGAAGCATGAGGCAGAAGCTGGTGAGGAAGGAAGAAAATCAAGTGTGACTGGTGTTGCCTGTATGCATCGCTTCCATCTTTTGGATTCTTATGTAGTTCTTTAAATCAGCTGGGTCCTCGAATGAAGATATTTTACCATCAATGGTGACTTTGAAAGTGAAACAGTGGATCAGACCATATCTAGCATGTAATTGCTTGAGCGCAGGACGGTATGAGAGTAGTTCTTTCCTGCGTTAAGCTGTAATTCTGGACACATCTTGTGAGATGAAGATTCGGTGGCCGTTCAATAGTAGGTACTCCCTTCCTTTAGCTTTCTGTAGAATCAATTGGAGTTGAGTATATTCGAGGAGCAAGGAAATGATTGTCAATGCTATGTGCCCTTTGAATGTTAAGGGCAATGGGTGGCTGTAAATTAAACATTTTTGGAAGGGTTTCCTAAGAAAGAGAGCTGCATCATCCCCTTCCATTCCTTTTAAAAAGCCAAAGATGCACAGATTGTTTCTGTCATTTCTGTTTTCTAAGTCTTCATTTTGTTTCTGAAGGGTAAGTATGGATTGTTCTATGTGAGAGACTTTTGTGGCAACGTCATTATCCACACTAGCCCTGCTCTTAGCCTCTTCAATTCTGTTCTCGTAGCTTATCCATATTTCATCTAATTGTTGAAGCCTGGTATTAGTGGTCTCCATAAAGGGCTGAGTGCTCGTATTTCCATAGTCTCCATGATTGATTCCAAAATTTTTGATTAGGAGGAGTGGAGTCACTTTTTGGCATTTTTAAGGTGGACGTCAATGTTTCCTTATTTGCAGAGCCCTTTGTTAGACTTTTTTTGAGGTTTCATGAATTATTTATCTGCATATGTAACAATTTTGAGATGGCAAACTATATAGTTGACAACAGTTTTAAAACAGATGCTGAAATCTGTTTTATTAATTTACTTCACTTAATGCTAGTTTTGAGAAAATCCTTTCTTTAAATAAAGCACAATGGCCCTCATTACGACCCTGGCGGAAAGTGACTGACCGGACCGCAACAGCGTAAATAGCGTTTCCGCCATTGCACGAAGGAGCAAAGTGCGGCCCATTCCGACCCATCGGGCACGAGCACCACGGCATGGCGGAAGTGCAAAGTCCGCGATGGCGGAAATGACCCCAAAACGGCCCACACCGCCGCCGTACGGCGCCCTAGGTGCAATACCGCCACCCATCACAGCGGACACCGCAGAGTGCGCCTACCGGAAAGTACGGTGACCGGAAATATACGGAAACGGAAGTAAAAACATGGGCCCGGAACGGGAAACATCCCGCCGTACACCTATAAAACCACAAAAACCACACAACCACTAAAAACACTAGCCCGAGACACACCCCAACCCGTCATCCACCCTAGCTAAACCAAGAAAAATGGGAAAAGTAGCGAAGAAAGCGTGCGACCGCAAGCGGCAGGTCCACTTCTCCCGTGAGGAACTCACCGTGCTAACAGAGACCCTCCAGGAGAATGCTGCCGTCGTCTTCTCCACGCAAATGACCAGGACGGCACTTGCGAACAAGAAGGCCATATGGGCTCTGGTGGCACAGTGGGTAAGTGCGGTGGGGACCGCACCCCGCAACCCACAGCAATGCAGAAAGCGATGGGACGACCTGCGGATACGCGTCCGCAGCATACTCTCTGCCAACCGCAACATTGCCACAGCCACCGGGGGAGGTCCTGATTCACCCATCAAGTTGACCCCCTGGGAAGAAATCTGTGCCTCCACCATCGGAATGGAGAGCATAGAGGGAGTCGGAGGGATGGAGAAAGGAGTGCAGACATCCGAAGATTCAGGTAGGTGGGCCAGATAAAACAATGCTAAATCCACAATGTCCAATCATGTGAAGTACCATGTGTCCACATAGTGCAACAGAAACACATGTCCAGGAGAACGTCCACACACATCGCCCTGATAGCGCACTTTAAAACTCACAATAAATACATAAATAATTAAAAACCCCTAAAACACCCACCACACGTCCAGCAGGCACACCCTAACTGCAGGCTGCCAAACAACTGCACCCTCACTCCACACACAAATGAAAGCACCTCCAAGGCACCGACCCAAATCACCCTCATGTACCACCCCAATGCATGTGATACAATGCCATTCCAATACCCACAGACCCATTAATAACCCTCGCCCTCCTTTACTCCACCACAGGGTCCGATCCAAACGACGACCATCAGGACACCCCTACCAGCACACCTGCAAAGAGGGCCAAGACCAACGGCCAAAGACCCTCCACCTCAGCTGCACGCATCAAGACACGGCAGCTGCACACAACAGGTGGCAGCACAGAGGAGGGGACATCAACAGGCACCCCAGCAGCCAGCATGCCCACAACACCACCACCACAGGTCCCCCCAACGGATGCCACAGAAGGCACTGCCTCTGGTGGCAGCAGCACCATAGGTGACACCCCATTGATGGCAGCATGCTCCGACACAGAAGACGGGGATGTCGAAGTCAGATCCATCCATGACCTGTCCCATTCCCCCTGTTTGTCCCATCCCGTACAACATGAGGATACCACGCAGGGGCACCCACAAGACGACGACTGGCCATCCCCCACAAGCCCTGTGGCAAGGCAACATGAGGTCAACAGCCCCTCTGTGACACCCCCGCAAATGGCCATGGCCCAGCAGAGGCAACAGTCCCTCGACCAGTTAATCGTGCAACAGCAGCAACTGGCCACGCTCCTCAAGGACCATGCCGATGCATGTGGGCGCACTAAGGCAGACATAGAAACATCAACTGAGACACTCAGGGCAGAAATGGAGAGAAGTACAGAGACACTAAGGGCACAAATGGAGAGTAGCACCGAGAGCCTGAGGGGGGAACTGCATGCGACGTCCAAAGACGTATGTGCCGAACTTGCCGCAGTGCGCCGTGTGCTCACTGAACTCTCACAAACCCTTAGGGACATGCATGGACGTGAGCAGGCAGAGACATCATCCGTTGCAAGTTCCGTCCAGGGCAGCCCCCAACGTAGATCTGGGAGGAACCTGCGCTCCACAGGCAGGGGTGCCCCTGACACCCGCAGAGGGGGCTTGCAATAGCGACAGCCCACTGACAATGAGCATCTTTGGACACTGGTGTTTGGGGGGGAGGTAGGATGGGGGAGGGGGTGTGTTGGGCTCACTTGGGTGGCGGGTCGATAGGGTGTTCAACATGAAATCACATATGCCATAAAGAGTGCACGATCAACCAATGAGATGTGTGAACAATGATCTTTGTGTACTAGGCCATCATAGGCGTACAGTCCATATTGTGCATGTACCAGACACACACAGTGCCACGAGTCCCGTGTCCATGTATCAGCCACCAGGCGTGAGTGCTAGAAGCATGCTTCAATGAGATGCTGACGAATGTCACGGCCCTCCGGTGCCTCGCAGACTCCTTGAGGTGCTGCCACATCCCCACCCTCATCATGACCATCATCAGGTGCTTGCCGTTCTGCGTCAGGGGGCATGGGCACATTTCTACGTACGCACATGTTGTGGAGCATGACACATGCCATGACCATCTTAGCAACCTTCTCATGGCGGTACAGGAGTGCCCCGCCAGACCTGCTGAGGCAGCGGAAACGAGTCTTCAGTAGGCCGAATGCCTGTTCAATGACTACACGGGTACGTGAGTGGGCATGGTTGTAGTCCTCCTCATGCTGGTCCCGTGGGTTCCGGACTGGTGTGAGGAGCCATCTCTTCAGTGGATACCCAGCATCACCTGTATATGGACGATAAACGTATGATGTGGAATGCCATTGCTACGTACACACACCCCCCCCCCTTTCCTGCCAGGTCATTACCGCATCACATACCCCACATCATCATGCATGAAATGAGACTCACCGAGTAGCCAGGATCTGTTCCCTGCGTGTCGCTCCATGTAGCGTGGTATAGTAGAGTTCCTCAAGACCATAGAATCATGGGTTGATCCAGGGAATCTGGCACAACAATGTGTAATGATCCTGTTGGAGTCACACACCATTTGTACATCCAGTGAATGAAATTGTTTTCGGTTGCGGTACTGGGCCTCCATGGCATGTGGGACGACCAATTCCACATGGGTGCAGTCGATGGCACCAATGCACCCCGGTATGCCGCCAAGTGCATGGAATCCCACTTTTGTGTTGGTAATTTCCTGCTCCGAGCGTGGTAGAGAGATGTAGTCGTCTGCGTGCTGCAGGAGGGCATCGAGCACTTGCAATAGTGTCCGTGAGAACAGTGGCTGAGAAATGCCATGCAACTGTCCGACTGTGTGCTGGTAGGTGCCTGTGGCCAGGAAGTGTAGTACAGACACCACCTTCAGTAGGGGTGGGATGGCGGTTGGGCTATCTATCATGCTGACAAGGTCAGCCTGTGTCATGTCCACAATGGCGGCTATGGTGTCCCGGTCCAAACGGTAGAGGGTGTGGATCTGCTCATCAGTGAGGTTGAACGGATGTGCTCGGAGGCGTGGGATTGCGGGCTGCCTGCGTGGTGGTAGTGGCTGTGCTGGTGGCCCTTGCTGGCCCTGCCTTGGCCTCCTCCTCCTCCTGCGTCTCCTCCGTGCGGCCGGTTGTAGTTGGTGTTCATCTTCTTCTTGAAGTTGGAGTACTTGCAGTGCTATCAGGTCCCCCAGGGCCAACATCGCGAGTCCTGCCGGTAGCATTTCGGAGTGGGTGTGGTTGTGGGAGGAGACCGGGTGTGCAATTTATGTGTGTTCAGGCTGTATGGCCTCCACCTGTGGTGATTCATTCCACCTGTGCAAGCTGCTCTCCCCTTTGGCCGAGCACGTCCCGCACACGACGCTGCAATTCGAGGAATGGCATCTTGCTATTGTAATCATGTATTTGTACCCGATGGCCGTGTAACATTTGTTGATATGTACATTCGGCTATGGTCCCATGGTTTCACATACAATCTTTGCAGTCGCGAACAGACTTGTGATGGGTCAGTGGAACGTAGTACTCGAGTAACGGTGGGCCCTCATGCATCACTGTACCGAGTTGCAACGACGGGCGGGGCGTCCCATTAGTGGGTGAAGGCAGTTGCCATTTTCACACACAGCCGCACTAGATGGATTAATTTGTGATTTCAAACGGCCACAGATGCCTTTTCGACGTGATGTTGCAAATGAGGAATTCGAAGGGCGGCGCTTTCGGTTTTCAGCAAGCGGCGAGGAGATGCCCACAGGTCTGACTGCAAATATAACGTTCTATTGTTAAATGTCCTTGAGACAGGGGCCATGGCGAGGAAGCAATGATTGATATGAATAGTTTGGGATGCGCAATAGCGACGTGGGCGATGAGGCCGGACGATCCCAAATACATGTAACTTCACAACACTGGATTTACGGGCTGGGGCACTGTGGATTTTGCAGGCTGCATAACGCACAGACTCAATGGAAATTTCGAATGTTTTGTGAGTAAATATTCAGGCGTTTTTATACCGGGATGAGGGAATGATGAATGGATGCATGGGCTGGTGATTTGATACAGGGTTTGCCATGTACAGGGCTTGTTGGAATCTATCCGCCTCCCCTGCGCTATGTGATGCAGGGCTGCCATAGTGGGACCATCGTCTATCTGGCCTTGTTGAGCCCTCCCTGTCTCGACGCGCCTTCAGACACTTGTGTCCATGCACGTTAACATTCCCATCTGATGGAATCTGTTTTGACAGACGCATGCACAGGTACACTCGTTTGTGATGGTGTTTACACCTCGATATAGATAGTTATGAGTCGCAAGTGGTTTAGGGGTGGTGATGATCCTTTCGAGTGGGCTAGCATGCATATGACTGTGGATTTGGTGTGATCATTGAAGTGAGTTGTTCGAATGTAGTTCTGATGGCCATTCTGTTCTTTTTCTTTTCTTTTGGTTGACAGGTATCTCCTCCCCTTTTGCCACTGCCATCTGTATGCCACTCCTGCAGATGGCGTTTACTCCCGACACCTGCTGCTTCGTGTTAATCAGTGGAGCAGCATTACGATCTTATGGGACGATCGCCAATGGGCCACATGCCCGTACGCAGTACTAGTGGCTCGGAGCAACATTTCGGCCTTTCAGCTGGACTAGTGCCTCCCCATTGGGACGGCCCTGCGGTTCTGTGCGCTTCCATGTTGCCTTTTCGTACGTGAATGTGGCTCTGTGTACCATGATGGAACAGGGCGTCACACAAGTAGTAGCTGGTCATTCCTTGCGGATGCAGCCCACAATGGTGATATGTGTTTTTGAGTTCATGGACTAATGGCTGTATGGGCTTTGCGATTTTGTTGTGCATTAAATTTCTATTCTGATATGGGCCGTGTAGCGTTCTTCTTTGCGAGTGATGTGGCATTTTCCTATTTGGGGAGCGATGTATTGTGAGGAGATCTGCATTGGGTTCCAGCTTCGGAGTATAGTTGCGTGGTACTGTGCTGGGCGCGTTTGCCTACGGAGCCCAGTGAGGTCAGGGATGGGGGCTGCCAATATGACTGTTTGATTGTTGTCATGCTCAGGGGCGGGGGATTGGGTTTTGTGTAACAGATGCCGGTCAGCCAGGTGGACTGGTGGAATGTTGTGATTTTCGGAATATTGCTGGTCACAGGTGCCTGTGTTTGCGTGCGTTTCGGGGGGGGGGACTGTGGTCATGTCCATTGGAATGGCTTCTGTATTCGTGCCATCTGTGCCCTGCAGCTCACATTGGCCCCTCTTGTGATTCTTTTGTTCGTTGGCATGCATGGGTGACTAGTACATTTCACTGGTTGCATTGTGGCTTCTTTGCACCTACGGGGAGTTGTACTTTGTGGGCAGGGAGCGGTGTCCAGGCACTCAGTGGGGCCGTTTACGGTTGATTCGCGATGCCGTACTTCTCACCATGGCGGAATGGTGCTTTCCGCCATGCTTGATGGCGTTAGGTGCATGTCCGCCAGGGTCGGAATTCGCGTACCCTTGCGCCATGGTGGTATTTACGGTTTGGCATGGCGCGCGCGCGCGTACTTGGTGCAGTTAGCGTTGGCGTTCACTACGGTGTCGCTAATGGCTTCGTACTTTGCGGTGACGGGTCATAGTCGCACCGAGCGCTATTCGATGGCGGTATTGCATTTCCGCCATCGTTTTTCGATTTCCGCCAGGGTCGTAATGAGGCCCAATAGGTTCACAGTGCCTTAATTGGTGAGTTTATAGTGAAGAAAGCCGTTATTGGTGTACACAATCTTTTAATATAAATGACATTCTTCATGAAAGGGCTTCTAACACAGCGAAAGATGTCAGCATACTGTAGGAATTTAAATTTTGCAGCTGCCTGTGTTGAAGTTAAACATCGTACCTCAGTGGAGGAACAGGCCGCGTCAAATTTCCAACGCGACCCGACGTGGCTGAAAGGAAGCGCATTGTTCCTCCAACTTGATGCTGCTGCATCGGGGGCTCCCGTCAGTTCGGGTAAAGTATCCAGCTGGAATGCAGAAGAAACTCGCAGCTCTTACCGGAAACAAGGATAATAGGTAAGTGAGGTTGATTTGTGGGAACAAATGTGAAATAAGTGCCCCTCTGGTAATAAAAAGTAATAGCGAAGCAAGAGCTCTGGATTAAGCCCCCATCTCGCATCGCACATAGCCACACCCCTTTGACATGTTTTTAATACACCAATAGCACATTTAGAATGGACTGCTAATAAGCCATTATCTTTTAAAAGACTGTGTTCAAATTTCACTGGCAACCCCTATACAGATCAAAGTGTAGAGGAGCAGTTACATGCCTCTGCAGGAAATCCCGCCCCCCCACCTCATATATGTTGGAAGCCTGAGATTGTGCCATGCTTAACACCAGCTGTTGTGACCATAGCACGTGAGTATTCGAAAGAAGGTCCTACTGAGAAAACCCTATCAAATGTATCCCCTAAGAGATGACAATCTGAGGGTGGAACTCCATGAAGGAATATGAAAAAGAGTGAAAGAGAAGCCAGTGATGTCACAAGAGACGAGCGTGATGCACTGAGAACACTGGCTGACGAGAATCCATGGATCTTACCTAAACTGATGGCAAAGTTAAGAATCAAGTAAACTTTCATATGCAAAAAGAAGACTGCACATGTGTGAAGCACTGCAGAAAATTCAAGCATTCAATAACTGTACATATTCTGTAATGCAATCAGATTAATTAATTTTAAAAGCTGGCTATATCTAGTGAATAGACTGCAGGCAGAGCTGCCATTGTATAGAAACTGGACGTCAGAGTCATGAATTTAGTAAGCCGGAACCTATGGAGAGAAAAGACTACAACGATGTTGCAACAGAAATAAACTGAGATTGTGAAAACGAATGGCGAGGTTGTCTGGCCTGGTATTAAATCTGAAACAAGCCAAGGTTGGTTATCTATTCTTGAAGGCAGTGAACATTTGAAGCTGAATCATCCCTTGTTAAGGTGCAAAGAAAAAAAAAAACAAGCGTGCCAAGTTCTATTCATTTAAGACATTGAAATGCTGCAATATGAACCAAATCGTGGTCTCCTGTGACATGAGCCAAGGGATGGAAATAGAGTTGAAAGCCTGTACTCCCATATATTCCCACAGACAAGGATATTTTGGTAGGCCAAGTTCGAAAACAATCTACATGGCAGAAGGCATGGGTGATGAGAGATGATGGGCTAATTGGGTGGGGAGGTAAAGTCAAGTCCACTTCCTGGCACCTGGGTCTGAGCTCACATGCTTCAAAGTGAAATGAATGTTCCAGACATGGCACAATCATGCCAACCAATTATAGAGGGACTTATAACGAAGGGCCTTATAGTTTGAAGACCAATGATATACTGTGTACTTAAAAGTGTTGAAGATGACATGTTATAGAGGTAGGCATAAATTGTCCACCTGACAGTAAATATCTAATCACAATCCAAGCCTATATAAAAAGTATTCTTAGATGTTCCCCTTGAACATAACACAAGCCCTCATAGGTTTTTCTCATTAGGCACATAGTATGATGTTCTCCATAGGTTGTTTGCTTAAAAGGGTGTTTTTATGAGAAATGCATTGAGAGCTCGAGCGAACGTCCGTTGATGTCCGGTGTAACTCCCTGTTTTAGTTAATTGTTAATAAAACAGCACCTTTGCCATCTTCCTGAGTTGGTTTGATTATTTGGTGTCAGAGTAATTCCATCCATTGCATGCACGATACTCAAAGGGCCGTATGCTCATGTGGTAGCGGTGTGGATGGTTGGAAAAGATCCAAACTAGTTTGTCTCCAGAATTTCAAATGGTCTGGCATCCTCCACCATTAGCCGAAGATTGTGTGGTTTCCTGTGGAGAGCAGCAGATAGAAATAAACTTGAAAGAAGAACCGAGATGGTGGGCAGGTCCCCCTTTGACGAAATCACTCACCCGGTTTCCACGGGCGCTCTGTGGATGGAAGGTGAAGAGGTCAGATTGGAGAAGGAGTTGATACCAAAGGCTGCAAGTCGATTCACAAACAAAGGGTGAGTAGACTAAGGGGAATGGCAATTGAAGGGGATGGGATTGTGATATCTTTTAAGTAACAGGAAATATTTTGTGAAATAAAGGTTGCGCCTAGAGTACTGGCTGAAGGGAGTTTCAGAAGGAGACAATTCAAATCCCCAACGGGGGTGGAACATACATATATAGCGCATAAACAGGTTTATGTAAGGTGACGTCTCAAACCCTGCACAGGGTATGAAGTAAAGGCGAGAGAGAAAAAGGTGATCACAGTGTTTATTAAACTGTAAAGTCAACTAGTCTGTATGTTGTTTGTTGAGTAAAAATATTGAAACATCGACAGAAGATGTGAAGTCATTGAAAAAGTTGAGGAGCAATGGTGTGGTTCTTTGTTGTTTGATTCCTTGAAACGCTAAGTACGTTTGCATATATCGAACTAAGCCGTATTCCGCTGTGTGGACTTGTAATTCAGTTTCTTACGTTACTCGAGTGGTACATGGTATGTGTCAGGAGATTAAACACGTAGGCATTTTTGAGAGGAAAAGTGTGTGTGCTCCGATATTGTGGTGAGAGATAGTAGAAAATCACTACGACTGTACCGTTGACTCTCCCCCTGATTAGTGTCCGATAAGTTTCTGACGTAGTAAAGTATTACACACGGACGGCTTCCATTTGCTGTCCCTTCTGTGCAAAATCTTGTGTGTCTATTACTGATGATACTGTAACGTGCGCTGAGTCTGCGAGTGGAAGCAGTTATTAGTTTCAGTGTGCAAGTGAATGTTACGGGGCTCAATTGAGTGATCATAATGCCTCTACAGATGACCACAGAAGCTGCCATTGCCAAAATCAAAGTAGCTTGAAGCAAAAGCTCTGACTGAAACCATCTTGGATGTAGAACCTATTCATGGTCAGGAATTTGTGCATATAGCACATACATCCAAAATTGTCAGGAGAGAGAGACACACATTCCCCCCGCTAGTAAGTACAAGAGCTGCAGCAGTTAAAAATAATAATAAAATGACAGCATATTTCCCATTGGCACCAACTGCATCTGCGGCTATCACAAACATTGATGAGGATTGTAATACATATGACTTTCAAGCAGAGCTATATGTCTCTTTAGAATGCTTAGGGTCCAAATTAATCGAAGTTGTACTTTCACGCTCGACTCACTCCTGTCCAATTATAATTAAGAAGATATGTGAGCCTGTGCATGAACTAAAACACATGAATTGTAGTTTACCTGCCTTATCTAGCCACTCCAATTCGATTGGTCGGACATCTACCATTGATTGCCCTTAGTAGATCTGGCGGAGTCAGGCAGTGGTGCCCCCATGCCAGTTTTATTGCTAGCTGCATTGTCAGCTCCTGGGGTTACGATATTGGCTATTGTTCATAGTGCCGTTACGGTTGGTATGACCAACCATACTGAGAGTGACCTAGCTCCTCCTCTTGATATATCGGAAGTGGAATACTCTGGTGATCTGTTGAATATATCAAAAACTATGGATGTTTGTAGTGTTGACCCTTGGCTCTTGATGATTACTGATATGGAAAATGTAGATAGTCATGAGGCCACAATTGTGGTCAATGATAATATGAATGAGAATAAGAATCCAGTGGACCTCGCTGTGATTACATCGTACAATGAAAAGACTAAGGGGGTAATTCATAGAATTTAGCACACAAGTGGCGCACCCGGCTGGCGCACAGTGTGCGCGTGCCAATCCCTGCGCCAGCCGCGTGCGCTAAAAAACATTTCCACGCACAGCGTATTCATGGATTCCAGCTACCAAAACCAGCCGTGGCACGCAGTGGCGCAGCGACCCTGCAGCAGCGCCAGTTACGCCCCCAAGAACGCCTCTCGCGCAGGGAAAAGCCATCAAAATCCCCAATCCAGCGCAAAGGGCTGCGCTAACCCTGTACCAGCACGGCAAGCGGGCTACGTGTATCACTGGGGTGCGCGGGAAGTACCTCACGTCATTTCAGCTGGGTACGTGTATTTCAGGGGTGCGCTGGGAGTTCCACACGCAATTCCATCAGGGTACGTGTACATCAGGGGTGCGCGGGAAGTTTCACACGTGAATTCAGCAGGGTACGTGTATATCAGGGGTGCGCCGGAAGTTCCACACGCGAATGTCCTGGCTACGTGTATTTAGGGTGCGCGGGAAGTTTCACACACGATATCAGCAGGGTACGTGTATTCCAGGGGTGCGCTGGAAGTTCCACACGCGAATGTCCTGGCTACGTGTATCTTGGGGTGCGCGGGAAGTTTCACACGCGATATCAGCAGGGTACATGTATATCAGGGGTGCGCAGGAAGTTCCACATGCGAATGTCCTGGCTATGTGTATTTCGGGGTGCGTGGGAAGTTTCACACGCGATATCAGCAGGGTACGTGTAATCCAGGGGTGCGCTGGAAGTTCCACACGCGAATGTCCTGGCTATGTGTATTTCGGGGTGCGCGGGAAGTTTCACACGCGACATCAGCAGGGTACGTGTATTCCAGGGGTGCGCGGGAAGTATCACACGCGATTCCATCAGGGTACGTGTATTCCAGGGGTGCGCGGGAAGTATCACACACAAAAACAGCAGGGTACGTGTGTTCCAGGGGTGCACGGGAAGTATCACACGCAAAATCAGCAGGGTACGTGTATTTCAGGGGTGCGCGGAAAGTATCACATGCGATTCCATCAGGGTACGTGTATTACAGGGGTGCGCAGGGAGCACCACACGTGAATTGCACGTGTGGGTCCTCCCAGGTGTTCCCTCTACACCCTCCACGGCCCCTGCATGTGGCCCACACCACAGGGGCCTACCCTGCACATGTCCTGCAGGCACCCCATCCACCATGGCCATGCCCCCCAGCCAACCCACATGCCACCTTGCACTACTGCCCATCAACGCATGTCCCCCTGCACCCCCAGCCACCAGGGGAAGCCTCCACCAGGCCCCCACCCATGTCTCCCACCACCCCCAACCCCCAGCAGTGCAGGGGCAGCCTCCACCAGGCCCCCACTCATGTCTCCCATCACCCCCACCCCCCAGCAGTGCAGGGGCAGCCTCCACCAGGCCCCCACCCATGTCTCCCATCACCCCCACACCCCAGCAGTGCAGGGTCAGCCTCCACCAGGCCCCCACCCATGACTACCACCACCCCCACCCCCCAGCAGTGCAGGGGCAGCCTCGACCAGGCCCCCACTCATGTCCCCCATCACCCCCACCCCAACCCCCCATCCACCCACTTAGAAATGGCAATAACATGATAGAACACCAATTGCAAGTTTGGAAACAAACACATGTCCCTCACATACACCCAATGGGTGTCAGTGAATCTCAAAACCCATATCATGATATGCATGAAACCAATGAGATGATACTACACATTGAAGTTTGATCAAAAAATATGTATTAAAGGAAACATGAATTGAATCAAAAATAAACAAACAGAAATGGGAAATGTAAAATTAAAAGAAAATCCAACAGTGAACTATGTACAGATGAACAAGCCAGGGTCCATGATCCCAACAAAAGAAATGAAACCTATCTAACAACACTACCTAATAAAAAAAAACTATATAAACAAATGTGGCCCATCGTCCAAAAGGTCCAAAAAAAATGCAAAAACAAAGGAAACCTAACACTAACTACATAACTATTTACAAGGGCAGCGGGCTAGTCCAACGGCTCACTGGATGTTGTCATGGGCCAGGGCATCATCGCACTCCTGTTCAATGGCTTGGAGGCGGTGTTAGGCGGAAACCTGTGCAGTTCCCTCTGGGACCACTGCAAAAGATTTAGGACTACAGGCGTTGGCGGTGAACCCACTTGGTAGCAGTCTGTACCACACAGATTCACGTGGTAGCTGTGGCTGAGCAGTCAGACTTCTCACAAGAAAAGTAGAGCAGTATGTGGAGTATACAAAATAGGGCAATTCTTCACAGCAAGACAAGCAAACACGCAACAAGGCTTAGTGTAAAGATATTAAGGTATTTATTTATAACAAAATGTCTATGAAAAACACTAAGGCAAATCACGGCAAACAAATCAAACACAATTACTCTACGGAGTAGACGATCAATCCCCCTAGCAATATCGACAACTCTAGGTTCTACTGGTACCACTTATTTTCAGACAGAGGTGTATACCTCAACCCAGATGACACTCGAATATTAGTTAGGACGGGAGAGAAAAAGATAGGCAGGTTACGAAATCAACACAGTTCGATCCTATCGGATAAAATGCAAGGCAGGAAGGCAAGAATCACAATAGATCGTGAAGTTCAGAGGCCAGGCCCACTCGGAGAGAGGCAAGGCGCGATGTCCCAAAAAGTCTCTAGTGGAGATGCATTCAAGTCTGTATTGCAAATTGTTATCGGTAGATTGAACCAGTTCAGAACAACAAATGAGAAAAGCTTGGAGGCGACCCAACGGAACGGAGAGGATTAAGACACCTCACTCGAACCAATCGAAAGGGAAGCCAGGCGGACACGGTACCTTGTTTTTGTATGGCAGCTCTGGCAGGGGCAGTTGTTCCTGGTGGTGGATGCACGTTGGTTCTTTGCCAAGAGTAGAGATGATCTCGTCGTCGAAGAAAATGAAGTCCGGTGCACCACCAGGGAAGAGACCAGCCGCGGAGTGCTCCGTCACAAGGCACCACCTTTTGGTCGCGGTTCAGGGGTAGTGGCTAGCCGGTTGCCGAGGTGCTTCTGCATGGGCAATTCGACCACCGCGTCCTGAGGCGAATAAAAAGCAAAGGGGACTGCTTGTTCCCACCAGTCAGGGGAAGAGACTCTCCGGCAGGGAAATCTCCTCTGTCGTCGGGAAATGGTGAATCGGTTCCGCAGGGCTCCACTGGAGGTGTCGTCGTGTAGGTCGGCTCAGCGTTACCCTCGTCGGATTCTTAGGTCCTGTGGTGACTTCTCAAGATCCAGTCCCAAAAGCCCTGCTTTTATGCAGAATACCCCCATTCATTCAGCCTAGCTGTCAATCAACACATGCTAAGTGGTGAGCGGGAAGGCTCACCACCTGGGCCAATCACTCCAGAGTGCGACCGGATTTGGCAAGGCAACTCGGTCCAGGGTGCCTAAACCCCCTCCCACACCCCTGTGGTAACCCAGACAGAATGGCACCACTTTGGAGGGTCTCTGTACAGAGCCCGCCAAAAGTGGAACAAAGGGCTCGACCTTTGGTTTAGGAGTCACAGAGACGAACACAGACGCCATTTTACAAACCGAGTTGTGGCAGAAAATACCACTCGATAAACTTATTTAAGATAAGTAGATCGGTGGTACGTCAGAGATTAATGGGAAAAGGTATCAATCTCCAACAATGGGACGAGTCCCATAGGGTTATGTTCGGGGACGAACATAGCAAGTAGCTTCCACTGCCACCAGCCAAAACTCGACGAGGGGGGACGGGACAGTGCCCCCTCGAGTAACAGATCCAGGAGTAATCGAATTACCCCTACTAGTACGTCCACAATAAGATGGTTTGTACTAGTTCTGTTAGTAAATTTAGGTCTAGTAAAGCCAATGGTGACTTTACATGCCCGGGGAGACAGTAGTCAGTCCCCGGGTATGGAGTCTATGGTGGGGGACCCGCTAGGGCGCCCCCGTGTTACGGCACGTAGGGTGCGGTGTAACATACATAGAAAAACATATGAGACCCTATGGAGTAAAAGACCCCATAGCCCATCGAACACATTGACATTTCAAAAGGAATTACACACATACATGTCCAAGAGTGGGAGGAAAGAGTCTCACTCTTGGCAGGATGGAAAAAAACAAACTCCAGAAATCCAGCAAAGCTGCTGGGGGACTCACTAGGTTAGGAAATTCAGCCTAAACAGAGAATTCTCGCTAACAGGTGGGCATGTTCCCTGGCCCGAGGTCTCGCAGGGATAAAGCAGTGTCCAGCTCCAACTCCCTGCGAAGACCCTCGAAGGAAAACTCAGCCCGCCTCAGCACCCTCCGCATGGAGTTCTCCGCCCTGACCATTGTGAGCCGTTCCTCCTCTGCCCGCTGCCACTCTGCACCTATCTGCTGGCCCAACCGCTCCCACACGGAAGCCACTCCCATTCCAGGGTTCTCCTGCCCTGATGCCTGCACCCCTGATGTTGATGGCCCCGAGCCATGATGCCTCCCACGTCGAGCCTGCCGCTGCCTCCGACGCAACTGCCTGTGCCAGCACGACGGCATCCAGGCTGATGGAATCCACCGACGCCGTCGTGCACGTTCCCTGCCCGATGATGCCGTCACATCCTCCATCTGCTGGGGTCCAGTTGCTGGTGTGTCCACCCCTGCTGGACCTCCGACTCCCGACTGTGGCAGGGATGGGATACCCACCGAGCTGGCTGCATTGGTCGGGGCAGGTCCACAGGGGGCCCTGGTGGCATTTGGGCCGGAAGACGGCATGGAGAACGACTGGTGCATAGTCTCCACAGAGGAGGAGAGGGTCGCCAGATTGGCCGACACATGTAGGAAACCCCCGACCATGGCCGATCCCAACTGGGCCACGTCGGCACGGTGCTCTCCGTGATGACGTGCATGCTCCTCCCGGGAAGCACGCACCTCATCACGAATTGCACCTGTGCGCAACGCGACACCAATCAGGACCTTCTCCATACGGCCAGGGGTCCCCTCGTCCGCAGGTGGAGGGGAGTCAGTTGACATGGACATCCCCCCTACCTGCCGACGGGCCTGGGATGGGGCATCCCTGCTGGTGCATGGTGGTGCAGTCACAGTGTCAGGGACAGTGACATGCACAGGCCCCTCCACGGCGACCTGTGCTGCCTCCTGCCCCTGCCCCTGGACTGCAACACTTGCACCAGCAGGGATACCCCCAACAGGCCCCATGTGCGCCTCAGTAGCGGCCTCCTCCTCCTCTGTGGAAACCACCAACCTGGATGGCTCCACCCCGTCTTCCGCTGTTGCAAGCCCCTGTGGGGGCTCACCCACCACTTCCGCTGCAGCCGTGGAGGCATCCCCGCCGCTTTGCTCCACAGCGCCGTCTCCGCCCTCTTCTTCACATGGCGCTGTGTAGAGGGAGACATAGAACACAAGCATCAGGGTACTGTACAATGGTCCCCTAGACAGGAAGCAATAGCAGATGAGTGGCACTGTCAAAGATCACTTCAATCATGTCCCTCCACAACACATGGGTCAGTGCAGGTAAAACACATGCGGTAACAGGCATGGCGCATGCTATGGACATTAGCATAAATATCCAAGGGATTCTTGAAACATACAATGTTGTTTTGGAACTCACATGCATCATGGGCCATGCCTATCACATGCACACACTTCACCCTAGTTTCATCCATCTGGCCTCGTACACCACAGACACAGTGGATACAAGGATGACTAGGCTGCATCAGTGAACCTGAACATTGCGACAGACATGTGTCATGCATCCCTGGCATTCACAAGTCACAGACACGCAGGTCAGACACACAGACATGGACAGCATACATGTACATGGCATCAGCACCCATCCCTCACCCCCACCCATGTCCAGGAACAGAGGCTGGCATGCTTTCATGTGGCCATTCCGCATAGGGCAACCCATGTTGCATTTGAACACATGCACCAACCGTGTGGTTCACACATTACTGGTCTCAAATGCATGACGTCCCTGCACACACACATGCATACATGGCCTATGTCACACATACAGGCAAGTATCAGACAACCAGCACACTGCGGCATGCCCTGTCTCACACAGCAATGCTTGGCCACTTACCGCTCAACTCCAGACGGGTCTGCCTCTCAAGGATCTGGGTGTGGAGCGCTGGGCCTACGCGTTCCAGGACCCTCATCTGGATGGTACTCATGCGGGCCCGGCCCCCCTCCACGAGGCGCCGGGCCTTCAAGAGGGTCCTGGACCTGCAATCATCCCAGCGCTTCTTGACATTGTTCCTCCAACTTGATGCTGCTGCATCGGGGGCTCCCGTCAGTTCGGGTAAAGTATCCAGCTGGAATGCAGAAGAAACTCGCAGCTCTTACCGGAAACGAGGATAATAGGTAAGTGAGGTTGATTTGTGGGAACAAATGTGAAATAAGTGCCCCTCTGGTAATAAAAAGTAATAGCGAAGCAAGAGCTCTGGATTAAGCCCCCATCTCGCAGCGCACATAGCCACACCCCTTTGACATGTTTTTAATACACCAATAGCACATGTAGAATGGACTGCTAAGAAGCCATTATCTTTTAAAAGACTGTGTTCAAATATCACTGGCAACCCCTATACAGATCAAAGTGTAGAGGAGCAGTTACATGCCTCTGCAGGAAATCCCGCCCCCCTACCTCATATATGTTGGAAGCCTGAGATTGTGCCATGCTTAACACCAGCTGTTGTGACCATAGCACGTGAGTATTCGAAAGAAGGTCCTACTGAGAAAACCCTATCAAATGTATCCCCTAAGAGATGACAATCTGAGGGTGGAACTCCATGAAGGAATATGAAAAAGAGTGAAAGAGAAGCCAGTGATGTCACGAGAGATGAGCGTGATGCACTGAGAACACTGGCTGACGAGAATCCATGGATCTTACCTAAACTGATGGCAAAGTTAAGAATCAAGTAAACTTTCATATGCAAAAAGAAGACTGCACATGTGTGAAGCACTGCAGAAAATTCAAGCATTCAATAACTGTACATATTCCGTAATGCAATCAGATTAATTAATTTTAAAAGCTGGCTATATCTAGTGAATAGACTGCAGGCAGAGCTGCCATTGTATAGAAACTGGACGTCGGAGTCATGAATTTAGTAAGCCGGAACCTATGGAGAGAAACGACTACAACGATGTTGCAACAGAAATAAACTGAGATTGTGAAAACGAATGGCGAGGTTGTCTGGCCTGGTATTAAATCTGAAACAAGCCAAGGTTGGTTATCTATTCTTGAAGGCAGTGAACATTTGAAGCTGAATCATCCCTTGTTAAGGTGCAAAGAAAAAAAAAAGCGTGCCAAGTTCTATTCATTTAAGACATTGACATGCTGCAATATGAACCAAATCGTGGTCTCCTGTGACATGAGCCAAGGGATGGAAATAGAGTTGAAAGCCTGTACTCCCATATATTCCCACAGACAAGGATATTTTGGTAGGCCAAGTTCGAAAACAATCTACATGGCAGAAGGCATGGGTGATGAGAGATGATGGGCTAATTGGGTGGGGAGGTAAAGTCAAGTCCACTTCCTGGCACCTGGGTCTGAGCTCACATGCTTCAAAATGAAATGAATGTTCCAGACATGGCACAATCATGCCAACCAATTATAGAGGGACTTATAACGAAGGGCCTTATAGTTTGAAGACCAATGATATACTGTGTACTTAAAAGTGTTGATGATAACATGTTATAGAGGTAGGCATAAATTGTCCACCTGACAGTAAATATCTAATCACAATCCAAGCCTATATAAAAAGTATTCTTAGATGTTCCCCTTGAACATAACACAAGCCCTCATAGGTTTTTCTCATTAGGCACATAGTATGATGTCACATCTGACGTATTGTTTGCTTAAAAGGGTGTTTTTATGAGAAATGCATTGAGAGCTCGAGCGAACGTCCGTTGATATCCGGTGTAACTCCCTGTTTTAGTTAATTGTTAATAAAACAGCACCTTTGCCATCTTCCTGAATTGGTTTGATTATTTGGTGTCAGAGTAATTCCATCCATTGCATGCACGATACTCAAAGGGCCGTATGCTCATGTGTTAGCGGTGTGGATGGTTGGAAAAGATCCAAACTAGTTTGTCTCCAGAATTTCAAATGGTCTGGCATCCTCCACCATTAGCCGAAGATTGTGTGGTTTCCTGTGGAGAGCAGCAGATAGAAATAAACTTGGAAGAAGAACCGAGATGGTGGGCAGGTCCCCCTTTGACGAAATCACTCACCCGGTTTCCACGGGCGCTCTGTGGATGGAAGGTGAAGAGGTCAGATTGGAGAAGGAGTTGATACCAAAGGCTGCAAGTCGATTAACAAACAAAGGGTGAGTAGACTAAGGGGAATGGCAATTGAAGGGGATGGGATTGTGATATCTTTTAAGTAACAGGAAATATTTTGTGAAATAAAGGTTGCGCCTAGAGTACTGGCTGAAGGGAGTTTCAGAAGGAGACAATTCAAATCCCCAACGGGGGTGGAACATACATATATAGCGCATAAACAGGTTTATGTAAGGTGACGTCTCAAACCCTGCACAGGGTATGAAGTAAAGGCGAGAGAGAAAAAGGTGATCACAGTGTTTATTAAACTGTAAAGTCAACTAGTCTGTATGTTGTTTGTTGAGTAAAAATATTGAAACATCGACAGAAGATGTGAAGTCATTGAAAAAGTTGAGGAGCAATGGTGTGGTTCTTTGTTGTTTGATTCCTTGAAACGCTAAGTACGTTTGCATATATCGAACTAAGCCGTATTCCGCTGTGTGGACTTGTAAATCAGTTTCTTACGTTACTCGAGTGGTACATGGTATGTGTCAGGAGATAAAACACGTAGGCATTTTTGAGAGGAAAAGTGTGTGTGCTCCGATATTGTGGTGAGAGATAGTAGAAAATCACTACGACTGTACCGTTGACTCTCCCCCTGATTAGTGTCCGATAAGTTTCTGACGTAGTAAAGTATTACACACGGACGGCTTCCATTTGCTGTCCCTTCTGTGCAAAATCTTGTGTGTCTATTACTGATGATACTGTAACGTGCGCTGAGTCTGCGAGTGGAAGCAGTTATTAGTTTCAGTGTGCAAGTGAATGTTACGGGGCTCAATTGAGTGATCATAATGCCTCTACAGATGACCACAGAAGCTGCCATTGCCAAAATCAAAGTAGCTTGAAGCAAAAGCTCTGAAACCAGGGGAGTTGCTAGGTCTGGAAAAGACCCTGGGCTAAGCTGATGTCAGAACTGCTGGGACTGGGGGCTAGCTAGTCTTTTGGCTGTAGCTCCTGAGATTCTATCCGGGGCTACAACCAAAAGATCAGGGGCTATAGCCCCCTTAACCCCCCCTAGCAACGCCCCTGTCTAAAACCATCTTGGATGTAGAACCTATTCATGGTCAGGAATTTGTGCATATAGCACATACATCCAAATTTGTCAGGCGAGAGAGACACACATTCCCCCCGCTAGTAAGTACAAGAGCTGCAGCAGTTAAAAATAATAATAAAATGACAGCATATTTTCCATTGGCACCAACTGCATCTGCGGCTATCACAAACATTGATGAGGATTGTAATACATATGACTTTCAAGCAGAGCTATATGTCTCTTTAGAATGCTTAGGGTCCAAATTAATCGAAGTTGTACTTTCACGCTCGACTCACTCCTGTCCAATTATAATTAAGAAGACATGTGAGCCTGTGCATGAACTAAAACACATGAATTGTAGTTTACCTGCCTTATCTAGCCACTCCAATTTGATTGGTCGGACATCCACCATTGATTGCCCTTAGTAGATCTGGCGGAGTCAGGCAGTGGTGCCCCCATGCCAGTTTTATTGCTAGCTGCATTGTCAGCTCCTGGGGTTACGATATTGGCTATTGTTCATAGTGCCGTTACGGTTGGTATGACCAACCATACTGAGAGTGACCTAGCTCCTCCTCTTGATATATCGGAAGTGGAATACTCTGGTGATCTGTTGAATATATCAAAAACTATGGATGTTTGTAGTGTTGACCCTTGGCTCTTGATGATAACTGATATGGCAAATGTAGATAGTCATGAGGCCACAATTGTGGTCAATGATAATATGAATGAGAATAAGAATCCAGTGGACCTCGCTGTGATTACATCTTACAATGAAAAGAGTAAGGGGGTAATTCATAGAATTTAGCACACAAGTGGCGCACGCGGCTGGCGCACAGTGTGCGCGTGCCAATCCCTGCGCCAGCCGCGTGCGCTAAAATCCATTTCCACGCACAGCGTATTCATGGATTCCAGCTACCAAAACCAGCCGTGGCACGCAGTGGCGCAGCGACCCTGCAGCAGCGCCAGTTACGCCCCCAAGAACGCCTCTCGCGCAGGGAAAAGCCCTCAAAATCCCCAATCCAGCGCAAAGGGCTGCGCTAACCCTGTACCAGCACGGCAAGCGGGCTACGTGTATCACTGGGGTGCGCGTGAAGTACCTCACGTCATTTCAGCTGGGTACGTGTATTTCAGGGGTGCGCTGGAAGTTCCACACGCAATTCCATCAGGGAACGTGTACATCAGGGGTGCGCGGGAAGTTTCACACGTGAATTCAGCAGGGTACGTGTATATCAGGGGTGCGCGGGAAGTTCCACACGCGAATGTCCTGGCTACGTGTATTTAGGGTGCGCGGGAAGTTTCACACACGATATCAGCAGGGTACATGTATTCCAGGGGTGCGCTGGAAGTTCCACACGCGAATGTCCTGGCTACGTGTATCTTGGGGTGCGCGGGAAGTTTCACACGCGATATCAGCAGGGTACATGTATATCAGGGGTGCGCAGGAAGTTCCACATGCGAATGTCCTGGCTATGTGTATTTCGGGGTGCGCGGGAAGTTTCACACGCGATATCAGCAGGGTACGTGTATTCCAGGGGTGCGCTGGAAGTTCCACACGCGAATGTCCTGGCTACGTGTATCTTGGGGTGCGTGGGAAGTTTCACACGCGATATCAGCAGGGTACGTGTATATCAGGGGTGCGCAGGAAGTTCCACACGCGAATGTCCTGGTTACGTGTATTTCGGGGTGCGCCGGAAGTTTCACACGCGACATCAGCAGGGTACGTGTATTCCAGGGGTGCGCGGGAAGTATCACACGCGATTCCATCAGGGTACGTGTATTCCAGGGATGCGTGGGAAGTATCACACACAAAAACAGCAGGGTACGTGTGTTCCAGGGGTGCACGGGAAGTATCACACGCAAAATCAGCAGGGTACGTGTATTTCAGGGGTGCGCGGAAAGTATCACATGCGATTCCATCAGGGTACGTGTATTACAGGGGTGCGCGGGGAGCACCACACGTGAATTGCACGTGTGGGTCCTCCCAGGTGTTCCCTCTACACCCTCCATAGCCCCTGCAGGTGGCCCACACCACAGGGGCCTACCCTGCACATGTCCTGCAGGCACCCCATCCACCATGGCCATGCCCCCCAGCCAACCCACATGTCACCTTGCACTACTGCCCACCAACGCATGTCCCCCTGCACCCCCAGCCACCAGGGGAAGCCTCCACCAGGCCCCCACCCATGTCTCCCACCACCCCCAACCCCCAGCAGTGCAGGGGAAGCCTCCACCAGGCCCCCACTCATGTCTCCCATCACCCCCACCCCCCAGAAGTGCAGGGGCAGCCTCCACCAGGCCCCCACCCATGTCTCCCATCACCCCCACACCCCAGCAGTGCAGGGGCAGCCTCCACCAGGCCCCCACCCATGACTACCACCACCCCCACCCCCCAGCAGTGCAGGGTCAGCCTCCACCAGGCCCACACTCATGACTCCCATCACCCCCACCCCCTAGCAGTGCAGGGTCAGCCTCCACCAGGCCCCCACCCATGACTACCACCACCCCCAGCCCCCAGCAGTGCAGGGGCAGCCTCGACCAGGCCCCCACTCATGTCCCCCATCACCACCACCCCAACCCCCCATCCACCCACTTAGAAATGGCAATAACATGATAGAACACCAATTGCAAGTTTGGAAACAAACACATGTCCCTCACATACACCCAATGGGTGTCAGTGAATCTCAAAACCCATATCATGATATGCATGAAACCAATGAGATGATACTACACATTGAAGTTTGATCAAAAATATGTATTAAAGGAAACATGAATTGAATCAAAAATAAACAAACAGAAATGGGAAATGTAAAATTAAAAGAAAATCCAACAGTGAACTATGTACAGAGGAACAAGCCAGGGTCCATGATCCCAACAAAAGAAATGAAACCTATCTAACAACACTACCTAATAAAAAAAAACTATATAAACAAATGTGGCCCATCGTCCAAAAGGTCCAAAAAAAATGCAAAAACAAAGGAAACCTAACACTAACTACATAACTATTTACAAGGGCAGCGGGCTAGTCCAACGGCTCACTGGATGTTGTCATGGGCCAGGGCATCATCGCACTCCTGTTCAATGGCTTGGAGGCGGTGTTAGGCGGAAACCTGTGCAGTTCCCTCTGGGACCACTGCAAAAGATTTAGGACTACAGGCGTTGGCGGTGAACCCACTTGGTAGCAGTCTGTACCACACAGATTCACGTGGTAGCTGTGGCTGAGCAGTCAGACTTCTCACAAGAAAAGTAGAGCAGTATGTGGAGTATACAAAATAGGGCAATTCTTCACAGCAAGACAAGCAAACACGCAACGAGGCTTAGTGTAAAGATATTAAGGTATTTATTTATAACAAAATGTCTATGAAAAACACTAAGGCAAATCACGGCAAATAAATCAAACACAATTACTCTATGGAGTAAACGATCAATCCCCCTAGCAATATCGACAACTCTAGGTTCTACTGGTACCACTTATTTTCAGACAGAGGTGTATACCTCAACCCAGATGACACTCGAATATTAGTTAGGACGGGAGAGAAAAAGATAGACAGGTTACGAAATCAACACAGTTCGATCCTATCGGATAAAATGCAAGGCAGGAAGGCAAGAATCACAATAGATCGTGAAGTTCAGAGGCCAGGCCCACTCGGAGAGAGGCAAGGCGCGATGTCCCAAAAAGTCTCTAGTGGAGATGCATTCAAGTCTGTATTGCAAATTGTTATCGGTAGATTGAACCAGTTCAGAACAACGAATGAGAAAAGCTTGGAGGTGACCCAACGGAACGGAGAGGATTAAGACACCTCACTCGAACCGATCGAAAGGGAAGCCAGGCGGACACCGTACCTTGTTGTGGAGGGCAGCTCCGGCGGGGGCAGTTGTTCCTGGTGGTGGATGCACGTTGGTTCTTTGCCAAGAGTAGAGATGATCTCGTTGTCGAAGAAAATGAAGTCCGGTGCACCACCAGGGAAGAGACCAGCCGCGGAGTGCTCCGTCACAAGGCACCACCTTTTGGTCGCGGTTCAGGGGTAGTGGCTATCCGGTTGCCGAGGTGCTTCTGCACGGGCAATTCGACATCCGCGTCCTGAGGCGAATAAAAAGCAAAGGGGACTGGTTGTTCCCACCAGTCAGGGGAAGAGACTCTCCGGCAGGGAGATCTCCTCTGTCGTCGGGAAGTGGTGAGTCGGTTCCGCAGGGCTCCACTGGAGGTGTCACTTCGGCTCAGCGTTACCCTCTTCGGATTCTTAGGTCCTGTGGTGACTTCTCAAGATCCAGTCCCAAAAGCCCTGCTTTTATGCAGAATACCCCCATTCATTCAGCCTAGCTGTCAATCAACACATGCTAAGTGGTGAGCGGGAAGGCTCACCACCTGGGCCAATCACTCCAGAGTGCGACCGGAGTTGGAAAGGCAACTCGGTCCAGGGTGCCTAAACCCTCTCCCACACCCCTGTGGTAACCCAGACAGAATGGCACCACTTTGGAGGGTCTCTGTACAGAGCCCGCCAAAAGTGGAACAAAGGGCTCGACCTTTGGTTTAGGAGTCACAGAGACGAACACAGACGCCATTTTACAAACCGAGTTCTGGCAGAAAATACCACTCGATAAACTTATTTAAGATAAGTAGATCGGTGGTACGTCAGAGATTAATGGGAAAAGGTATCAATCTCCAACAATGGGACGAGTCCCATAGGGTTATGTTCGGGGACGAACATAAGAAGTAGCTTCCACTGCCACCAGCCAAAACTCGACGAGGGGGGACGGGACAGTGCCCCCTCGAGTAACAGATCCAGGAGTAATCGAATTACCCCTACTAGTACGTCCACAATAAGATGGTTTATACTAGTTCTGTTAGTAAATTTAGGTCTAGTAAAGCCAATGGTGACTTTACATGCCCGGGGAGACAGTAGTGAGTCCCCGGGTATGGAGTCTATGGTGGGGGACCCGCTAGGGCGCCCCCGTGTTACGGCGCGTAGGGTGCGGTGTAACACACATAGAAAAACATATGAGACCCTATGGAGTAAAAGACCCCATAGCCCATCGAACACATTGACATTTCAAAAGGAATTACACACATACATGTCCAAGAGTGGGAGGAAAGAGTCTCACTCTTGGCAGGATGGAAAAAAACAAACTCCAGAAATCCAGCAAAGCTGCTGGGGGACTCACTAGGTTAGGAAATTCAGCCTAAACAGAGAATTCTCCCTAACAGGTGGGCATGTTCCCTGGCCCGAGGTCTCGCAGGGATAAAGCAGTGTCCAGCTCCAACTCCCTGCGAAGACCCTCGAAGGAAAACTCAGCCCGCCTCAGCATCCTCCGCATGGAGTTCTCCGCCCTGACCATTGTGAGCCGTTCCTCCTCTGCCCGCTGCTGCTCTGCACCTATCTGCTGGCCCAACCGCTCCCACACGGAAGCCACTCCCATTCCAGGGTTCTCCTGCCCTCTGGCCGATGCCTGCACCTCTGATGTTGATGGCCCCGAGCCATGAGCCTGCCGCTGCCTCCGACGCAACTGCCTGTGCCAGCACGACGGCATCCAGGCTGATGGAATCCACCGACGCCGTCGTGCACGTGCCCTGCCCGATGATGCCGTCACATCCTCCATCTGCTGGGGTCCAGTTGCTGGTGTGTCCACCCCTGCTGGACCTCCGACTCCCGACTGTGGCAGGGATGGGATCCCCACCGAGCTGGCTTCATTGGTCGTGGCAGCTCCACAGGGGGCCCTGGTTGCATCTGGGCCGGAAGACGGCATGGAGAACGACTGGTGCATAGTCTCCACAGAGGAGGAGAGGGTCGCCAGATTGGCCAACACATGTAGGAAACCCCCGACCATGGCCGATCCCAACTGGGCCACGTCGGCACGGTGCTCTCTGTGATGACGTGCATGCTCCTCCCGGGAAACACGCACCTCATCACGAATTGCACCTGTGCGCAACGCGACACCAATCAGGACCTTCTCCATACGGCCAGGGGTCCCCTCGTCCGCAGGTGGAGGGGAGTCAGTTGACATGGACATCCCCCCTACCTGCGGACGGGCCTGGGATGGGGCATCCCTGCTGGTGCATGGTGGTGCAGTCACAGTGTCAGGGACAGTGACATGCACAGGCCCCTCCACGGCGACCTGTGCTGCCTCCTGCCCCTGCCCCTGGACTGCAACACTTGCACCAGCAGGGATACCCCCACCAGGCCCCATGTGCGCCTCAGTAGCGGCCTCCTCCTCCTCTGTGGAAACCACCAACCTGGATGGCTCCACCCCGTCTTCCGTTGTTGCAAGCCCCTGTGGGGGCTCACCCACCCCTTCCGCTGCAGCCGTGGGGGCATCCCCGCCACTTTGCTCCACAGCGCCGTCTCCGCCCTCTTCTTCACATGGCGCTGTGTAGAGGGAGACATAGAACACAAGCATCAGGGTACTGTACAATGGTCCCCTAGACAGGAAGCAATAGCAGATGAGTGGCACTGTCAAAGATCACTTCCATCATGTCCCTCCACAACACATGGGTCAGTGCAGGTAAAACACATGCGGTAACAGGCATGGCGCATGCTATGGACATTAGCATAAATGTCCAAGGGATTCTTGAAACATACAATGTTGTTTTGGAACTCACATGCATCATGGGCCATGCCTATCACATGCACACACTTCACCCTAGTTTCATCCATCTGGCCTCGTACACCACAGACACAGTGGATACAAGGATGACTAGGCTGCATCAGTGAACCTGAACATTGCGACAGACATGTGTCATGCATCCCTGGCATTCACAAGTCACAGACACGCAGGTCAGACACACAGACATGGACAGCATACATGTACATGGCATCAGCACCCATCCCTCACCCCCACCCATGTCCAGGAACAGAGACTGGCATGCTTTCATGTGGCCATTCCGCATAGGGCAACCCATGTTGCATTTGAACACATGCACCAACCGTGTGGTTCACACATTACTGGTCTCACATGCATGACGTCCCTACACACACACATGCATACATGGCCTATGTCACACATACAGGCAAGTATCAGACAACCAGCACACTGCGACATGCCCTGTCTCACACAGCAATGCTTGGCCACTTACCGCTCAACTCCAGACGGGTCTGCCTCTCAAGGATCTGGGTGTGGAGCGCTGGGCCTACGCGTTCCAGGACCCTCATCTGGATGGTACTCATGCGGGCCCGGCCCCCCTCCACGAGGCGCCGGGCCTTCAAGAGGGTCCTGGACCTGCAGTCATCCCAGCGCTTCTTGACATGTTGGTAGTCGCGGACTGCCACCCCCTCCGCGTTGATGGCAGTCACGATGTCCGTCCAGATCCGAGTCCGTCCTTCCTTGTCGGCGCGCTTACTTCCGAAGAGGGCATCATACTGTCCCAGGACTTGCTCCACCAGGACACCAACTTCGGTGGCAGTGAAGCTGGTGCCCCTCTGCCTCTCTGGCCGGGGGTTGCCCGTGGTGCCAGATGTTGCAGTGCCCGACATGGCAACCCCAAAGGCAGGAGTGGGTGGGCAACTGGGTCCTGGGGCTGGGCTGTGGAGCGATGGTATCCCAGTCGGGAGTCTTCTGTTCCAGCAGGGGTGGACACAGCAAATGGACCCCTGCAGATGGCTCATGTGCAGGCACCAAATGGCAGGGCACGGTGGCAGCAGGCAGGCAGGCAGGCAGCAGCAGATGGCTCGTGGGAGGCTGCTCAGGGTTCTGGGGGGCAGTAATTCGGCCTTTTGGGCAGGAGCGTGGTCTTCCGTGTGCTTACACGTGGCCAGCTTGATACAGAGTGATTTGGCACGTGAAAATCTTGCACGTCTGCGTGTAAATCGAGGAAAGGCCCTTAGCGCGTAAGCGCGTCAGCACGCATACGTGATTTCATTGGACCAAGGGCCCTTAGCGCATAAGTGCGTCACCACGCATACGCGATTTCATTGGACCAAAGGCCCTTAGTGCGTAAGCGCGTCTGTGATGTTTTGCGCACGGGCGTTTCCCTAGCAGGGCTTGTAGATCCCACGTGCCTTTACATTGCTCTGTACGTGCTTTTCATGGGGTGCGGTGCATGTGTTTTCCAGCCGTTGGGGTTCACACGCTATTACTTCACAGCGGGTGTTGGCTACGCGTTCTTCTACACGCAAGGCAGGCGGTGAGTGGTAGCCCGCTCCCCCAGGCACGATCGCGTGAGAAACTTCACGCAAAACCCTGTAATACACGTAGCCCCCTCCCCCAGGCCCGATCGCGTGAAAAACTTCACGCGAACCCCCCCTGTAATACAAGTAGCCCCCTCCCCCAGGCCCGATCGCGTGAAAAACTTCACGCGAACCCCAGGCACAATAGCAGTATGGGACATTCATCATTGCTGTATATTGGCGCTTTTGTGATGCGCAGGGACGCTACCGCCTGCCTTCGTGTGGCGGGCGTGTTTAGGCCTGGGCATGTCTTTGGCCGTGCGCGGCTTTGCCCTATTCGATTCCATGAATACGTGTGGTTCGTGTGCGTGTGGGCATTCCATCTGCTTCCCAGCAGTACATCCCAGTTACGCCCTTATTTTCGCGCGTTGTTCCCCATTCCGCGCGTTACGCCCCGTGTTCCGCTCCCTTTTTGGTGTGTGCGCCGAGGTTGTGCGCTTTCACTGTGCGCGTCGCGCATGCCGTTCGGGATGTTTCAGTGACGTGTGCGCCATGCACGCGTTTGGCACACATCCCGAGGAAAACACGCGCAGGGACTTCCATGAATCGCACGTGTGCGCGTGCGTCTTTTTTTTCGTGCTTGCGCCTGCTTGCGCATAGATTTTCGGCGCACGTTTGTTCCATGAATCGGCCCCTAACTCTCATTAGGTCACGGATGTTCTTCCAATAAGTACATGCACAAATGACATTAACAGTACAAGCATGTCATACAATGACATGTTTCTTGCGTTTGAGTGTCGACTTACAACTGTTATATGCAATTGCGAGAAAAAGGAAAACAAAATTGATCTCCCATCCATTTTTCTTCATAAGAGCATAAACAGAATGCGCAAATCGGTAAGAGATTAAGATAGCAATACAGTGCTATCTGGTTATTACCCTTTAACATCTCTGCCACCACATTTAAAGTTCAATCTATATTGCCATTTAAGGATAGATCTACGAGCAACATGGTGTCCACAAAAGATGGTAACAAAACACCCACCCGGCCAGCAGTTTTTGGTTATTAGATGTTGTCTAATATGATGTAATTATTGGGCTGGTGACCAATGGCAACGCGTCCCAGGTTTCCATGGCGGGGAATCTAAACAGCACACCTAATACTATTCCTATTATATCTGAGAAGGTCATTCAAACTACATTACTGGATCATTGGGTTACTCCGGCTCTCCCACACCTCATGAGGAGCAGAGCGTCCAATACTCCCTTCATCAGTGAAAGTACAATAAAATCTTAACAAGTGCAACCTGTTTCGAGTAAAGACTATGTCCCCCCATTAAATAGGGCAAGAATACTTGATGTACTTCATGCTGTGGCCGCGCTGTGAGTGATCACAATGGATGACATCAAAATTGTTGATCAAATAGAATACTCATTGGTCAGTATTTCTAATATCTGGTTCTGGTCTGACACAACACTTGACTATGTACAGACGTATGAGATGGAGCTCTGTAGATTAGGTTTTACATGCACGATTGTACAGATTGCCCCGATTAAACACAGTGCGACTGAGCATAGTAACAGGCTGACCAAGCAGTCTAAGACTATCCCATCCTCAATAACTAGTAAGCATAACCAAATAAATCTTACCAATATCGCCGAGCATGCCCCGGTAGGTGAGGCACCAGAGCACTCAGAGACAGTATCCGGGGCAGCTTCATTGCCTCCGGATGGTATGATGAAACATGCTGGCATTACAGATAAAGGTGATGGCCTTGACCCCAGTAATGGATACCGGCAATGGTTGCCTGTAGCCTTTAAAGAATGTTTCAGAGCCTCGTGGCGATGACAGACATGTCTCTGTTCATGAAACACAAGAAGATTTAGCCACCTGTTTGAGGAGGAAGCTTTATTATCCATAATGGAATTGTTCATGATCATCGCTCTACAGGAAACATGACTTGTGGAGCCTATTTCTCTTGATGGAAGGAACACAATACAGAAAGTGGCTACTAAAGGGCTTTGTGGACATCCAAATGGGGGTCTCATAATATTTGTGCAACATCCATGGGAGATTAAGGAGTTGCCCGGATCCACCGATTATGTGCTTGGGGCAAAAATAACCCGTAATTCTTTTTTGTTTATCCTGATAATTATCTTCGATCCCCCTAACTGTATGTTCACCAAACTAAATGTAAACAACACAAAATGTCTACTTGATACTATTGTTGGATCACTTCTGGATTTTATGGTTGGTGATTTCAATGCTGAGATCGACATCAATGAATGCTCCTTAATGCTACAGATACAATCTGGTCCAGTGAAAGTCTTTGCAGGCAAGCCAAACACGTGCTTGTGGAGCAATCTATTCAAATAATATGAAGCATGGTGCCTAAATGGCCTTTGCCCAAGTGACTCCAGGGAGGGGTTTTTCTGTATAGATAGCAGGAGTTAATCGACAATCGATTATGTTATTGTGAATGATCTTGGATATGCTCATGTGGTAGATATGGCAATAATCCCTAGAGAAGAGAGCGATCATTTGCCATTATGTGTCCTGTTGGGTCCTGATATGAGTGATACTGCAGTTACTAAACATGACCTAAATGGGGAAATACTTGTGAATCAAGCGGGTAACAGCATACATTGGAACAGGCATAATCTGAGAAAAGGGCAGGAAGTAGCACTTGACATATTGCCCCAATTTATCGAAGTGGATGGGAAGAATACAAACAGTCCACATATACCTATTGCTGAATCATTTACTGTAATGGCTCAAACAATCATGGAATATATAAGTAGACAAAGACAATATAGAAGTGTTTTATAATGTTGTAGCAAGTCTATGACCAAACGTATTGATTTTGACGCAGCGATATCGGCAGCAAAAAAAACTGCTGAGAACCCCTATTAAGACATACTTATACACGGTAGTAGGATGCTTTAGCACTGAGAAAATTAAATCTGGCATTAAAAAGCCATAAAAAGATTACTATCGGTGGTTACAAAATCATAACGTGTCGGTAGAAAGAACAAGATGGATTTTGCTAACTGATCTCGCCAGGTCCAATGATAACACAAAGATTTGGGAAGTACTGAGACTAAGTTCAAAACATGCTCTCCCAATTCAAGGGGTGGCTGAGGGTGACTGGGTAGAAAAGATTACAGCAACTTTAGGATCTGCGCCAAATGATGATGATCTTCTAATTATTGCAGAAGTAGTATGGGTTTGCTCTGCATCTGCACTAGATATGACTGTGATAATAGAAACGCTGAATAAGTCTTGGGCTGCAGGACCAGACGGTTTATGTAATGGCCTCTTGAAAATGACCCCCGATTTATGGCCAGAAGCCCTTTATTTAGTATTTTTGGATATTGGGCGGACGAGTGTACTACCCGCAATGTGGCAGGAATGCCATATTCTCCCCACCCATAAAATGGGCCCACAGGATTGTCCGGCCAATTACTGCATGCTGGCCATGCTCGATATCCGGGGAAAGATATGAGCAAGTGTACTTTTGGCTGTTGAATTAGCAGTATGGGTTGATGAGAACAATATACTGAGCGTTCTTCAGACTGGCTTTCGTGCTAAATCATCTGGAATACATAAGATACTAACTCTGCTGTTGAATTATCGAAGGTAAGAAGCGAGACTGCAGATTACTGTGGTTTCATCGAATTCAGTGCCGCATTTGATACTATTGTAATAAATAGATTATGGAAGAAATTGGTGGCCTAGAAAATGCTAGAGGGGCAACTGAAAATGATCATGCTTCTACATAAAGACACTACTGTAAAGGTGAGACTAGATGGGGAAGGGAAACTCTCCTTCAAAATCACCTCTAATCAGGGTGTTAAACAAGGCTGCTCGCTCGCTGCAACACTATTTAACTTGTATCTTGCAGATTTGGATGAGGAATTAAAGGTCGACAAGCTGTGTCCAGTGAAGGTCAGTTCAGAAAAACCGAGATTGTCTGGCATACGTTGATGACCTTGTATTATTAGATGATACTCCGGGGGGTCTACAGACGTTGATTCAGGCATTAGGAGTATATGCTACCAAAAAAAGTAAAGCTATGATATTCCCAGCTAACAAAAAGAATAGAGGTCGTTCATTTTGGATACTGAATGAGACAGTTACAAACTATAAATATTTAGGTGTTTGTATTGATAATGATCTCAAGTAAAAAAGACGTTGGATCGAAATGAAAGCCAAATGTTTGGTTATTGCTACTACAATTAGTGTATCTATTGGGAGGAATGAAGGGTTGTCAGTTGTCTTACTGCTCTATAATTTTAAAATAATCCCTGTCCTTATGTATGGTATAGAAATTTGAGGACATGGCTATAGTGATGAGCTGGTGAAATTTGAGTCAAACTTAAGAAACTATTTTGTATGCCATCATCCCTCTCCATTGAATACTTGTACCTCAAACTAGAACAACCTGGAATTAACGCGCTGTTTGTCCAAAGATCGTATATGTGTTGGATGAAATTGTGAGTGCTTGACAACAATACAATGGGCCTCATTAGGAGGCTGGCGGTAGATGTGCCTGTAATACAGGCACGGCTGTCGCCGGTATTGGGTAATTACCGGGTCATTACGGCCTTGCCAGACCCGGTAATTGCCCATTCCTGGGTGCCAGAAAAAATTCTTCGCCATTCCCATTTGAGCCCCATAGGGCCCACGGTGCCGGTGCATCTGACATGCTCTGCTCGCAGGTGCTGGTACAGGCTGCCAGGTCAGACCTGGTGGCCACAATTGCACCCACGAGCAGAACTCGTAGTTTGCCGGTCCGGGAACTACAGTACCGGCATGCTTACTGGTACCGTAGTTCCCGGACCGGCAAACTTATAATGAGGCCCAATGATGTTATAATACATTGAGGCTTATCAACGCTTAGACAATTATAAGTCCTTAGGCACGATTGGCAAAATGTGCACTCTATATAGTAAATGGCAGTCTGGAGTGAATATCTCTTTATCAGGTATCTCAGTTTTAACTGTTAAAGCTATGTTGAAAGATGTACTATATAGATATAGTTATGAGAATCATTTTGTAAAATTAGCAACCAAGTTAAACAGTGGTCCTTTCATTACTTAACTGCAAGAGCGGGAACCAAGGCCAGCCTATATTGCAGCATTCCCGAACTGCAATGTGATCAGGCAATATTTGCTCCTAAAATGTAATATGAGTTAGGTCCTGGAAATCAAGGGGGCATACATAGGGATGCCTCATGCGGAGCGACTGTGCAGATTATGTGGGAATAATGTGGGTGAAAGTCTTGAACATATCATGTTTCGCTGCGATGGGCTGAGCAGGTCATGATTGAAATATTTGAAGATGTATACTAATGAGATTGACTGTAATATGCAGGCTGCGCTACGGCCACAATTCTTGGAAGGAAATAACACACATTTAATTTATTTTATGGTTACATTTTACTGGAACTGCAAATAGATATTTGCAATTTTATGAACTGATGTGAATAAGCTTTTATGGCGCTACTGTGATCACCTTTGTAAGGCTGGATGTTGGGAAAAAGCTAATGTTAGGTGTTAATATGTATAATATTTATGTTATGAATTATTCCATTATGTATTTTATGTATTTTATCTCACCCTGTAATGTTGTTTTAAATTAGGATTTTATGTTGTGTATACAAAGCATTATTGCTGTGAGTATATCAATTTAAATAAAGTGTATGCTTAGTCGGTGTAAGGTGGAAGGTGTTGAGCCCTCTGCTCCCCTTACCTCGCCTGAAGTAAAAGGCGCTAGTATGGAAGAAGTTGGGTTATATCCGTTAAAGGAGTTGAAGGCAGCAACGGGGTATAGTAATCCGATATACGATCCCCAAGCTTATAGTAGCGATGATAGTCCAGAGGAGAATAAGAGAAAATAAGAGATCTCTAAGATCATAGAAGACAAAAAAAAGGAGTGAGTGGTTGAATCTGTCGACCAAAATAGATAGGGAGATTAAGAGATGGAAAGAAGAGAAGTGATAAACCTGACAAGATAGCGCTCGTGCAGAACGAATGGAAGGGAGGACAGATATTACTTAAAAAAGATGGGGAAAGCATCGAGGAAATTAGGCAAAGAGAAGCTAAGGACGAAACAAGAAAGAAGAGACAAAGAACGAGACAAGAAATTGAAAAAAGACAAGCAGAAAAGGAAGAGATGAGAGCAACACAAACAGATATGTCATAAGGAGCAAGAGAAAAAAGAAGAACAGGCAGGAGGACAAAGAAGGTATGACAATAGACAGAGAGTGATAGAAAGGGATAGAAGAGAAAGGAACAGAGAAGAGGACGAAGAGCAAAGACTAAGGGCCAAAAGATTACAAGGACGAAGGGCAACAGTGGAAAGAAGGGAAGGAGTAACTTTAGGAAATCCCAATTATGCTGAGGAATTAAATTTGTTTTCGCACCATTGGACAGTCATGGCATCAGAACTTACACAGAGAACTACATTGGGGTACAAGACTTAGCATATTCCAGTAGGATTTAAGACCCAGTTATGAGAGGACACATTCCTTGCAAACAGTCATTGGCTGCTGCAGTGTTTGCAATTGAGAAGTCAACAAGTATTGTTTTGGGCTGCTCTATGACCCTCTTCATGGAGCATGATCTATGTGCCATTTTAGAGAAACCCAAAGGCACATTGACATCCAAAGAGCTTCAGTTTATGAGGTAATGGTTTCAAACACAACAATTAAAATTGTAAGATGTAAAATAGGGAATCCTGCTATGTTGATAGCTCAGCCAATAGAAGAAGGTGATAATGTGCATGACTGTGCTAATTATGTTGAATTTAATGATGATATACCCCGTGTGAAGTTGAATGCGTTAGCGTGAGGGGAAATTCTCTTCATTAATGGTTCTTCGCAAATTGATCAGACTAGTGTGGAAAGGCAGTCAGGTGCCGCGGTAGTGAGACACAGATTAAATGGAAAATTTGAAGTTGTAGCAAGTACAAGGTTACAGTCTCACTTTTCAGCACAAGCAGCAGAATAAGTAGAGCTTATTGTCACGCTCTAGAAACACAAAGGGCAGGACGTGATGGTCTACAGTGACTCTGCCTAATCTGCCTCCATCTATTAGTGGTGGTGTGTCCCTTTTCCAGGTGGATTGAGGCAGATCTGTGCACACACCCTCATGCCACTTGCGCAGCAACATTTTTAGTGTGCAAAGTTTTCCTGAGATGGGGTGTGTGTGAAGTGCTGAGATCTCACAATGGACCACATTTTGTTAATGAGCTATTCGAACAGATAGGGTTTATATTGAACATTAAACATCCGTTTTCTTCTCTGTTTATCATCCACAAGCGAATGGAAAAATGTGAGAGACTCAATGGCCTCCTTAAAAAAAGGTTTGCCAAGATAAATTGATTTTGAAGAAGGGATGGCTATATTGCCTACACCTAGTTTTATATTCCTTTCAGAATCAGCCAAACATGAAACCATCACCTCACCCCTCATGTATTAGTGACAGGGAGAAGTATGAGAATGCCCCTTACACCTCCATCTAGGAGTAGAAGTGATGCCCAAAGTGTAGCTAAAACTGTATTTGATGAATTGCATGACTATTTCACATGTATGACCTCTAGCATTTCTCTCATTTCAGATCAAGTGAAGCGCCAGGGGGGTTGCTCTCAGTACACAGAAGAAGACAATTCAACAACCAACCCAGTTCATCTACTATTGACACCTACGTGATATGTTGGAAACCTATCACTCATTAAAAACTTTATTAGACAGTGGCATGAGTCATGATTCAATAGTCCCTTTTGCATTGAAAATATAACCCCTTCAGCTGTAAAAGTCTAAGGGAGACAAGCTTGGCTTCACTTAGGGGGTGAAAAAGCCTGTAGAGGTGAGTAAATTGCCAATCCAGAAGCAAGACATGAAGAAAAATGTCAGCGTGTGCAGACTCGATCGATGACAAAGAAGAAGGATGATAAAGCAACTACCACTGAATGGCACACATTTATCTTGAACTGAGATTCAGTGGACTCTCCTAATAGATATTTCAGCAGGAGTGCAAAGTCTTGCTGAGAATTTCAGGAATTGTTAAATGAACTTTTAGAAACACATTGAAGTATGCAAGTCATGCCTAAATGTCAGTTCATGATCAGAAAATTGGAAACAACATCAGTACCCATATTCATTTCATGGTGAATACCTCTTCTAAGCAGTTAAACATATTGTACTTACTGATAGTGATATTCATCGACGTGTGCTTGCTTTCTTTGTGTTTATACTTCAAGCTTATCCTCCTTTCGTCAGAAGAGACTTTGATATTCACACTTGTTTACAGGATCCTAAAAATGGCCCAGTGATAAGAAGGCTTCTCATCGCTATAATTGAGCAAATTTTACAGTTGCAAGTATAAAGAAATTTGATGATTGTATTAAGAATGAGAAATCTAAGAAGATATCCTTAAGGACGGAAAAGTAGCCTCGTTTGAAGACATACAAAGCAAATTCCAACTCCCAAATACTGAACGCTATCATTTTATACAATTGACCCATGCCCTGAGAGACCACATACCCTCAGGAGACAAGATCCCCGACTATACACCGATAGAACGGAACATGCTCCCAGCATACACTCCCACCAAATATACATCTACCCTGTATAATGCCATTACCTCCTTTGCTATCCCCGAACTGTCGAAATTAAAGGCCAGGTGGGAAAGGGATGTGGGGGAGATAGACCCAGAAGATTGGATCCAGGTCCACATGCACCCGCGGGAGGTTGCTATTTCCTCTAGACTCAGGCTGGTGCAACTTAAAAATCTTGCACAGGGTATATTACCCTAGGACCATGTTGTATGGCTGGAAGAGGGCAACGAGCTTGAACTGTCTCCGGTGCGGAGAGGAAGAAGGAACTTTCTTCCATATCCTCTGGACATGCCCCCGGATCCGAACCTTCTGAAGTGCCTGCTGTACGGAATTGTCCAGGGCAGTTGCCCGCCCTAGCGATCTCGATCCACGGGTCTTAGTTCTGGGAGTACCAGACGAGTCTGACTCCAATAAATGGGAAAAACTGCTTCTTAACACAGCGGCGGCCCTAATGAAGCGTAATATCGCACAAAAATGGGGAGTACCAGACCCCCCGACACTGGATCAGTGGGTACTGGATATGGACTCATGTGCAATGATGGAACATCGGATATATGGCGCAAGGGGTTGCCCGACCAAAGATTCTAAAATATGGGGGAAATGGGAAGAAACTGGGCCCTGAGGACCAAGGTCAAGGTGACCGGGGAGTGGACAGCGGGGAAGAGGGCCAGATGAGAAGATGTTGGTCGTCGGTGATGTGGACACTGTGCTAGTTCAGATTGGGGAGGCTGCCCTGGAGCGCTTTTGCTTTCGCTTTTGTTTATTTTTGTTTTTGGTGCCTTGTTTGGGGTTTTCTTGATTATGTTATGAAAAACCAATAAAATGTTTTATTTAAAAAAAACAAAAAGAGAAATGTAGAAGCCGGCCCGGTTCTAGAAAATGAACAAATGCACCAAGTACTAGGATGGCGTGAAAAATGGATGCCCATGTTTTTGTGCATAATATATGCCTGTACAATTACTCTCTTTGTGTTTATATTCCTCAACTTTCACAGTCGCTATCATTTAAGTACTGCCACCGAGGCAGAGGCCTCTATGGTTCTTCCTACTATGGGAGCTTCCTTTGATATACTTCATGAATGGTACAAGGCCTCAAAAAGACACAGGAGAGATGCAGAGGAAGATAATGAAGGGATAAATACCTATCTAGATAATGAAGCACACTTGGGTAATAACATGTGGTATCAGCACATGAGGGAAGTAGGGGATAAAACATCTAAAGAGAGTTGCTACGTCTGTGCTCTCTTCCCCTATGCCATGAATACAGTGCAAACTTTCATCTCCAGAGAAGCTGCAGAGCACAATTCCAGGTGCTGCATTCATCTTGCAGCATGTATGACAAGAGGGCAATTTCAGGAAAGTTGTGCCACTTTACGATGGAGATCGAAATGGTCATTTCCATTCCAGGATGGCTATATCAAGACTACGCAGATAGACAAGGAACCTGGATGGGCGAGCAAGATGCTTGTGTATCCTGCAGCACGACAGGAAGAGGTAGTCATTGAAGATATGAAGAAAATGGATTGCCCTGATATAACAGAAATAGCTGGATCCCCTGGATGTTCGGAACAAACTCAAGTTTTAGTCTATGGACTAGTGAAGTCCAAGAAGGGACGGGAAGGAGGACTGCTGTCCTGGGCAGCTCATCTACTGAAGCAAAGAAACATGTGGGAGATAACAAAGGGTGCAAAACTACAGTTGACGTTTCCAGGATGGGAGCAGGGACAGCCGTCCTGATGGATCGATATTGGGCTTGTGGGCCTGAGGCCTACATGAAGCTTCCCAAGGATTGGGGAGGAACATGCTCTTTGGGGCTTATCCATGTTCCAGCATTAGTGATTCCTCATTTGACCTGAACATTGGAGAATTTCCAAAAGTAGATGCCATTTGAGAAAAAGAAGAGCGCTTGAATTTCTCAATCGAACCATAAGAGGGAACTACTTCTCAGCCAAGTCAATAGAAGTATATTACTCCATTCCCTATGAGCACAGGTTGTTCATCAAGACTGCTTCAATATTTACGCCTATATTCATGCCTGGGATCCAGCTGATGGCCAATGCCAAGTGGTGGCAAATTACCAGTTGGGAGCTGATGCAGACAATTAACACCACCATGAAGGGATTCAATGCTATCAAGGAAGAGATGATGGCCATAGAACTAATGACCCTGCAGAACAGATATGTCCTTGATATGATAACAGCGATGGAAGGAGGAGTTTGTGTGAAAATCGGGCCATCATGTTGCAAATTTATACCTTCTCACAATGACGAGAACGGACCTTGACAGAGACCATAACGTTGCTAACGAACCTGCATAACAAGATGGAAGATGAAACAGAGGACATTATAGACGATAATTGGTTTGATTTCATAGTCTCATGGATTACGAAGTGGATGGCAAACATCTCCAAGTTTCTTTGAGCAATATTGGTGATGGTGATGTTTGGATTCTGTGTAATCAGGATAGTGATCGCCCAATGCATAGTCTTGACTATCCTCAGGGAAATAACTGTTTCTTTCCTATGCAATCTGTCTAAATGGTTGGAATTCTGGAGCTCGCGTTATGTTGACCAGGTGCTTACCTTGAGTTGTTATTTTATTCTAACACTGCCAATCTTCACACCTGCAATGATCTTTGGGCTCTCACTATACTGTTAACCTTTGTGGACACACATTAGTAAACCTCCACTTCTTTGAGTCTTGTAAGGCTATACATGCCCTCTAACTACCACAGTGGTAGAGCTTAAAATGCTGCTAACTCCAGTCTGAACCTACCTACAGCACTGGTCTCTCCAGTTGCAGTTTACCTACTGGCACTCAATGTAATTTAGATCATGTCCCTTACTTTCTTTTCTGTTCTTGATTTTGCCTTCAACTATCACTATCGCTCAGCTGCATCCTTTGCCATCACCTGACACTCGCCCCTCACTTGCACTTAATCCACTAATCCTTTCCATCATGATTGCACCCAACCCTTACTTAAACGACCCAGCCCTCTGGATCCGACACTTTGCCACTAAACCTACAACGAATCGTCCATGCACCACCTACACCAGAAATTTGAGACTCGGCGCAAGATGCTTTTATGCAACCTCTAATCAGTCTCTCACCAAAGCCACCCCACCCACTCAGCCCTCCTAGGCTCGAGATGCCACATGACTCCTACTCTCACCCTATCCCACACTAGCAGCCTCACAAGCCCGCATCAAGCCCCTTTCCAATTTCTATTCAACCAAACTACCGGCACTCACTGTAGTCAACCTTGCACCTCATATGCTAGAACCAGAGACTAGCATCTAGGCTCCCTCGGGGGACACACCACCAGAGCCTTTATCCTGACACCAAACGTTCATGACCACTCAACGACCACAATCCTACACACATCCAACATCAGCACCGGTTGTGGATATAACTCCCTCATAGCTTCTGACCACATACTATATCAAATCAAATAACAAGAAACTCATTGGCACCATGATTAATGCCTGATCTCTTAAGGCACACGCCCTTGATATTGCAGATATGATCACTTCTGGAAACTTAGACTTTCTGACCATCACCGAAACTTGGTTGCACAGTGCATCCGGACCTTCACTCTCCCTAGCTGTTCCAGACAACTACTCCATCATTAGACAAGACAGGGATACGAATCAAACTAAGGGTGAAGGAATAGCTGTCATCTTCAAAAGCTCACTTGAACTTAGGATAATCCCTAACGTCCAGATACCATCTGCCGAACTTCTATCCATCAAGCTACCCCTTTCCCCTAACCAAACAATTACAGTGCATCTCTTATATAGCCCCCCTCTACCCATTACTACATTTATCGGCGATATAGCATCCATTCTTGCCTCTAATACCAAGCCCAACTCGCAAATACTTTTACTTGGTGACTTTAACCTAGACTACCAAAATGCAAATGATCCCAAAGCTACAGACCTACCTCCTTAACACTCTAACTGACTATGTCCTCACCCAACACATCAATGAGCCTACCCATATCAAAGGCCACACTCTCAATTGGATTGCCGACCTGAACTGCAAGCTTAACCTGATCTCTGTGACTCCATGCCTTTGGTCACATCACCACAAAATAACCTTTGCAATTAACGCCAGCCCTCAAACTTGCAAACCCAATCTAGCTCTGGCCATCCAAACATGCAATAAGAAGGATATCTTGACTGAGAAACTTTTCCCCATCATCCTTCTTCTACTAAATACCACTATGACCACCTGCTCAGACCCTACAGTTCTAGTGGATATTTATAACCATGCCATGCTCAAAGTGCTCAATGCTATTGCACCGCTAAAATTGCGTAGACAAAAACCTTTTTCCCATCTGAACTCATGGTTCACCCCCCATCTTAGAGACTTACGTAAAGAAAAAAGAGAGGCAGAGTCCCTCTGGACTAATATATCCTCCCTTGGTAACAAAAACAACCTAACTCTGGCCTCTTCCACTTATAAAGCTGCTATCTTTGTAGCCAAAAAAAATTGCCTACAACAAACGTATCATACAGGCCCAATCAAAGACAAAGGAACTTTTAAAAGATCCTTAAGGAACTAGAGTCCCATGTGGCCCCTCTGGTGACATGCTCCCCCGACATTGCCAGGTGTACTAATATTCAAAAGGCTCTTCTAGATAAAAATGCCCTACTTCAAACTAAAATAAATGCTAAAAAGAACAACCTTACCGATTCTACCTTGAACTCACCTTCGCTCAACCTCCCAGACCCTAATCACCCTCCACAACCTTTCAGCTTCTCTCCACTATCCATTGAAGAAGTCAAAAATATTATCAAAAAACTCAAACCGTCAAACTCTCAAGTAGACACCTGCCCCGCTCTTATTATCAAGGAAGCTGTGAATGACCTTGCACCCTTCTTCACTACCTTTATAAATGCCTCCTTCAGATCTGGCATTGTTCCGGATAACCTTAAGGATGCCTGGGTTATCCCATTAATCAAAAAACCTTCCCTTGACCCAAGTAACCCCGCCAACTATAGGCCTATTAGTACAGTACCATACCTACTAAAAATTCTGGACCGCGCTGCCTACATGCAAATTCAGGACTATCTTGAATCTCACCAACTACTCGGTCAATCTGGTTTTCAACCCAGACACGGCACAGAAATTGCTTTGATTGACTTAAAAACTCAAATTGATGATCTAAATGATAAGGGCAAGATGGCACTCCTCCTCCTCCTCGATCTGTCAGCGGCATTTGACTTGGTCGATCATAAAATTCTATGTCACCACCTCAAAATTGCTACACCCTTTTCAGATTCTGCATCCTCCTGGATTAGCTCCTTTCTGGTGAATAGAACTATGAGGGTCTTCTCAACTTTAGCCTCCGCAGAACCTGCCCCTGTCTCTTGTGGAGTCCCTCAAGGGTTCTGTGTCTCTCCCTCATTATACAATGTATTTACCAAGCCACTCTTTGACATACTTGACAATCTGGGTGTCTCATACACCAACTACACTGACAACACCAAGATACTCATCCCTATCACTGGTGACTTGGCCCTTGACACGAAGGCACTTAATGAGGTCAACTCAATCATCCAGGCTTGGATGGCACATCATGGACTCTGTCTCAATGATGAGAAAACTGAGCTTCAAATCCTTGGTTCGCATTCTAAACTGGCCAAGCTTGACCCAGCCTACAAAGCATTTACCATAGACAGCAATATCATAAAAGTGTCTCATGTAGCAAAAACTCTAGGCATACATCTTGACGCCACTCTATCTCTGTGGCGTCTGCCTCGGCTCATATTTGCAAACTCATTACAGCCTGCAGACCCCTCCTGAGCACTGAGAACTGCATCATCCTTGCTAGAACTCTTATCATGGCAAAATAGACTATTGTAACGCTCTCTACCTAAGGATCAGCCATAAAAACATTGACAAGCTACAAGTCACCCAAAACAATGTCATCAGGGCAGCCCTTAATATCCCGAGAAGATCTCACATCTCAGACACCAGACGTAACCTACGGTGGCTCCCCGTCGTGCAAAGAATATCGCTTAAAAACAAAGCCTTAACCTACAAGGCTAAGAACAATCTGGCACCAGCTTATCTAGCCAACTGTTTCACGCAGCATGCCGCGTAGGCCACTCAGAACATCACAACACACTCTCCATACCCAGATTTAAACTGCAGTCTGCTGGTGGATCAGGCTTCCCAGTCCTCGCAGCTAAACTATGGATCACCATTTCTTCTACACTCAGATCAGAATCTACGTTCCACTTCTTCAAAACTAAAACTAAACTCTGGCTTCACAAGCTTGATGAGTCCGCTACACTCTCATTATAGGTGCTCATTATAACTACACCAGCACTTCTTATCTCCTCCTGCCTGGCCTTAGCATCCTGACTTTTTCACCGAGTAATATCTTGAATTTTACACCAATTATGTAATGTGGGATGTTTTTACCCATGCATCCAAGCCCTACCACAAAACTGTGCATTACTGGCATTGAAAACATCATGATGGCCAGAACTCCCCAGAAAGTGCACAGGGAAACATGAAGAATAGGCTGCCACCCATTTTTGCCTATCCATTCCTGAAATCCGTTTTCAACCTGATAATACCTCATTAATCATTGTTAGTGTGGACCTGAACTGATTTAAAGTATCTCTCACTCACCCAGAACCTCTAGAGGGAATTAAAATCAATTTTAGCATATTTCACTCCCTTGCAAATCACCTGAAAGTCTTTCGCCTGTGTTTCAAAATCATCCCTGGTGCTATAAGCTTGCTAGGGGGGAACTGAATTCGTATTGTACTGTGATTGTATTCCTGAATTGTGTGTGTGTTACTTCCATCCCCTTACATTGCATAGGGGGGGAGTGAATTGTCAGAGAAAAAGTGATCATATTATCTTTTGCTGAAATCATATCAAGTTTATTTATGTACTGCCTTTTATTCATCTTTGCATCTCCTTGAAACCATAAAGCATTATCAGCTACCTTATCCTCTATACTACTCCTAAGTAATTAAACCAGTGTGCTAGTATAACATCTTCCATTGTTGATCACTGTCATATGTCTAAATGTGATATCAAATATTAATTTATTATAAAAGTGTGATATATATCTATTGTTTAATTTTCAAATAAACCTTTTTAATTTGCAAAACAAACCTACTTCTTGGCTCAGTGGGGTCTGGGGGATTCTAAGAGAGGGGCGTTATACAAGGGTTCATCATCCAGATTATAACTTGTTATAAAAATATATAAATAAGGGCTCCCTTGAGCAATCCCAGACAAGGCACTGACTTAGTGGGAATACTTGATTGGAGTCATTAACAGTAACCTGCTTAAGTTTTATGTATGTAACCTGCTTAAGTCTCTGCATCATCCTTGTTAAGTTTTTTCTCTTGAGGGAACATGTTTTTGCCTACCTGTAACACTTTCTTGTAAATTATGCAACAGATGCCTCAGGGTAAGGTTGCACTTTACAAATAAATTAAATCCAAATACAAAATGGCAAAGAAAGCAGTAGGAATGAAGATCATTATCTATGTCGAATCTGGGTTTGGACCAAAGAATTGACTGATGAAGATGCCAGAAAATACATCGAGGCCAGCATCGTAGCCCCTGAAGGAACAAAGTTCCTGTATCCAGATAATCATAAGAAGTACGTGGGACGATGGGTCTATTGTTATCCGAATGGACAGTGCAATTACATGACCTGGAGCATGGATGAACATGCTAAATCAACCGGCTCCCTGCGAGGGGGGGGGAAATATGTGGACTGCAAAGAAGCAATTCTTCAAGAGAAAATATCAAGATGCAGAAACCATTGAAGAGGTGGTCGATGACTCAAACAGAGGGGGGAATGTAGAGGAGCAGTTGCATGTCTTTGCAGGAAATCCCGCTCCCCTACCTTCTATATGTTGGAAGCCTGATTGTGGCATGCTTAACACCAGCTGTTATGACCATACCACGGTGAGTATTCGAAAGAAGGTACCCACTGAGAAAACCCTATCAAATGTATCCGTGAAGAGACAACAATCTGAGGGAGGAACTCCCTGAAGGAATATGAAAAAGAGTGAAAGAGAAGCCAGTGACATAGCGAGAGATGAGCATGACGGACTAAGAATACTGTCTGAAGAGAATGCATGCATCTTACAGAAACTGATGATGAAGTTAAGAATTGAGTAAACTGTCATATGCAAAAAGAAGACTGCACGTGTGCGTAGTAATGTAGAAAATGAAAGTGTTCAATAACTGTACAGATGCTGTAACGCAAGCAGATTAAGGAATATTAGAACTGGCTATATGTAGTGAATTGACTGCCGGTAGAGCCACCATTGTATAGAAACTGGAAATCAGTATCATGAATTTATTAAGCCAGGACCCATGGAGGGAAAATACGAGAACTGTGTCGCAGAAGAAATAATCAGAGAGCATGGAAACGAATGGCGAGGCTGTCTGGCCTGGTATCACCACTAAAGCAAGCCAAGGTCGGGTATTTATTTTATTTTATTTATTTTATTTTTTCATTAGTTACACGCCCAAACCCTGGTGTATCACGGCGTGGTTACAGACATCTAAAAAGTATTGGTATACACAGGAATTAGTTATGCATAAGATAAAAAACATTGCAAAAACATTGGTATTACATGGTCATTTAGACGTCAATATGATTGTCAAGGATCAGTGCTGTGCTAGTATAGGTTGAACATCCATGTTTTCAATTGTTTTTTGGTCATGTCGAAGGAGGTCTCTATTTTATGTAGATGGGGAGGGAGTTCCAATGTTTGGGGGTTAGTACATAGAAGCTACTACCCCCTGCTTTGTTGTTGTTATACCGAGGAGTCACTAAGTTTTGGCTGTCATTAGATCTTAGGGAGCTGGCATTTGCTTTTTTTTAGAACATTACTCAAGTCGAGTGGTGCTTTGTTGGTGATGCATTTATGTGTGTTGCACAGTGTTTTGAATATTATTCTTGCTTTGACGGGCAGCCAGTGGGCGTCCTTCCTAGCGTTGGATATATGGTCATGTTTTTTTATCCCTAGTGCAGCTCTTAATGCTTTATTTTGCAAAAGCTCTAGTATGTTAAGGATAGTGGTGGAAATTCCTGCAAGGGGTACATTGTAGTAGTCCAGTCTGGATAAAACCAGGGCTCTGGCCAGGGTGAGGCAGTTAGTCGGGGTCAGGAATTGTCAACTTAACGCTATAGGATTTGATGTATATGCGGTGGATGATGCGAGAGTACTGATGTGTTTGGTCATCGTAAGGTTGACATCTAGGTAAACTCCAAGTGTTTTCACCTGTTGGAGGACAGGGATCATTGTGCCGTCAATGTTGATAGAGGAGTAGTCTGAGTGGAGGTTTGGTTTTTTGTTTGGGGTTCCAACAATGAGGACATCTGTCTTTTCTTTGTTAAAACAAAGGCTGTTGAACGCCATCCAATTTTGTATGATAGAATACATTTTGTTAATGGTCAGAGAGTCTTGGTTGTAGTCTCCTGTGATGGGAATGAGGATCTGGGTGTCATCTGCAAAGTTAGTGTAGATGACACCCATATTGTCCAGGGTGGAGAAGAGTAGTGTGGGCGAAAGGCATGAGCCTTGGGGGACTCCTATCGGGACTGGTATAGGGTCAGCTGCTTCCTTACCCATGGCCACTCTGGAGGTCCATTCAGCAAGGAAGGATTTAACCCACTTGGTGGCATTGTTTGAGAAATTGAAGTCATTAGTTAGGGACGGTTGAATGCTGCGGAGAGGTCTAACAGCAATATAATACAGAGTTTCCCTGAATCTCTGATGGTGTCCATATGTTTTTTCTAGAAGGGCTGTTTCAGTGCTGTGGTTGGGCCTGAAACCTGATTGTCTAGTTCCCAGAAGTTTATTTTGTTTGAGGTAGGATTGACTTTGTGTGTAGGCTATTTTGTCTATAAGTTTCAGGAGGAAGGGGACTGTTTGTTATTGGGCGGTAGTTGGTGGGTACTGTGGGGTCGAGTGATGGCTTTTTTAAAGGTGGGGTGACCCAGGTTTCTATGATGCTTGCTGGCACTATATTAGTGTTAAAGGAGGCATTGCCAAAGTTGGTGATGGTGGGTGCAAGATAGGTAGCACAATCTTTCACTAGTTTAGCTGGGACACTATCTCCTTTGCAGTTAGAGGCTTTCAATTTAGATAAGGTGTTGAGCACCAATTCCTGGGTGACTGGAGCAAAATAGAATGATGTATTAGGGTATCTATTATTGAAGGCAGTGAATGTGTGATGCTGAATCATACCTTGTTAAGGTGCAAAGAAAGATCACCAAGCGTGCCAAGTTTAATTCATTTACAACATTGAAATGCTGCAAAAATGGACCAAATCGTTGTCTCCTGTCATGTGGGCTAAAGATGGAAATAGAGTTGAGCATGCAGTTCTAGAACAACGATAGTGAAAGACTGTACGCCGATATTTTCCCACATATAAGGATACTTTGCAAGGCTGAGTTCAAAAGACAATCTGCATGGCAGAAGGTATGGGTGATGAGATGATGGGTTACTGGATGAAGAGGTAAAGTCAAGTCCACCTCCTGGAAACTGTGTCTGAGCTTACGTCCTGATAAGTGAACAGAGTGTTCCAGACATGGCACGCGTGTGCCAACCAATTGTAGAGGGCTGTATAACGAAGGTCCTTATAGTTTGAAGACCAATGATATACTGTGTACTTAATAATGTTGAGATGACATGTTTAAGAGGAAGGCATAAATTGTCCACCTGACAGTAGATATCCAATCACAACCCCACCCTAAATAGAAAGTATACTTAGATGTTTCCCTTGAACGTATCACAATCCCTTATAGGTTTTTCTCATTTGCCACGTAATATGACATATTTTTTGCATAAAAGGGTTTTTTATGTGAAATGCATTGAGAGCTCGAGTGACCGTCCGTTGATCCACGATGTAACTCCCTGTTTTTGATAATTGTTAAAAAAACAGCACATTTGCCATCTTCCTGAGTTGGTTCGATTATTTGGTGTCAGAGGTATTCTGCATCCCCATCCATTGCATGCATGATACCCAAATGTCCAAATGCTCAAATGTTTGATGTTACTGCTTAATAGAGCTAGCTCAAAGAGATTCCATGAGAATGTGTTTTGGGCAGGGAGGAACAGGTTGTGTGTGGCAATGGCTATGGAGATTGGCGTGGCCATGGGCAATTGGTGGGTAAATAGCCAAACATCACCCACACACATCCTCTTCCTCCTCACATTCTATCTTCCTCCTCCTATCTGTACTCCAATTAAATAATGTATGCTTGCAGGTGGCACCTAATTACCACCTAGTAATCAAAACTATAACGGTTCCTCATGTGCCATTGGGACAAAGGGCAATTTACTTGTTTGCATGTGTTACCTCTGGTAATATTTATTGTATGTATTTATTAAGTGGGTATTTATAATGTGACTATAAAACAAATGGTGTTTCAAGGTGCAACCAAACACAAAATGGGTGGGACAGGGATGAAGAAAAGAAAAACTGACCTGCTAAGCCTTGTGTCATTCGGATCGGCAAGTGCTGACAATTGTGTTTACCATTAAGGCTTGCTAAAACCTTGCGGTATTAGGAAGGGTCTTGAGTCATGAGGAACTTTAAGATATCCCTCATTTGGTAGTAATACTGCATGCAGAAATGCTTGTGATGAAATTTCCAGCACTCTAAAGCAAGCAGAATTTTTGAAAATGGGTTTCCCGACGTATAATAGCGCAGCGCACGGTCGCAAAACATGTGACATTGGGAAATACTGCATGTTTTAGTTTTACAACCAATCTCAAATCAGGCCCCTCGTTTTTTAAAATCTTTGTATTGTTGTTATTATTATTAGTATTATTAGTATTATTATTAGTAGTATCAAACATACAATAATAATTTCATTACAATCATGCACATTACGATTAACATATTAATAAAGTTACACAGAAGATTATCTCTTCTTTTACTCATATTTACTGGGCGTGTATGACATGAGAGATTTGTACTCAAAACATGTTAAGTAGTTCAAACATATGCCTCTTACAGGACAAAGCACATCTTTGACTGCTGAACATGTTTGAGAGATACTCATCTTCTTCTGACAAAATCATGTTTGACCTTATTCATGTTTCACTATGAAAATAAAAATATGGGTTTATGGGTGTCTGCTTTGGGAGGAGTGTGCCCCATTTTTCAGCTTGCAGAGCATGAGAATTGTTTTGCAGTTGCTGAGGCAATCTGATTATTGGTTTATTAAAAGTATACCCATATTTTTTGCACATTTTAGAAACCGGCTGTTTATTATACGAGTTTGATGGTATTTCACTGATAATTCAGCTGAATTACCACCAAATGTAATTACCATTCACCCACTTGACCCCATGGATTTACAGTGGTGGTAGGCGGTGTAAGTCCCAATTTTTAGGAGTCCATAGGATTCAATGGGGATTTCGGCAGAATTGTCACTGGTGGGAATTCATTACAAGAACGGAAAAGAGTAGGACGACTCTATACCCTGGACCAGAGTATTATTATAATGCGAGAATCTGAAGAAATTTCCAGAGAGCAAAACTGTGTTGCTTACAAAAGTGTATCAAATTTTTATTTACCATGATACAAAAAATATTCAAAAAAGTCAGTTAATGACATATTACTTTAAAGAACATCATTATATCACATAACACGACAACATGGGTAAACATAACACATGGCTAAAATTAGTCCATCTAAACAACCATTCATAATGCAGCATTCAGACCATACATCATACATAGTGACATTCAACCAACCAACAATAGCTAAAAATGACAAAATTGATTAACATTGATTGACAATCGGGAGTGGGGTAAACATTCATCACATCCCGTCTGATTATTTTAATGTTTAAAATTTGATTAACATACAACAATAGAACCCATTAAAAACAATCTATCACAAGGGTGGATCCAAGAAGACAAATATTGTGTGGATTACATCCCTAAAGAGTAAGCTGAGCCCCACTCCTGATTGTCAATCAATGTTAATCAATTTTGTCATTTTTAGCTATTGTTGGTTGGTTCAATGTCACTATGTATGATGTATGGTCTAATTGCTGCACTATGAATGGTTGTTTAGATGGACTAATTTTAGCCATGTGTTATGTTTACCCATGTTGTTGTGTTATGTGATTTCATTGTGTTCTTTGGTCATTAATTGACTTTTTGAATATGTTTTTATATCATAGTAAATAAAAATTTGATACACTTTTGTGAGCAACACAGTTTTGCTCTCTGGACATTTCTTCAGAATCTCACTGGTGGGAATTCAGACAATTTTCCCAAATTTTCAGCGGTTTTTTGGAGGATTTGCTGAAGGCAAATCCTCCATACGAAGGCCAAATTCGGGATATGGTGCAGTTTTGTCACTTCGCCAAGCTCGCAATCAGGCCCTGAATCTAAACCTTCTGCTTCCTCACGTTTTCAAACATCTATTCTTTGGGGTAAAAGATCACCTATTGTAACTTGCAACAACATCATTGGTGTATAATATCAAACCAACAAGCCCTATAATTTGACGGAATTGCACTAAAACCAGTCAAGGGGATAGTCTTTATTTTGATGCGGAAATAGGTGAGTGTGGTTGTATGCACGCACATGTTCAGTTGGACACGGAAGGAATGATCTGATAGGTTATTTATAAAGCGCTTAATACCCATAAGTTTCTAAGCGTGGACCCCGGGATCGATCCTGAGGTGCACCTTGTGGTTTTGTTTCCAAGGTGAGCACGTTGTCCTCCCGAGAATATGAGAGATTATGAGGATGAGGCAGCACTGAGGTTGCGTCTCTTATTTTGATCTCAGCGATTTCAATGCCCCAAAACCAGCACTTTCACATTGATGGCTCAGAGGCTGGTTACACTATACACGGATATCTGGAAACGAAATTGGTGGCTTTACGGCCCTCTTTGCCCGTCAAAGTAGCTCTTGCCCCAAACACGCCTGCTCTTTCTATTACAACATATTTATTGAGTCCTTTTAATAAAATAAAAAAGGTATGACATGTATGTTACATAATATTCACAGTGCATGTTTCAAAGGATTCAATAAACAAGGTATATGGATACTTGTTTGCACGATTTACCCAAATCTTTGAAACGTACACGTTCAACCAAATATGTAAAAAGCGAGGCTGAGGTTATTGCCAAAGTTGGTGAACACCTAGTCAAGCTTTAACTCTCATGGGTATTCACAAACCTTTGCAGATGCATCCTTCACTCGTATCCGCGGTGTGGGCTAGGTATTTGTGGTGCGATACGTGTGGAAAAGATCACAAATGTATGGGAACTCTTCAACATGTGAATGACTAATGGAAATAGTAAGGGGAACAACATTGACGGCCAAGAGGAAAACATCATTGAAACGTTCATATCTTATTTTGTACATCTATGCAGAGATTACAGTATGCACTGCGTGTGCATGACATAAACATTGCATAGCATACATTCAGGGAAGCCCGCAATTTCATTGTTCAGTACATTTACGTTGTCACTGCAACCAAACTCGTGTGTGCATTATCGCTTGAATAAGCTATCCTTGCTTTCACCCTGGTTCTTTATGAACACATCATCCAGACATACTTTATCACAGAACATAGCCCTAACCTATGCATGGGGTACATTTCATGCGTAATTGCTGTGCTAAAGTCAAGAAAACAATAAGGTTGTAATACATGCCAGTAGTGCTCTACATCCAAAGGGGATGTTCTTCTCCCAGAGCAATGCAAACAAAGAGTGACAGGGTGCATTGAACTAACATGTGCCAGTGGTTTCCAATCCATCAGCACCCTCGGAGGGGGAGCAGTCGGCCTCCCAGGTAATCCGGGGGAGGGGCTCAGAACACAGGCTTTAGTAAACCTGGTAAAATCTGTTACCCAGCTGTGAGGAAAGTGAGTCCTCCTCCACAATTTCCACCTCCCCGTCAGCCCCCTACTTACCTGACGTGGAGTGTTGCCTCAATAATGCTGGGAACACCTTGTGTCTCCAGCGCATCCCCCATGATGGCAATGACAGCTATGGAAAGAAAAAAGGGACTACGCGTGTACGCGTCTCCACTGGATTTATAATCTACTATATAGTCTCCATGATATAATGCCCAGAACACTTCTTTGCCCCATTCATAGTCTTAGGGATATAGCACCTGTGACACTACATTTCCATATTTATAGTCTCTGGGGTATAGCACCCATGACTCTACAGGTCCACAATCACAGTTTCTGGGATATAGCACCCAGCACGCTACATGTCCACAATCAGAGACTTTGGGATGTAGCACCTGGCATGCTACATGTCCACAATCAGAGACTTGGGGATGTAGCACCTGGGATGCTATATTTCCACAACCACATTCTTGCGCACATAACACCCAACTTGCTATTTGTAATCTATCCAGGGCTTTCGTGCATGGCTCACTTCTTCCCACTCCCAGTTATGGTACCCTTATCATCTTTCAGGGATATAGTACACATCTCTCTTCTAAGTGGTATAATGCCAGAATCACTGTGTTGTGATATAGAGCCCCTCTTACATATAAGGGATATAGTGCCCCTCTCGCTCTTCCCAGGACCCGCGGATACAGGGCCTTGCTTGTTCTCCCCATGTGTCAGAGATATATATTCATGCTCACATTCACTGTCATTGACACTCTTACCGTCGGTCTGGTTCGCTCTCTTGGGCCAGGTTGTTCTGTTCACCTGTTCAACTAGAGTCCCGGGTCCCTCAGCTAGTGGTGGCTTCTTCATAATGAAGGAGGAGACACCAACCCATTAGGAACTTTTCCCATTACGGAGGAGACGAGACAGTCCAGTGTAAACATTGAGTGCTCCCTCAGCTGTTTTTTGCAGCTAATGTAGTGCTCCTGAGATAGCTTATTCAACTGACCTCCCCACCCCCTTTTGTACCCATCTTCTTTCCCTTTTTCACTTCTTAACAGGACAGCTGTATGTACCTAAACTGCTTTTGTTCTTTTTACTGTAAAACCAATAAAGACATTTACAAAAGAAACACGCTCAAAGGGAAACCTGATTTCCCTTTGACTGTTTTGTTGCCCAGCGCACATGCATAATGAGCTATTGGGGACGCTGGCTGGGTAACTGTACATTTGACTGTGTGTGGGGGATGCTTCTGTGCCTCATCCACACAGTCAAAGGGTGTGGGGTGGTGTAAAGGTGGTGCCTAGGCTCTTGTGTGAGCATGTACAGGAACCGGGAAGCATGCTTCCCGGTTCCTGTTCATGTGCAGTCCGAGCCATAGAGCCGGGACCATGACAGAAGTTAAGACATATGTATTTCATGTATTCATGCCTTTGTGAATGAATGAATATGTGCATGGATGATACATGGCTGGGTGCACATATGAATGAGTTAGTGTATGGTCTATGGATGCACAAGTGAATGCGATATGAATGAGTGAGTGAATGAGTGAGTGGATGTTGTGTGGATGAGTGTGGTGGTGTGTCTGGTTGATGCAACCCAGGCTGATGATTTTTGTGAGGGGTGGAGGCAGTGATGTTATCATTATCAAAGTTGCACAGAAAAGATAATCTTTAATTACATCATTTCTTATTAGACATCGTTGATGAAGCAAGCATGACAAGTATTATCATGTGGATTGAGTGAAATGTTTGTGCAGCCAGTCTAGCCATCTTTTATTGTGGCATGTCATTTTTTTACTGGGCATCTTTCATTATCATCATCATTAGGCTATTATTTGACTTCTGTCATTTTGCCAGTAAATACATAGAAACTCATCAGACAAAGGTTTAGCAATATACATTGTGACATAATGTGCAAGGTGAACAACGCTGCAATACATCAGCAGTTTAAACACAATGGGCATTTAAAAGGGACCTGATATTTACCAATGTACCAAAAGCAGTTGTTTAAACAAATCTCAGTAATTCAGCTCTATCCTAAACATGGACTCCAGGTTACAACATTTAAATAAATAATGAAACCGATTCCATGGCTGTCTCCTACAAAATGTGTAAAATAGTAGCGCAAACAGAATAAAATTGTGGGGTAGACTAAGCAACATAATTTAAAAGGCATCTAATGTTTGCCAATGTTCCAGAAGGAACTGTCTAAGCAATTCTCAATAATTCAGGTCTGTCCCAAACATGGTCTCCAGGTTATATTGTTTAACTAGATAATGAAACAGGTCCCAGTGAAATTTGTAAAATAACAACATAGACTGAATACAAATTTGAGGTAGATTATGCAATGCAATACATATGCATCCGTCAATTGGCTATCCACTAAAGACTAAATATTCCTCAAATCGGTTTCCCTGACTCACAAATGTCTCCACCAAGCAGCTCCTCAATACCTTATCACTAGATTCACCAGACCTACTTCCTCTTGCCCCTCCAGAATGGCCAACTCTAATCTCCTTCTGGTGCCCAGGTTCAAACGTACAATGTCTGGAGGGAACAGCTTTCCGGTAAAAGCAGCACAATTCTGGAACTCCCTTCCTCCTACTTGCAGGGAGGACCTTCCCTACCGTCAATTCAGATCTAAGACCATCTATTGGCTCAAGTCCCCACGACACATAAAGACCGCCTGCTCTCTTGCTGCCCTGATGCCCCACACCACTATGCTTGTAAATATGTACATTTAGGTTGTTATCTGCTCCTCGTAGATATCTCTCATGAGACAACCGGCATCTTGTATGTAATATTGCTTATATTGTCTATCGCTATAATTTATGCCTCCTCGGTGTGTATTGTTTTTATTTTACGCGGACAGCACTGTAACCACAGCTGGACCACATACCTATGTTTGTAACCAAGCTTTGCAATCCACTTTATGCCTCTGCGCCTTGCTACCTCTCGGTTAGGTGCGCAATATAAATAAATAAAATACAAATACAAATATGAAAATGTGCATATTTTCCAAAACACATGAAGGAATACCAATGTGCTTAGTGTGCAGAAGAAACACAAAGCATTTGGGCCTGAAGATATATGCAGGCACAAGGAGATCCCTACAATCAGTTTCTTAATTTGAATGGTATGCAAGATTTTCTAGACTGCAGAAAACCTTCATTAATACACATGGATAAAAGCGGATTCATTGTTTAAATCAGCAAAAATAGGTGTGTACAATGTCTTAGTGGGCAAGGGAATTAGTTACCTATTTCCCCGTTCTTCAATGATCTAGATCTTATGTACCATGTCTGGTGAATGTGGCTAGCTACACAATAGGCAATGTTCATAGCATTAGATTGCTTAAACAATTAGAGTGCTTGAATTACACGTTGTACACAATGTACATTGCAAATCATTTTCAGGTACCTACTTCGGTCCACTCGGTAGCACCGACAAACAAATAAGAAGTGACTTATTGACTCCCTGACTGAGCCACACACTGGACATCGATCACTTCCAGTTGAAAACCATTTACTTGAGCGGTACATCAGGTTCAGTAAACTTATTCTAAATTTCCTAAACAGACTATGTGTCAAAGGCAGGTTTACTACATCCAAGTACCTTTCGAATACCAGTGAGTAGTTACTAATCAAATATGACTCACTCATTGCTAACCTGCTAGATACATTAACAAGTTCCATTTTGGCTGCTTCGCGAGAAACCCTCTTTACCAAATCTACGGTACCTTTCATGATACCCACAGAGTTAAACCATTGCTTGCTTAGGTTCAAGTCGATCAAACATTTCTTTACGTGTACAAAACAAGGCAAAGACTTGCCACCTCAGAGTCGAGAATATGCATAACTGCCTCATGATAAATGTCAAGTTCAGGGATTGTCCACACTCTGAGCCAGTAAAGAAATGGCCTAAGGCTAACATCTCCATTAATCGGTCTGAGACCCAGATCTAGAGAGAGCAGAGAACCTGGGCATACAGAAGGCATACCTAACAAGCGTTTGAGGAAGGCTCGTTCAGCCAACCACAATTTACAGCTGACAGCATGCCCCAGGTCTCTGCGCCATACAGAGCTGTAGATTTTTCCTGTGTGACATATATACTTAAAGCTGGAGTAACAGCCCCATGACCATGACCAAGGAAGAATGTCCAAATAGCCCCTCCATATTTTTCAAAGGCAGCACTAGATATGACCATTTGTGATGTGCAATTGCCCTGATCATTGAATCTAATGCCCAGATAATCATACCATCGGACATGCTCTAAAGCAGTGCCATTGATGTGCAACTTGAGTTTGGTAAACTGTTTTAATTTAGGCCGAAAAACAAACTATTTAGTTTTCCCAGTATTCTTCTCGAACTGGAGCTCTGTGCAATTCTCCACAAATGCTACCAGGGTGGTCTCCAGGTCCTTTGCCAATGTTGACAGGAGAACAACGTAATCCACCAATAGCAACATTGGGATGGATACGAGACCCAGCTTCAGTTGGTCCAGGCGTTGCGATCTAACATGGCTTGTGACTTCATCTATATAAATTAGGATAAACAAAGAGACGAGGACACAGCCCTGCCTCACCCCTCTGGTCACTGCAACTCCATCGCACAGAGGCTCTATTGTTCATATAAAATTGTTTAATGGTTTGCAGGGGTTACCTGGGACCCCGCTTCCAGCCAATACAGACCACAGTTGACCCCGTGATACACCATCAAAAGCAATTTTGAGGCTCAATGAACACTGTGTAAAGTTTCATGTTTTTCAAAACTGTGTATTTTTGTATAGTCAGATATAAGCGAAGCACTTAATCAATTGTGCTTACTTTTGGCTGAAAGCCTGCTTGTAGGTGGTCAATTATACCCTCCTGAACTACCCATGCCTGGAGTTGTTTATAAATTGCTCTGGCAAAAAGCTTCCACACAGTGTCCAACATGGATATTGGCCTGTAATTCCCATGATTCTCTCGCACTCCTTTTTTTATAAATAGGGATGATAGTAGCATTTTGCCAAGCGGGAATTACCTTATTCATCCTGAGAAGCATCTTAAACAGCCTCCATAAAACCAGGGTCCATACAGTCAATTCATCCTTAATAAGGTCCACAGGGATAGAATGCGGTCCAGGAGCTGTCCTCCCTCTTTGAGTTAAGATAGCCTTCTTTGCTTCAAATATCTCAAATTGGACATGACCCATGTGACTTTCACTGACTAAGCTCGCATATTCTACTTCTATTAACAGATTCCCCAGCACGTCTGCATGCTCTATCAAGCCATAAAGGCTCTGAAAATGGTTCTTCCAAATATTCACTGTGATATTAGCATCTAGATCATTATTACCTCCTTCCTTATTCCCACTGATCATTTTCCAGAATATACAGGTGTCCGCAGTGATGGAAGCCTCCTGCAGTCTTTCCCATTCTATACGTACTAAATTATCTTTTTATGCTTGATTGGGAATTTGTACTGGGCTCTCAAATGCTGCAACTCAATCTTGTTAACATTCAGGCCTCCATTCAAGCAATTTAAAATGTTAGGTTCGGCTAACTTTCATTCTTCATCAAACCAGTTGTTGGATTTGATGGCATGTTTCTTGACAGACTTGCTAGGTTAAGTGATGAAGGGTTGCATGTTAGTGACAAGGTTATCACATACAGTGTAAACCTCTTCATCATGAAGTTCCATGGTCCAGACCACTCCAAATTGGGTAAAATTAGATTGTAAATACAAGGCTCCAAATTGGGTACATCGAGGATGACACATTTGATTCTTTGCCTCGAATGGCCATGAGTGCCTCGATTGCCCTCAGATTTGGACAGGAATGCTAAGGTTACAACACCGGGCCTACGGCGTGGAATCCGCTCGTGAGCTGGCTCATTCCCACTTTTCCCTGGCATAGGTGAGTCCCCCTTCAGGCCCTCGACACCCCGCACCCCATTTCAGGCCAACATCGTGTTCACAGAACACGTGGACCGTGGCCTTACAGACACCAACAAAAACTGTAAGTGTGGCACGGGTGGGGTGTAGAGCAATTACTCTACTCCAAAACCCCTTGCCACTCTACCTTACTGTTCGATTTTGTGGATTGCCATAGCCTCACACCATGCACACTTAGAGAGATTTGTGACCACCAGCCTAAATCTACTCAAGGCTGACTGGACTGTAAATGTTGCCTGCACTACATACTAACCTAACTACTTGCCAATGTTAGCAAGTATCCCACGAAGATGGATTTCTCAATTTTAGCTTGTTTTGCATCTACACAGGATTATGAATGTTAGCATGTACCACATTTAGACGGAACTCATGACTTTAGCTTGCATCGCATCTAGATAGAAATGTGAATGTTAACATGTGCCACACTTAGATGGAATTCTTGATTTTAACTTGCGTCACATCTAGACAGGATTATGAAGTGTGCCCAATAGCCTCTGTGGAAAGTTGAATTTAGAAGTGTGCCCAATAGCCTCTCTGAGAAAGTTGAATTTGGAAGTGTGTCTAATAGCCTCTGTGGAAAGTTGAATTTAGAAATGTGCCCAATAGCCTCTGTGAAAAGTTGAATTTAGAAGTGTGCCCAATAGCCTCTCTGAGAAAGTTGAATTTGGAAGTGTGCCCAATAGCCTCTGTGAAAAGTTGATTTAGAAGTGTCCTCAATAGCCTTTGTGGAAAGTTGAATTTAGAAATGTGCCCAATAGCCTCTCTGTTAAAGTTGAATTTTGAAGTGTGCCCAATAGCCTCTGTGAAAAGTTGATTTAGAAGTGTCCTCAATAGCCTCTGTGGAAAGTTGAATTTGGAAGTGTGCCCAATAGCCTCTGTGAAAGGTTGATTTAGAAGTGTCCTCAATAGCTAGGTGGAAAGCTGCATTTAGAAGTGTGCCCAATAGCCTCTCTGTTAAAGTTGATTTTAGAAGTGTCCTCAATAGCTTCTCTGTTAGTTTAATTTAGAAATGTGCCCAATAGCCTCTGTGAAAAGTTGAACCTAGAAGTGTTCCCAATAGCCTCTCTGTGAAAGTAGAATTTAGAAATGTGCCCAATAGCCTCTGTGGAAAGTTGAACCTAGAAGTGTCCCCAATAGCCTTTTGTGAAAACTGACTTTAGAAGTGTGCCCAATAGTCTCTTTGTGAAAGTTGAATTTAGAAGTGTGCCCAATAGCCTCTCTGTTAGTTGAATTTAGAAATGTGCCCAATAACCTCTGTGAAAAGTTGAACCTAGAAGTGTTCCCAATAGCCTCTCTGTGAAAGTAGAATTTAGAAATGTGCCCACTAGCCTCTGTGAAAAGTTGAACCTAGAAGTGTCCCCAATAGCCTTTTGTGAAAACTGACTTTAGAAGTGTGCCCAATAGCCTCTTTGTGAAAGCTGAATTTAGAAGTGTGCCCAATAGCCTCTGTGAAAAGTAGAATTTAGAAGTGTGCCTAATAGCCTCTCTGAGGAAGTTGAATTTAGAAGTGTGCCCAATAGCCTCTGTGAAAAGTTGATTTTAAAGTGTCCTCAATAGCCTCTGTGGAAAGCTGAATTTGGAAGTGTGCCCAATAGCCTCTGTGAAAGTCGAATTTAGAAGTGTACCCAATAGCCTCGTTGTGAAAGTTGAATTTAGAAGTGTTCCCAATAGCCTCTTTGTTAAAGTTGAATTTAGAAGTATGCCCAATAACCTCTGTGAAAGTAGAATTTAGAAGTGTCCCCAATAGTCTCTTTAGAACATTTTAGAAAACGTTTGAATGACCATATAACCCACCATACGCTTACTCTCTCCTTTACACCACCACTCAACTAGAACACAGAGATACTATGACACCATTCGGTATAACTGTTCTCATACCAACATCCGCCACATACTCCACATCACTCTATGTAAACACTGCTGGTTACACACCCCCAGCCAGGTGTTCTCCTCAGGCCTAACGCAGCCACATCCAGTCTGGATAAATCCTGCCAGAACGAACACATACTCCTGACCACTCAACCACCACACCTACCACTAAGAAGCAGGTATTACACGAATACCGCACAAGCTGCACACATACCTGGTGCCCACACGCACCTTGACTCTCACTACTCCCTCTACTGATCTGAACTTCGGTTCACAAGGGCGTTCAACCTACCAGCGCCTTCAGACCATACCAGTGGTATGTAAGGCGCTATATAAATGCAGAATAACATAACATAACATAACATAACAATGGTGATCCTATCTTAGTTGATTGAAAAATATAATCAATTTGCTAGGTACAGTTGTCCCCTTTCTAGATGGGTTTAGCGGGTTGATATTTCACAAATGGCCCATTACATGCCTTTAATTCCATGCCAAAATGTATGCCAGCACAATTCAGTGCTTGTTGTTAGGGAGAAAGCTCATAAATGTGCTAATTCTCTTTACCTTAGAGACCCCCGCAACGTTGCTGGATTTTGAGGACTTTATTTTTCTACCTGGAGAGAGTGTGAGCCTTTTTTCCCACTCTCTCAAGTATTTTGATGTGTGTTTTACTCTTGTGTTCTTTGATTATGGAGTTTTAGACATCGCCATAGGCATCATCTTTTCATGTGTGTTACTTTTTAGGAAGTTCCAAGGTTTAAATACCTTCACTGGGATGAACTACTGTTTCCCAGAGAATGTGAAGTTAAATTGACTTTACTAGACTTTTTAAATGCCTGGACCCATCACACAATATCTTACAATAGAGTGCTGGAGGGGTTACCTATTATCCCCTATGTCTAGAATCTCATGAAGCAGTCAAATGCTACTCTTTCCTATCGAAATGGCTGTTGGCAGTGGTTTTACAACGAACCACCATGGTTTTTTCCGTCCGCGAAAACCAGTAATTAAAAATCATGGGAGCCATGTTTTTCAAGATGGTGCCTGTTATGAGGTGACTCCCAGCCTTCTTAGGATGACTTGCCAGGTTTATTGAATAGGTACATAAGTATCTTTACAGGCAGTCATATAAATTGCTTTTAAGTTATATTAATAGGACAGAAACACTGACAGCCCATAATCAAGGCTTCAGGCTAACTACCTGCCCAACATAGAACCTTCCCTCAGGCAATTCGACACTCAGACACAAACACTCCACATGACATCACAGCATTCCTTCTGCATTCCCACCAACAAGCTAAGAACAGACAGAACACATCTCCTCCACTTACATTTGCACATTGCACAGAGCAACAGTACATAACGCATACACAACAGTGCCTAAGCCCCCTTTGTTTAAACAGGACCCGGTCTTCTTTTTTTGCCATTTCTTTTTGGAAAGGTTCTTCTAGAGTTAGTCTCTATGCCCCAAACTAGGTTTGGCCCTTTTTATTTCTATACCTTTGGCGGATTTCAGGACTGAAGACCGCATCTGGCGCCTGAGTGCTGGGGTGGGCAGGAAGTGAGGGAGGTGCCCAAAACCCCTTGTGCTTAGTCTCCTAGGAGACCCAAATGCACTCTGGCGTAATTGCCTGGCCGACTGTCCGGCAAGGACAGCCACCCTGCTGGGTGAGTGGCAACTAGGCTGGAATGAATGGGAGAAAACTGTTTAAAAGGCGAGTCTCTTGGACTGAAAGGCAGATTCGATCCCTGGAACAAAAGAACCGAAGACGAGCTGGAGGAGGACGGCTGTGTAACTACTGGACCATTGGTTTGCCCGGTGCAGGTCCGAATTGCCAAATTCACCTCGACAGAGAAGCCCTTCAAGGACTTCTTCCTTTGAATTGGTAGGACCAATCAACTCGTAAGCCACCTGGATATCATTCTCGGAGCCGGTTAGGATTAACCAGGGGTAAGAACACCAGCTTGTGTGCTTGAAGAACAGCAACCGGAATCGAAGATTTGCCATTTTGACAGCTTTTGTGACCCGTCCAGGAACTGCCAGGAACAGAATTCTTCAGCTGCATCTTTTTCTTCAAAATAAGGTACTGTGAAAACCCGGCCGAGAGATCTTACCTCTCACCGCGAGAGTTCATGGAACTTTGACAACTTGCAGGCCTAGACAGCTTGTGACCCAACATACAAACCTTTCTTCCGTGAACTACTTCTAAGAACCGTGGCAAAGACATTTCCGTTTTAAATACCAGAACCATTTTTACTTATACAAGACACTAGCTAATTGACTTTGGCCTACCTATTGCATTGAATCAACTCCTCTGGTGAACTCAAACTATTTCCACTGTTTGAGAGTAACTGTAATGTTCGTTTTATTAACTTGTGCCTTTTTGCTCCTACTTCAATGCTATTTGGCTCCTACTTCAAGGGAGCTCAACTGCTTAGTAATCAGTATTGCAGCATACTTTTTGTGTCATATTGGTTGCCTCATTTAGTGAATGCTTTATAAATGATTGTGTAATAAATTAATAAGTGTTTTTACCAAGAAACCTCGAGTATAAGTGTCTATTTGAATACTTGTCATTTTAGACCGTTGTGTCACACCCTTACAAGCTCACATTTCTTCTTGAGATAAGCCTGGCTGCTCAGCCCGCTACCAAAAACTGTGTGGTACAGGCTTATACCAAAGGTTGGTTTTGCTTACACCTGTAGTCTTAGTTGTGTTTAGTGGTCCCAAAGGGTATTGCATACAAACTCTGCCTAACACTTGCGGAGGCACCCTCTTTTGAATGATAGGTTTTAATGGCAGGATGTCCCAGACCTCATCTTGGTCATCCCAGGCCCCCTTCATATCAGATAATGGTTCAATTTGCAAATTTATATCGCCAGCGAGCATGAATGGGTAGCCTAGACCTTCATGAACTCTGTTATTCTCTATGAGTTTCTTAACCAATTGGCATTTATGAAAGAGCTAGGGAGATATGTGTTATTACTGGGCTAGACTTGCAATTTTGTGCAGCCTATCTAACAATGTTTTCCTGTTGCATGACCATTTTTAACTGGGCAACCTTGGTGAAGCTTGCATGATGAGTGATATTACCAGGATAAAGTGGCATATTTGTCCAGGCTCCCAAGCACTTTTGAAGTGTGGAATGACATTTTTTTTCTTTGACAACAAAGCATGATAAGTGTTATTTTGTATCTAGAATGGCATTTTGGTGCAGCCAGTCTAGCTATTTATTACTTTGCTGTGACATTTTTTACTGGGCATCTGTCGTTAACAAAAAGCATGGTGAGTGTTATTACCTAGCTAACGTTGTATTTTTGTGTGACCAGTCTAGTTATTTTTTACTGTGGCATTACATTTTTTACTGGGCATCTTTGCTAAAGCAAGCATGATATATGTTTTTATGTAGCTAGACTGGCATTTTGGTGCAGCCGGCACTGAGAAGGTAGAATCCTTGTAATGCATGGTATTCTATGGTTCCCCCAGATTTCTATCTTAAGTGAACCCTAAGTTCTGGCTATGTGAAGGAAAAGGTGTGTACTGGTATTGGACGAGGATTCTGACTCTGACTTTACACACATTTGTGAACCAACCTCATGAGCAACAAGTGTTAATGTCCAAAATTCTGAGTTAAAAATTGTTATCTCAATATCTGCCAACAATAAATACACTGATGGAATTACTAGACATCTGCAAAAGCATTGATAACGTGATTTTGGCATTTGTTCAGGGGGAACAAGAGATAATTAGATGTGGCTCATCTGGTTCACTGCCTCTGTGCAGTGTTCTGCATTATCAAGCAACCAATAAGTCCTTCATGGTTTCCTGGCTAATGATTGAATGGACCAAGAAAAAACATGATGTTGATGCACCCTACCTTTGCTCAGATTACATTGAATGTGTAACCAATCTGGCTGTGCTACAGGGAAAAGCATGGACTCAGGTATTGAAGGGCATCTATACATGGTGAGTCTAATCAGCCCACATAAAATTGTGCTCTGCCTCAAACCTTGACAACTATAGAGGTTTTTTATCCACCCACCCATTGTGACAAGACTATGGTAGTAGAGGCCCCTTTTAACCAGTTGTTAGGACTTGCAAATAGTAAAAGTAGACTCAGAAACTGGCCTGCAGGCTGGTGTTATGGCTTGGTAGAAGGGAATAAAGTCATTTCACTTGCCTCTCTGATGGTTGCCTAGTGATGCACAGAATTAGATTAAGATTCTGTGCATACTACACAGAAGAGGTTTATGTGGTGCCTTGCATATTTTTGCAAGACTACAAACCCAACTTTTAGGTACAGTGCCGGAATGGCGGCGTAAATCCCCATTCATGGAGTCCCAGAGGGCTCGCTGAGGGGATTTGCCATTGGTAATGAGGGCTTTTTTGCCGGTAGGGCACCTGGCTCACCTACAGCTTTTAGTGGAGGTAACCCAGGAGCTCCACCAGCAATCCTGTAGTGGGGTGGTTCAGTAAAGTGCTGAGATCCACGAATACTGCCTTTTTTTTACAGGACAGCTCGACTTGGAATCTAATCAGAGCATTATCCTTTCCGAGCACTAATAACATTTTGATATACATAATAGTGTGTATTCTCAGCAAACAAAGGTAGCACAAAAATAACAATATTTCATTGTGCTAAGATTATAAACTCTTTCTATTAAAAATGTTAAAATATTCATTTCTAATGATCATTTCAAGTATATATTGTTGTCACTAAAGCCACATTACCCTTGCCTTATCGAGCAAAGCAAATGATCAAAACCTTTACATTTTATTTGTTATAAAACGTTTTTATTGCATGTGGGGCAGTATAGTATACGCCAACTGTACTCTTTTGAAATCCCTGCATTAGAAAAGTTCAAGGGACATATATCACACTTGAGTGCAGGACTGCTTTCCATAACATCATCGAATATTTTCGAAACATAAATAAGAATGCTCACAGAACTCTATATTTGAGATCTATGGTTGTCATAAAAGGGTTGTTTGCTTTAATCCCTAAATACATAATGCACACTGGGCTGGGGGCTTATTTTACACAGCACTCACCCTAACATTATACTGTGTGTAGCCATGAACCATATATACTCATTTGGACAGTCAGAATGTGGGTGTGCGGATGAAATGACTGAGACAGTTGTCACTGCAGTGGTGTCTTATGAACCAATTAGGCCTGCATTGTAGGAGAAGAGGGGCAGAGGGTGAAAGTCGTTTCACAGACATCCGTGTAGTGTTCCAACATAACTGTTGGAATACAGTTCTATTCCTAGGTTTTATCATTACTCAATCGCTGGCTTGCAAAACATGAACCAATCAATATGGACATAGCTTAACCCATGAAATTGTGTTGCAATTAGCACTTAGGTTCGCTCGGCTCCAGTTAAAGACCTGACACTTGCACTTTCAATATACAGCATCTAACTCCTACTCGGGCTATTCTTCATTCTTTTGGACTATCGCAGATTTCTTCTTCTAATGTGAAAGATGGCTAGATATCGAGTTTACTAATAGCCGAGGTTTGTTAAAAAGAATAAGTTAACAACATTTTATTTTGTTGTTGACAACGTATGTATTGTCCCGGGAGGATAGCTCGGCGGCAACGTGTGAGCTTTGGAAGCAAGACCACAGGTTCAATCCCCGGTCCGAGCTTAGAAACCTCTGGGTGTTTAAGCGCATTATAAATACGCAACTAAGACCAAAAAAAACAATTATGCAACTAAAAAACAAAAATTCCTGTAACAGCGCCTTGATGCCCACACATGTGAGTGCTTTAAAAATGTAAAATAAATAAATCAAAATAAACACAAACTCCCCATCCAACCTATCTACCACAGATAAAAGCTATAAAGATTATGCCCCCAACAAATATACCAAGATAGCTCAGGGAGTTATGTTCTTGCCCCAAACAAATGAGTTCAGCTAACTCTGCCATTCATCATGCTAGAAGCTAGTATGCTGAGTGCATTGAATGTTAATAACAGCATTAATTATTATTACACAGTGCTTGGAAGCACGAAGGATCCGGCTTCAACCATTCTATAAACATGTTATTGTATATCATAATAATGTAACTACATGTTCTTCACATTATATGGGATAAGAACGCCATTTATTAGCTTTCCTAAGTGTTCTGGTTTGTGACAATGAGCTTCTGTTGTTTACTTCTTAAATGCGATTTAACGAATACAATCGAATTTTAGAACCCTAATTGGCAAAATAACAAATCTACCATCAAGGCAAGGTGTGACAGCTCTCATTAGAGACTGCCTGGATGTGTCTCTCCCTTCCTGCATGCCAGCATCGGGACACAGAGGAATAGCTAAATCAATGCTAAATGATAGGTCTGCTGGAACCAGGGCCTGTGGTCATTTCTGCATTGTCAGCTGGCCTCTTCTGAGATTGCTCGGCTTTCTAGGATGGTTCACTTTGAGATCCTGAAATCAGACAGGCCTGTCTGGATGGAGAATCACATGGATGCCTTCATCCTTAGACCTGGATGCTACCAATGAAGGACAAAGATGGCAACTGTGGGGGTGGGGTGGCGAGGGGCAAATGATGGGCAACATAGATGTTATAATATTTTGGAATTCTTGTAGTGTCTGCTGCCATTGATATGGCCTCGAAGCGCTGTGAGGATGACCGCCATTTGGAAGAGGGTACTCTGAGTGGTGAGAGGAGTGCTAAAATGCGTGTGTGCATTTATAGCCTAAACAAAAGTAGGTAGGGAATGGCTACGTCCCTAACCACAGCCCATATTATCAGGAGTAAGGACGGGTGCTCTGTCAATATGTACCAAGAGCGAAAAGTGTCAAGCTATGTGAACAGCTGGACCACATTTTGCGTGGGACTCAGCTGTATTCTATGTAACTGTGACATATCTTGTGACAGCAGTTGAAATATCTGAAATGTTTTGAATGTCTATGTTAGCATTCCACAAGAGGCCAATTTTAGGATGCAGGGACATCATTTGGGGATCACCAGAGGTCGCAACTGCGACCTCTGTGGTCTCACTTGCGACTTCTGTGGACTCCCTTGCGACCTCTAAAAAAAGTAGAAAAAAAAACGTTTTTTTATTTTTTTATTGTTTTTTAATGCAAGCTCCTGGGCTGTGACCAGCACCATGTGGCTCTTTACTTCTGGAGTGGCTGACCTTCTTGTTGAGGCCCCTTAAAAAAAAGAAGAAACGTGGCTCAAGTCTAACAAAATAAAAATAATGTGCCTTTCTGGAATTCTATGCAATAATTGCTAGACTCATTAAAGGTTTATTTCAGGCACACTTCAGGGGGAGAGTCACAGATTTAGTATGTTCTTAAACACCTCAACTCAGCCTTTCATCCTTCTGAGGTTGATAAACGAGTAACAACACAGGTTGGGTGATATTGGGTGTATATTTTTTCTATATAAAACGCTTAAGCGTTAGTGCTATATAATAACACATCATTATCATTTGGTCATGGACGTCTGCGTGCATTCACAGTAATTTGTTAATATGTGTCTATACACACTGATCTTAACGATACATATGGCGATCCATTCTTGTATGAAATGTACATCACATAATAGTGATATCGTAACCATATTTTTCGTAGTGTACAATGCTATGTGATGCCACTTTCTGTTTTGTCAACGGTTGAAAGGTCGTGTTCCACCTCTTCACGCGATATCACTTTGGGTGGGGGCAAATGACATCACTTCCTGTGATGTCATCGGGGGTCAAGTGTCGTGTGATGTCACTTCCACTACCCCTGGCATTTTGGTGAAATGACGTCCCTGATAGGATGGTAATCATTGGTGTTCTTGGATGTTTCATCTCTTTTAAGGTTGTATGCATTTTTAAGAGAGTTTCCTTTGACACTGTGCCTAACTGAAGACATGAAAATATTTACTTGATGTTTGGAACAAACTGGTCTAGGTATTTCAAAGAGACATTTGGTAATGTATTTACCTTTGTTTTTGTATCGATATTGGCAGTATTTGCCACACTTAGGCCATTGGAAACGTAAGATTTGTGTCTGTATCTAATTATGTGTGTCTTCTGAAGGGATGTCATAGGTAGTGTTGTTTTCAATAAACTGTAAAACAGTGTTATCACTGTTGTGGCCACATTTAGAAGTATTTTTAATCCAAAAAAGCATGTGAATGTGCTGTGCTCCGCTTGAATAATATTCTTTCCTCCAAAAGAAGTGTTAAACTTCTCTGAGCGGAGGATAGTTTTTATGACAGACAAAGTGTCACATGGCAATGAAACAATGGTGAACATGTCTTGAGACAATAACAGGATCAAAAGAATAAAGTTCTCCTGTACGTTATATGTCTATTCCTTCTTTATTCTGGTTTTCAGTGTGTGGAAAGTGGTGGTGCCTAGTTTTCTTAACATACAACATACATCAGCATGACATCGCAATCACATTAATTTGTACCAAGCATATCTGCAAAGAGATTTGTAATACTTGAATGCAGCACTTCATCTTTGTCTATTTTCTTTTGAAGGAGTTGAGTAGCTGACATGTTCAGGAAAGGGGTTCCTGTTTCTAATGTATGTGTAACTCTGTTACATAGAGTTGCTAGTTTGCTTTTAAACAAGAGATGGAAAATGTATTCAACAATATGGCGGTATCCTGGATCTTCAGAATATTATCATAGAGAACAATATTCCGATGCACTGATTTGTATGGGTCTTTCATCGTATACATGTATGTCCTCATTTTCCTGCAGGAAAGAGTAGCAAATAACTATGTGCTTCTAAACTTTGTTCCCATGTGCTCATTGGAGACCCTTTGGAATGATGTATTTGGTATGTTTCTAATCTGTTTTCCATGGTGTCTCTGGAATATAGTAGGTGAATTGTACAATGGTCAAAAATGTGCCTACTGATAGGATCAACACATTCAGATTGACCAGTGTGTGGTGCATCTTCATTTATTTAGCTTGTTTCTTTTATGTTTTCTCTGCTTATAGCTTTGTAGTATCATTTTTTGTTTTAGGTACTCTGGGGATTCTTTAAGTCAATTAGTTGTTGCAAAATGTGTTTGTCTTTTGTTGGCACACCAATAACTAATACAATCAAAGACTGTTGTACTTAGTTTAGTTTAGTTTAGTTATTTATTTATAGTGCGCACCAGACCCTGGGGCATCAGGGCGCAAAAAAGATATGAATATGTTCAACTTAGTTACAGGGGTACATAGATATACAAAGAATATACAGGCCGATCAAATATGCTACAGTATACACGTATATACATTGTGGATTTTTTTTGTTTTGTTTTAGTTAATACTTGTCATACTACTCTGTTTCTACACTTTCATTAAAGTCTAATGGTAATTATAATACTTTGCCATCAATGTGCTTGAGCAGTTCTGATGGAGGCAATTTGGCAGTTTTGGGTTGGATACATATTAGAGATTGGAATGGGTTTAGTATTTGACTTATGATAGTCTCATATAGATTAAGTTGTTGGAGATCTTGTTGGAGAGCTTGTGGAAGTGGAAATATTTGCAAGTTATTATTGATAGATTGTGAATGCAGTTGGTGGTGACTGAACAGGTCTCAGCTTTTATTTATTTCTCCCTCCTTCCTTTTTATCACAAATTACCCCAAGCAGTGTTGTGGCACTTGGTCACCATCTTGGGATCAGGCAGAAGTGTTCTTGCCATTGGGACATTCTAAAGTAGCATGATTCTAAATAATATGGTCTGTTCGAAACCACAGTGTCTGGTAAGGTTATATTTCTTAGTTAAGAGAGTGGACATGCTGGTTATAGTTAAGAGCCCACAAGGGGTGTCTCAGTTCAGCGTAGTGGCCAACAATCTGACTCTCTTCTCAGATTCAGAGCTGCTTGACTGGGGCCAAGGATCTGTGATGTGACAAGTCATACTGCTTTTTAAAATTGACTACCGTGCTCTTGCCTACATTGCCAATAAGAGAGTGAAGCTTGCTGTACATGTCCTATCTCTGGACAAATTGTGTCCTGGGCCTGGCACCAGCAACGTGGGATTTGATAGTCAAAGACTCCTGCAAGCAAAGGGTTCGAGTTAACTGAGACCATCACAGGATCCTTATAGGGTACCCTGACTTTCCCCGTGACTCCTCTGTATTTTCTTGTGGCAGTAGGATCCCAGAGGTGTGCGGACCCTAGAGCGGGCTACTGTTGATCGTTATGGTGGAATACCTTTCTCCAGGGTGAAAGGGTCTGTAATTCTTGTTGGCACAAACCCTCCAAATATATCTTGGGAGGTAAGGATGCCCTCAAGATGGGACTCCACTTCTAATCTGTCGGTATCCTCAATGCAGTGGCCTCCTATCTATGGCATTTACCAGTCATACTGCCTGGTCATCCTCACTTACATATGTCTCTCTGCTAACAGTTTCTGGAAAAGCCCTGAGCTCTGCATTCCCTGACAGAGGCACCTTCGGGAGGATAACTCAGGAGCAACGTGCTCGCCTTGGAAGCAAGACAACAATGAGCAACATGAGTTTGATCTCCAGGTCCGCGCTTAGAAACCTCTGGGTATTAAGTGCGTTATAAATAACCTATCAAATCATATCTTTGTGCTTGCTTTCTGCCTCTTAATTTCTGTGTATGCTTTGTGCATCATTCTATGTAATACTTTTTTTGACCGTCTCCTTGGTACTTTGTGGGCATTCTCTTGGCTTCCTATAGGAAATGCAGCATTATCTAGTTAGGTTATACGGTTCCCAGTTTCCCTCAGAGTTTCTTTTGTGCTTTCCTTCATACCTCCATGTTTTGTTGCAGTTCCCTGTACCCTTGTTTTTGCCACATCTCTGCTATGTATTTGGAGTACCAGGGATTGCTTGTGACATATGCATTTGCTGCAACTAAGGGTAGACCTCCCTCATATCCCTGCCTTTGAGAGAGCCTTTGTCTATCATGCTTTGCATTTTCTCATATGGTGCTTAAATATTTTATTTGTCTCATTAAGTGATTTTGGACTTGCAGCTTCACTTCATTCCCATGTAACTGTTCGTGCCTGACCTTTTATTGTGTCTGGTCTTTCTCATTTCAGTTATTTGTTTACAGCATGCAACACCATTTACTGATATGATTCAAGGCCTAATCTGCTTTTATTTGAGTGCTGGATTATGAGTGATTGCTTGTAAATCCAACCTTCCATGTTAAGTGACACTTGGTTTCCTTACCATAACTGGAGTGCAAGTTCAATGTCATAGTAAGCCCTCTTATAAAGTTACTTTCTGTTCTATTTATTTAATTAATTAATATTACTAATATTTGTACCTATGACTTGTTTGTAACTCCAGGGTTGTTTACTCCAGGAAGCTTTTCTTGTGATCGAGAACTTGAGTGGCACTATGGGAAACAGTGCTGTCCAAACTAGGTTGGAGATAAATTGAACCGCTCAGATGCTGGGTGTCCAATTCCCACGATCTTGTAAACCTTTCAGGCAATGTGCTATTACCACCGACTGAAAGGGCTATATAAAATGCTGCAATGTCCTGCTTGTGGCATTTTATGTAGCCGGGACCAATTCTACATGGTCTATTTGTTGGTGCATTGTAGGCGTGGAGGGTGTGCATGTGGTTCTGAGGAAGAGGGTGCATGCACATGCTGTGTGGGGTTGTCCGTTTGAAGGGTTCATCCCTCCAAACGTGACTTATACACATGTTCGTGTCACTGAAGTGTAGAAGCAGTGATCCTTAAAGGATAGTTCCGGGACTTTTTTTTTATTGTCCCTACGGTTCGGCCATGTGTTTTTAAGCATAAACCGGTAGATCGTAGAAAACTTTCCTATGGACCTTACCCGACTTTTCGTCCATTAACGCACTCAAAATCAGCCGCCATTTTCTGATAATCCTATCATTTCCCCCCATCGACCTGGCTCACCTGCTTTTGCGGCACTAAATCAAATCCCCCGCCCCTGAGCCTGACATCAGCAGACGCGTACCGCCCATTTCCCAACGCCAAAGCACGTTTCGTGTCAACAATCGCTGCGCCTCAGCTAATGAAGTGTCGCCATGGAAATGGCAGGACGTCTCTTTCCTCAATAAGTATAAACACACCGTTTCACAACACACAGCAGCAGATTTTCGATTCCATTACTCTCTCTGTGTTACTTTGAGTATTCTGTGACTCGTTTCTGTGCTCTGGTCAGCTACCTTCGCCGCTTCTAGGCCTTGTGAACACCTGTACCATCTCTGTAAATTATTTTACTTTCTTTACCACACAATGGCTACAATAATGCCGTATATGTACGAGCCCGAGTACACCGAGGAAGAACTACTGGAAAGGCAAGCACGCGAAAACGATGGGGATTCGGACGGCAGTTGGGAGGACCAGTCAACAGATGAAGAGCCTGGACCATGTCGCATGGACGGCGTCTCCACCTGGTGCACGTGCAATCGGTGCGAGCTAATGCCAACTGAGGAGGAGAACTGCTGCTGCCGTGAAAATTCCGGGTTCTTGGCCTACATTTCGGAAGGCGAGCCAAGTCCGCAATGCATCACCGAGCTGCCAGAGTTCAGGGAAGCCTGCCTCTCACGGACCGTGTTGAGGATGATGATGGTGCTTATGCACGAACTTCGCGGCACTGTTCGTCCGCGTAATCCGAGTAACGAGTAAGTATACTCTGGTTGTGATGTCAGTGATGCCACTACTACTTCATGGTCGTCTCCCACATATAAAATTACATCTACATATCATTCGAATGCATGTAAATTGGTTCCATATTGTGCATTTTCTAGATAGAATTTTTTTCAAAGCAGAATGACATTTTTTACCTGAATCGACAGTGATAAGAAAGTTTTTTCATTTTAATACAGTTTGCATCTTTCATTTTCACAGGTGGTACAGGCTGGTGGCCTATCGTTGCTTCACTTGGTGGCTTCACGGGAGGCTCGGACACCGCGTTCGGAGAGTAATACCTGCCTGTGCGGTACTTGCCATTAGACAACATTTCCCCAGCGACAGTGGACAATACCGCGGATTTTCCCTGGATGTGCTGCAACCGGAACTTTACAATGTGTAATGTTTATTATTTATGTTCAATTGAAATTAAGATCTAAAATAAAACCCAACATATATTTTAACAATGGTTGTTTTGATTTTTTAAATGAATCTAGTGTGTCTCCATTGAATAGTCTTCCTGTGCCTTGTCTTGTCACACCACATGTCTCCTGCCAGCATCCTCCCTCACGCTGGCCGCCCACCTTCAATCCACATAACCGTTGAACCCATATGCAGCAGACATACATATGTTATTTTGCGGGTTGGCATCAAGCCTCCCGGCCTTGCCTCCTCCCCCAAAAATACTTACCACACCACTTTGTTCAAGCGTTGGCAATAAAAGGCCGTTGTATTTTATTGATACAAAACATGGTTATAGGTAAATAATCAATATGGTTGATCATAATTAATCATCCTTTTGGGCACCGGGTACAGAGATGACCCCCTCTGGCCCGTGCCGCCTTGCCACCACAGGCCAGCCTGCTGCTGACTAACTGCCTAGGCATCCAGGGTCTCCAGGGTGAACTGCACCCATATATTCTCCTGGGAGGGTGAGGTATTTATAAACTCACCCCCCTGCCTTCCATGTACTAGATCCTGCAGCCTGCCTCTTACATGCAGTTAGATGGCCTCTCCTTGGTGAGGCCCTGCGGCAAACGAGTCTTGTCTGCACGACCACCGCCCCAATCCACCCCCCCGCCCTATCAAAGGCAGTTCGTACCGGGGTACTTGCGCTGGCAAGTGGAGCTGTCAGGGAGCGATAAAGGCCAAGAGGTGCCAAAGACCATGTACACTTCAAAGTGGTCTATAGAGCATGGGTTGTTGTTCCCATGTCTACCTCCAGACCCCGTGTCTCCTGCCAAGCATCCCCCCTCACGCTGGACGGCCCCCTGCAATCCACATAAGTGTGTCTCCATTCACGAGTCTTCCTGTGTCTTGTCTGCACGACCACCGCCCCAATCCACCCCCCGCCCTATCAAAGGCAGTTCGCACCGGGGTACTTGTGCTGGCAAGTGGAGCTGTCAGGGAGCGATAAAGGCCAAGAGGTGCCAAAGACCATGTACACTTCAAAGTGGTCTATAGAGCATGGGTTGTTGTTCCCATGTCTACCTCCAGACCCCGTGTCTCCTGCCAAGCATCCCCCCTCACGCTGGACGGCCCCCTGCAAACCGCATAATGCCACGACATATACACGTCATTCATTCACAAACACACCCCTTTTTCGAATTCTTTATAACCCACTTCATATTTCTAATGAGAACTTCTTTGCGCTTTGCTAGTCAACCCGTGAAGGTGCTGGTTATCTGCTCTTCGTCTCTGTGAACTTCCGTGACCACTTCGAGGAAACTCGTCAGTTTGCAACCTGTGAACTGCTCCCTGTTCTACGACAAGAAACTACTCTGATCCCTGCATCTAACTGTTTGTTCGTCAAGGTAAGGCCATGTACCATAATCATTTTGCGTCCAATTTCTTTTCGTTCAAGACAGTACATGCAAGGAACTAGTCACATGTTCTGAGTTTAGTCAAATTATTTTTCTATTTTTTTAAAGTTATTCAAATACTTATCCGCATGTGAATAACGTGTATAGTTCCAAGAACCAAAACGAACCTTGCATTGAACCTTTTATGTGTCATTTAATTTTTTAACACATTGGTATTCATAGAGAATTGTTGATCTTTACTTTTCAGAACTTTCCACAATGCCTGCCTGTTCCATTGGCGGTTGCCCTTCGAAGACCCATAATAAATCTGAAGGTACTATAATGCATGTTTTCCCTAAGACAATAGATCAGATAAGAGAATGGGTCCGATATTGCGGATATCCACCGTCTGAGCTTGAAAGTAGAGTCCTAGAAGTCTTTGCGGACAAGAGGGGTGATCGATACCGCATCTGCAGCAGGCACTTTAGCTCAGACATGTACTCCACATCATTGCTAATAAAGAAGAACACACCGCGAGCGAGGCGAAAATTGCTCTCAACCGCTATTCCCACTCTATTCGTCCACATCCCTCCACTGGTGAGTCAAGTTTACGTATTTATCTCTCGGCCTTGCGGTAGTGTGTAGCATTAGCTAACAATAATTTCCCCATTTATGTATCCACTCAATATGAAGGCGGAAGATTCTCCATCCGTGTCGTTATTGCAGTCATCAGCCACTTCAAGCGCCTATCGGGTAATCTTACTTGGCTATTCTGCCACTGACTTGTTTTAGGCATGTAAATCAATAGTTTTAATTTATCGTGTAATTATTTTACCTAATGGTACACCCTTGCACTCGTCCTCTAGTCTTTGTTTTCAGTTATAATTATTGTTATCCAAAATAATGCAAGTACTGTCTTTCAGGAAGATGCTGAGGAGTCCAACGTATTGACGACAACCGTTGATGTCACTCAGATGCTCGAGGTACGTTTCCGGATAGTTCCATCGATGGAGATCATCAGATCTTGCATTCTTGTAGCGTGATTGTTACACACAATGTTTCTTTCGTTTTTAGCCATTGATATGTCCTTCTGTCGTCGCCCTCCTATGTGTCTTCTTTTTTCAATATTGTGTTCATTACTAATGAAAGTCCTATGTTTCAGGGAGTCGATGGAGCATTAGTCCAAGAAGAAGGGGGAGCATGCAGTTACGGGTCGGCGCAACAGCTTGCAGAAGTGTGCACCGCAGTTACATCGTCCCTTGATGTTCTTATGCATTTCGAGGTATGGATACTGACAGTTCGATCAAGCGAAATCATATGACGTGATTACATCCGCTATACTTCCTTCTTTATTAACGCAAGTACTATGTTTCAGGGAGATGACGGAGCTTCTTCTACAAGAACATCACCCCTAGTAGTTGATGCAGATCTCTGGGTGTTGACACTTCCAACGATCGAGCAAATGGAATCATATTTACATATCCATTATTTATTTTAGACAACTGATCATTTCTGCAGGTCTATTTAGATGAGCCGTTGACGCCTGCACAAAGTTTATGTTCTTTTTAACAAAATAGAAAACCATACTAATGCAATTACTGTGTTTCAGGGAGTTACTGAAGCATCATCTTCAATAATATCATCAATGGAAGTCTATGAGGAGCCCGAGGTATGGATCTTGACAGTTCCATCTAACTAGATCAACAATGCGTGAATAATTGTCGTTTGAATGTTCTACACAAAGCGTTCATTCGTGTTTTGCTATTGAGATGTGCGTGGGTATTGGTCCCCAAGTACATTTTGTGTTTTCAATATTATTACACATACTAATGAAAGTTCTATGTTTCAGGGAGTCGATGGAGCGTCAGTGCGTGATGGATGTGCTTATCATGAAAATATAGTCGTTGCAGTGCAAGAGGAAGTGGAGACATGCACACACGAGTCGGAGCAACATCGTCCTGATGTTGAAGTTCGAGGCAAGAAAGTTTCAAAGAAAAGAAAGCAAAAGAAGGTTAGTGTCCTGGTCACTATATTATGTTGTTTTTCACTGTTAATAGTTCAATACTGTAAGTTGTGTTTAAACTGAACATCCCTTTTCCAATCTGTCCTCTAGTTGCGAGTGGGTGTACGACCTAGATCTACACAGACAGTGAAGCGAACGAGAGATGTTGCTTGTCAAACCTTTTGGCAGGGACTTGAGACTGGAGATGCATCGTGCCAATGGGAAGAATATGAAGTGATTGACAACGGAGCTATACCACCACCAGCCATTGATAGTGAATGTCCTCCTGGTAGTTCGGATGCAGTCGGAGATCAATTCACAGAATCCACACCCGCAAAAACTAAGACCGCGAGAAAGTTGAAGAAATTGTTTTATTCACCCATCGCCGGAGAAGGAACAGATGTTGCAATGGAAGAGAATGAAGTGGACGACAATGAAACACCATCAATATCACTGAACATAGCGGAAGACGATATCAGAGATTCTACCTTTCATGTGAGTGACATGTCCTCAACGTTACAGGCCGAACCAGCTGGGATGCACAGTGACAGTATAAGGAAAGAGGCCAAATTCATTGTATTCGATAGTTGTTTGATTGATATTATTATTCGGATGAAATGTGGGCATTCGGTTGGTGGGGAAGTATGTGGGGAGCCATTGATTAATGTGACTCGTGCAATTCGAGGCACTAACCTTAAAATACATGCCACCTGTACAAAATATCATCCTTTCTCATGGTCTGCACAACCCATGCTGGGGCAACTGCCAGCAGGCAATCTACTTTGTGCAGCGGCTGCACTTTTTAGTGGTTCAAGTTTTAAAAAGTTAGAGTCTTTCTTTCAGTTTGTGGGAATCCATTTCATTGCGAAAACTCAGTTCTACAAATACCAAACCGATTATCTATTTCCAGCCATTAGCGAAGCTTGGAGAATGGAAAAAATGTCTATTGATAGTACATTCGCGGGCAAACGGTTCAGGCTAGCCGGTGATGGACAGTGCGACAGCCCAGGATTTTCAGCCAAGTACTGCACCTACCACTTTCAGGACATGGAAAGTAGGAAAATTGTGAGTTCGGTGGTCGTGCAGGTGTCACAAAGTACATCCTCAGTGGCCATGGAGAAAGTTGGCTTTGTAGCATCATTGCAAGAACTACAATCACGGGGAATGGTGATCGACCTGATAGCCACGGACAGACACGTTTCAATTGCCAATACAATGAGAGAAGAGTACAAAAATATAAATCACCAATTTGACGTTTGGCATCTTGCAAAAACAATCAATAAAAAAATGTCGGCTGCAGGTAAAAAAAAGATATGCAAGGTATTTCACAGTGGTCCAAGTCAATCAGCAACCTTCTTTGGTGGAGCTCAAAAACATGTGGAGGGTCGTTGGAAATTCTACTGGAAAAATGGCGGTCAGTAATGCTACACTGTAGCAACGTTCACCGCTGGACCACAAACCAACATTTCCACAATTGTGAACATGGCCATTTGTCCACAGAGGAGGCACGGAAGAAGAAGTGGTTGATTCCTTCATCACCCACTCACAAAGCCATTGAAAAGATTGTATTTGATAAAACTATAACAAGAGATTTGAGGGGACTCACGGAATTCTGCCACACAGGAGATTTGGAGGTGTTCCACAATATGTGCCTAAAGTACAGGCCAAAACGATTGCATTTTGGCATGAAGGGCATGATAAATCGGACTCTTCTAGCGGTCTTGGCACATAACCATAATGTTGGCCGTCAACAAAGTAGGACGACCGGAACTTTAGGGATGCTTCGCTACAATAAGGCCTTCACTAAAAGAAGTAAACAATGGGTGATCAAACCAGTGTTTGAGGATATGCAATATGAGTTTATTGAGAGACTTATTGTTGATGTCCTAGATAGGCACATACATGGAGTTGTGAACGAACCTGTGCAGGGGACAACTGCATTGCCACCCAACATTGCCTCTGTTCCATGTCCACCTAAAGCAGAGCTCATTGAGAAATAGACATCACGGTTTAAATGATTGTAATTTGATTGTCTGTTCTCTCGAGTCTCCTCATGTCGCAGGCCCATTGAATATGTGTAGCTATGTATTGTGTAAATAAAAGTGATTGCTCAGTGTACATGCAATGTGTCTCTCCACCCTTGTTCATTTGCGCATTAAATTAAACCAAACAGTAATATAAATAATTTTCCAAAAAATATAGAATGTCTCCGTATTTATGGTTCGCTGGGGCTGCAAATGCACGCAGACAAAATGCAAAGATGGAGTGTAAATTTCAAGTCCTGTGAGATGGCCTTACACTGAATGTAGCTAACTAGGAATGTGTGCTCGTTCAAAGTGAAGGTCAGCTGCTTTGATTTTTTGCTCGGGTGCCGGAATGGCCCACGACTCAGTATAAGGTTCTATTGTTATTTGACCTTGACAGGCCGGGACCATCCCGAAAGACTTCTTTTTGGGGGTGTGGGGCAATAACGTAAGAAACGATAATGAATATAATTTCAGAAACGAAAGCCATTTAATGTTCGTTCATTAGAAGAAATAACGTCGGCATAGAAGGAGTAGTATTTCGGGGCTGCCCTACGCACAGACACAATGGAAAATGCAAATATAATGTAAGTAACTCTTTAGATGAGTTTATACCGCAATTTAATTACTATACAGTAGCTTTAAAGACGGGTTAAGTTGTACTTGTTCGTTCTATGTGGCATATTGTTTTGTACCGCGCACTTGAGGAGAACCATCTCCTTTTACGGATGCACCTCAAAACCTTCCTCTTTGCTTCTGCTTTCTCTCTCCCTCTCCCCTGCTACAACTGGTCCACTGTATGCGACCTCGGTCCTGGGCCCTTCCACTCTCCACCTGCACTGCCTCCCTGTCAACCCCTGCACTGGGGGACTGTCTCAGTATCCTACAGCCCCCCCTTGACGTATAATACCCAGTTGAACTGTCCTAGCTATGAAATAATTTCCCGACCTAATATATAAAATGAATAATTTTAATAAAGATCTGATGGTGAGACTAATTTCATTTTTTATGTTTTTAAAACAGGTACATCCTTCATTATTGTATGTGTCACGAGTACCAGACACCGGCGGATGGCTTTTTCAACCGCCAGTTGCTTCTCCGCGTGAACAACGTTACCACCCTGACCATTTTATGGGACGATCGCCAAGTACAAGTATGCCCTTACGTGGTACTAACGGCTAGATGCAACATACAGACCGTTGTGGTGGCCTAGTGCCTCGTTGTTGGAACAGCCATGCGATTATCAGTGCGACCGAAGAGCTTATTTTATCGTAAACCAACACCCTGTGTACTGCACACGAACATCGCTTGCCTCAAGACAAACTATTTTGGATCGAGAGCAAAGAAAAATGCAAATCGCTGAATATTCTCTAAACATTTGATGTCCAATAAATGTACTCTGCCAAATGTACAATCTTGCCGTTTGCTTTTAAACCACAGTTTCATATTCCGAATTGTGGCACTGTATTGTGAGATGATCTAAGACCCTGTGTACAGCAAAGGAACATTGCGTGCCTCAAAACGAACTTTTTGGAACGTGAGCAAATAAAAAACAAAATCGCTGAATATTCTCTAAACATTTGATGTCAAATAAATGTACTTTACCAAATTTACAATCTTGCGGTTTGATTTAAAAGTACAGTTTCATATTCCGAATTGTGGCGCGCTGTGTTGTGAGCTGATCTGTGTTGGTTTCCGGGTTCTGTGTGGAGTCGCGTAGAAGACGCCTGGGCGCGTTTGCCTACGCAGCACAGTCACGTCACGGATAGAGGCGGGGAATATGAATGTTTTGATAAAGTCTGTTTCAGGGGCGGGGGATTTGATTTAGTGCCGCAAAAGCAAGTGAGCCAGGTCGATGGGGGGAAATGATAGGATTATCAGAAAATGGCGGCTGATTTCGAGTGCGTTAATGGACGAAAAGTCGGGTAAGGTCCATAGGAAAGTTTTCTACGATCTACCGATTTATGCTTAAAAACACATAGCCGAACCGTAGGGACAATAAAAAAAAAGTCCCGGAACTATCCTTTAAATATTCACAGGTTACATGTGCGAGGGTTCACCAGATGTCTTTCTTTAAATTAAGAGCGGAGAAACCCAGAGAAGATCGTGAGCCTCATTGTCTTTGGGGAGGACGAGGAAAACACTTCATTCTGTGCCCTTTTCCCCACCCATGTCATTCACATGTGATTCCTGCATAGCGCAGGACCTTTTGAAGAAACTCGCAAACAAATTCACCTGCTGGGGCTACTGCACCTCACAGGGACCCCTCAGGCGTCTGCACAGGATCAATGTTCCGATGCCTGCAGAGTGGCTAACTGCTTGCACGTGTGTGCACGATTTCTACAGCTTAAAGAAGCCATTGCCGTCCCTGGAAATCAATTAGAATGACGTCACCATGTTTTTCTTAGGAACCCGCCGCTGCTGAAAACTGCTATGCAGCTGTACTGATTGCCTGCAGCCCCATGGATTCCCTGCATCAGCCAAGATTCCCGTGCCTGTCACAGCTGCATCCAATGACTGAGGGGAATCTGGTGGAAAGGGTGGGAACCACGCCCGCAGATTGTCGCTGACGGGTGACAAGAAGAGTGGAAGCTACTGGATCACTGATACAACGTCCTCCATGCTGCCCTATCATTGTAGAACATATTGGACACATTGCAATCACGTTTCTCCAAGAACTAAAGACTTTTGGACTCATTAGGAGTTTGGTGATATTACTGCCAAATTCGCATACTGTTTTACTCAGCCCTGTGCATCTACCGTAGAATTACAGGCGGATTTAAAGAATTGTTGGTCCCCATGTGGGGCAGCAACGGGATTACTGCCACTGGTTTTACCTCCACTACCAAACTCATAATGTGCCCCAGCGCAACTACTTGATTGGCATTTTAGAGCTGGTATGAAATAGAAATGCAGTATGCATTTATTATAGCAGACATGCCTCATTACGACCCAGGCGTTAAGGGTTAACGCCGTCGTTAACCCTTAACGCCTATTGGGCCTCATTACGACCCTGGCGGTAAGGGGTTAACGCCAGCGTTAGCTGCGCCGACCCCTTACCGCCAATTACGAGGTCCCCTAGCGCCATGGTGCTTTTAACACCTGCTTTTAGCAGGTGTTAAAATCCATGGCGCTAACCTGCCATGATGCTAATTACGCCACCGTAATTTACGGTGGCGTAATTAGCGCCTTCCCCACTCCCATTATGCCCTATGGGGCAAAAATGGGAATGGGGAAGGGAAAATGGGAAATGGGGATTTACCGCCCCACTCACCTTGGAATGGGGCGGTAAATCCGCCATCCACCATGGTGTAAACGTAGTTTACACCATGGTGGTAAAGTTGGCGCAATTAGCGCCTGGGTCGTAATGACTGTCTGCCTTTGAGTAGTTTTCTTAGCAACCCATACTTGCATTTGTAAAGAAACGGGGGGAAAGGAGTGCTTAAAAAAATAACCCTATCAATCCATACTAGTCTTCTATATATAAAGTCTTCTAAGAACGTACTGAAGTCCTAGTGTGATCACTCTTATTTGAAGCAAACCACGCTATTTTGGGAGCACAGTAGCTGTGCCTCAATACATCGCAGAGGTGCAAAGCAGTCAGATAGCACAGTGAGCTAGGCGCTCACCTCTGACATCTGTGCGCAACCTGCTGTTACCGGTTCGAAACTTGGCAGGGTCCACTCATTCTTTCGAGGTTGACAAATTGAGTACCACTCGGTAGGATAATAATGTCTTCTGTTATTTCACTGCTGTGAGACCTATGTGTAGCGCTATATAAGGAATACATTATTCTATCCTATGCTCCTATCACGGGGAGGCCAGACAGAAGCCAGCACTGCCTTGACAGGGGAAGCCATCATAATCACACCTACAAATGGGGGGGGTGTTAAGGTCTTGGTAAACACACATTGTTAGACAAGGATGGGAATGTGTGTATATACAACCATATAAAATGATAGCATGTATTACATTGCGGCAGCGAAAGGGTATAAAACAAGAAAGAACCATTCAGCACATGCAGACCCGGCAAAGAAGGCCCAATGGTTTCGATGTAGGGAAAGGGAATTCTGATACTTCATGCAAGCCGCTAGTAAGCCTCCAGCGTGGATTTGTGCTGCAGGATCAGAAGACCTCATTTGTGTAGGATAACTGGATTATGAGTCTTCATGTGAGCTCATGCAATGGTGCTCGTTATGTACAAGAGGAAAGAAAGAACTTCATATGTAGACCCTGGAGGAGAGATGGAAGATATGACAGAAACATTCACACACAAGGAAACATGAGATTTAAAGTGTCTGAACAGTGGCAGACAGCACAGTGCTAGGAAACACACCAGATGCTGACCTACTAGTGTACTGAAAGACCTGGCACCAGAATCGACCTCTCCTCCACTCAAGCTCAACACAAGCCATGCTATTGATCTCCTGGCAGACCTGTAGCTGGAAAATACAATTTTGAACTTTCCTGATAATGGGTAGCATGCAACCCGAACAACATGAGACACAATGCACTGTACTGGCCCACTCGGAGGCTGGAATTGGAATACATACTTTCCAAAGAGGGTGGCACTCTCATGTTGGATATGATGCATCTAGAAACTACACCAACCAATACGCCTCATACTGAACTACATAGAGGGAAATTGATCGTGAACTTCCAAAGAGTCCAAGAATTTAGTTGTAGCAGCAGGAGCACATCATTATACTGTTGACACGAGGAGACAAGTCCTGCACGGCGACTATCGATTAACATGTTAAATGCAAGTTCAGGCATCATTGATCCTCAATGGCAGTATCATTCTAATGTCAAGCCTATTTTCCAACTGTTCGCTGTGCCCTTTGATTCCTGACCTCAGCAACTCTGAGTACTGGTGTTTTTTTCTTGTTTTTATGAACAGCCCGGGGCAGTTTTCCCTCAGAAGCCTGGGCTGGCTGTTGTCTGGATTTTAAAAAGTGTTGAGAAACTGCCCAAAGCTAGATTTTAGACTCTCAAGAGGAAAGGTTGCATATTCGTTTTTAACACCAAGCAATATGTACCCCAGTGCAGCAACCCAGTTGCCCTTTTGTCACCCAGAAACTTCATATGTTGAAATCATGGATACACCTGCCCATTTTGTATCTTATGTTAACATATCTTAATATTTGTTGTGTCCTTGGATTCTGGTAAAATAAAACGTACAAATACATGAATGCAAAAAAAAACACAATAACAGAACATTCTGAACAAATTGTACCTGACAAAAAATAACTTTATGTTTTCAATAATAGCTTCTGTCGTTGACATTTTCTTTGGTACTCTGAGGGGTTGATGTCTGAGGAATAGTAATTGGGGTACTACTTTGGGGATGGCTCAATCCATCCACATTTCGGATGACTGGAGTACCCACAAACTCTTTTGAACTTTTCCAGTGATTTTTGTAGAAAACTTCAAGGTCGCTCAGTGAATAGAAATTACAACCCTGCGAAGGAGGGAAGACTGTTTCAATCCCCCGCCTCAACTCTCCCCTTCATGACCCATTGACTTATTGGGGCCTGGCAGGCCATCGCAAGGCAGTGGGGTAAGTAAAAACTTTGTTGATTTCCAGCGTTGTTGCGCAGGAAATAGAAAACAAGTTTAAAGTATTCTTCGGAGTGCAGTGTGCGTTCTTGGGAGCAGTTGGGGGAAGATGGATGTTTGTTGGATGCAGGGGAGCTTTTACACACCCCAAAAGTGACCAGTGAGCATTCCCGGGTCACTGAACATTTGTATAGGTGAGTGATACATATTTTGGGGATTACTGAGGAATAAAAGAACAGCAGAGCACCTGTCTTTTTAATTGTCAGAAAAGAGGAGCCCTTTTTGTCTTGACTTATTTGTTTGTGTTCTATGACTTGTAGCTCTGCATTTATAACAGAAAACTAAAGCTAAAAGTGTTGGAATTCAAATGAAAAGAAAACTAATCAGGCACAGATATGCGACACAAATGACTTGGTATAGCCAAAAAACACCATACTAGGAAATAGTACCAAAACAGTCAACAGGCTTTCTCTGCATAGGTTCTGAAAAGCAAAGCTGGGGAATGTGAAACGTACTCCTGATATTGATAGGGAACCTTTCAAAGTTCAACTATCTGAGTGAATTGTAATGTTTTGCAGTCTATTTATTTTATTTATTTATTTGCATTTGTATCGCGCAGCTTGCAGCCCGGAGGCATCGAGGCGCTTTTACAAGAATATGAAAGAGGTTTGTCATACAGGTTCATGCGCACAAAGCTTCTTAGTCATACAGGTTCATGCGCACAAGGCTTCTTCGTTAGTTACACATGTCAGGAAACACATTTCATGAAATACAGAGTGATCAACGTGATGGGCAAAGAAAGAGTAACAGTGTGGTGGTGGTACCTCAGAGGAGTGGTACTAGGTTTTAGCTTTTAGTTGAATAGCTTAGTTTTGATGGCTTTGCGGAAAACTTGGTGGGATTCGATCTGTCTTAGGTGAGAAGGGAGTGCGTTCCAGTGAGTGGCGGCCAATGTAGGAAAGCTGGAGCCGCCTGCACGAGCTCTACGGATTCTTGGCATGAGGATCATGCTAGAGTAGCCTTCTCTGAGCGGCCTTGTGGCAGTATGCCTGGTGATTCTGTGGGAGAGGTGTGGGGGTGCAAGCTCATGGAGGCATTTGTGGGTGATGGCAAGGGTTTTAAAGACAATTCTTTCTTTGACCGGGAGCCAGTGAACCTGTCTTCTCACTTCAGAGATGTGGTCTCTTCTGGAAGTTCCTGTGGCTGCCCTGAGTGCGTTATTTTGTACCAGCTGAAGTTTGTTGATGTTTTATTGTGACGTTCCAATGAGGAGAGCATTGCAATAATCAAGCCTTGAGCCGATTATAGCCCTAGCAATGGTGAGGCAGTTCTGGCATGATAGGAAGGGTCTGGCTGCGTTAAGCACTTTAGTGTAGTACGCAGAAGATGAAGCAATGGCGTTGACCTGTCTATCCATAGTCAAGTCGGCGTCTAGGTAGACTCCTAGGGTCTTGACATGGTTGGAGACTTTGATCGGGATGTTATCAATGTAAAATGATTACTGCTAATCGAGATTGCCCAGAGTGGTGGGTGACCCTATGAGCAGGAGTTCAGTTTTTTCGCTGTTGAGGCAGAGCCAATTGTCTGCCATCCAAGATTGGATGGTAGAGTAGATGGTGGTGAGTGTGTTCAGATCTGCATCATAGTCCCCTGTGAGTGGGATAAGCACCTGCGTGTCATCCGCATAATTCGTATATGAGATGTGCAAGGCGTCGAGGATGCTGAACAAGGGTCTTGTAAAAAGGTTATAGAGGGTAGGTGCAATGCATGATCCCTGTGGAACACCACATTTGATGTGGCTAGGGGTGGCACAGGCAGAGTCAGAGAATACTTTCATGACTCTCTGCTGGAGAAAGGAGGAGATCCAATCGCATGCCTTAGGGGAAAAGTTGGCTTCAGTAGCTAAATGGCCACACACAGTGTTGTGATCGACCTGATCAAAGGCTGCTGATAGGTCTAGGAGCAGAAGGAGCGCAGGATTGCCTGAGTCTCTGATATCATCCATTTGGTTCTTTAAGTCTAAGAGGGCCGTCTCAGTGCCATGACGTGGGCGGAAGCCAGATTGCCGAAGGCCAAGGAGACGATTCTCTTCCAGGTATTCTTGGACTTGCAGGTAAGCTGCTTTGTCGAGAATTTTAAGTAGAAATGGGACGGTGGTGATGGGCCTATAGTTCCCTGGAACCGTGGGGTCAAGGGAAGGTTTTTTGAGGAGTGGGCGCACCCATGCTTCCTTGAGACTAGATGGAACGTGTCCAGACTGGAATGATGAATTGATGAATGCAGTAAGGAGGGGCGCTAGAATTTGTGCCAAATCTTTGACGAGTTGGGCAGGACAGGCGTCACCTTTAGAGTTTGAGGGTTTGATAGATTTGAGCAGGGTGATTACTTCCAACTCGGCCATTTGTCTAAAATGGAACGGTGGGGAGGATGTGGTCGTGGGAGATTTAGGCGTATCCTTATGTAGATTAGCTATGAGGTTATTCAAAGCTTTTTGGTTACTGCAGATTTTTGTTTGGAGTGTGTTAAGTTTGTCTAGCATGGCTGACTGAATACTGTTGCACCATTTCTCATATTTAAGGAGAGAAGGAGGTGGAGCGGAGGGCTTTTCAAGTTCCCTAAAGATAGTAAATAATTCTTTGGACCCTGATTTGGCGTCAATGAACCTTGAGTTGAACGAAGAGGATTTGGCTAGGGTGATGTTGGCTTTGTAGGAAATGGAAATATCTTTGAAGGCCTTTCTTGTGGCTTCTGAGGGGTTAGCTTTCCAGGCGGAGAATGCAGCCCTCTTCCTTGAGCGTTGGTCAAGTAGTTCTTTGGAGAACCATGTATTGGAATGCTTAATTTTCTTGGCTTTTTGTAGGGTAAGTGGAGCTATGGCGTCAACTGCTTTGGAGACGATTTCTTTGAAGGTGTTGGCTAGGGTTTCTGGATCTTTGGAAAAGGTGGCTTGAAGGTTAGGCACCTGTAGGAAAGGGGCTAGGTTTTCAGCAGTTAGTTGGCACGAGGTCCTTGCGAGTGCTGCCGGGAGGGGGATGATAGGTCCAAGAGGTCCTTTTTTCGTATTGATGTTGAATTGAAGATAGTGGTGATCGGACCAAGGAATGGGGCTGTTAGCGATGATTTGGATGGCGCAGTTATGTTGGCAGATCCAATCTAGAGTGCGTCCTTTGACATGGGTGGGGCCTGTGATAGATTGCATGAAGCCCAAGGTAGAGAGGGCCTTCTTGAGGGATCTGGCGTGGGAGTCCTTTGGGTCGTTGAGCCCTAAATTAAGATCACCCAGGAGGATGACTTTGGACGTCTTTTTGATATTATCGGACAGTGAATGGATGAGGGTGTCCTGAAAGTCTATGGTAGGATGAGGAGGTCTGTAAACAATATGCATGTTGATAGTGCAATTGTGGGAGGCACTAATTTTTAGTGGGAGGTAGTCAGAGTTGTGGACCAGTTTCCCTTCCACTTCTCTAACGGCCAGAGTTTCCCGGGCAATGATGGCTACACCCCCGCCTCTCTGAAGGGCCCTATCTTTTCTGAAGATGGTGTACCCAGTCGGAAGGGCGAGAGATAGTGCTGGGCCTGAACTTTCACTAAGCCAGGTTTCTGTGATTATTAGGAGGTCGAGGTTGTCATTAATTTTGAGGTCATTAATGTCTAGTGCATGGGCGGGTACTGAACCGGCGTTAACTAAGGCACACCTGAGGCTCCTGTTGGACTTTGAAGGTGTGGGTGCAACCTGCACAGGGGCAGCAGAAGGCTCAGGCATGGTAGGCAGTGCAACATTGCTAATAGGCATCACAACAGCAGGCATAGGGGCCACGGAGGGCTTAGGCAGTGCAACATTGCTAATAGGCATCACAACAGCAAGCATAGGGGCCACGGAGGGGCTTAGGCAGTGCAGCATTGCTAATAGGCATCACACAGCATGCATAGGGGCCACGGGGGGCTTAGATAGTGCAACATTGGTAATAGGCATCACAACAGCAGGCATAGGGGCCACGGAGGGCTTAGGCAGTGCAACATTGCTAATAGGCATCACAACAGCAGGCATAGGGGCCACGGAGGGCTTAGGCAGTTCAACATTGCTAAAAGGAATCACAACAGCAGGCATAGGGGCCGCTGGGGGCTTAGGCAGTGCAACATTGCTAATAGGCATCACAACAGCAGGCAAAGGGGCCACAGGGGGCTCAGGTGACAAATGCCTAAGGGTCCCAGTGACAATGTTCCTTATGATCACATGTGCTTGAGTCTTGGAGTGAGGCTGTGTCAGAGGCCTGGTCTCATAGCGCTACCGAGTGTTAGGTGGACGTGGTGAGAGTGGGGCGCATCTGAGGCCTAGTCTTGTGTTACGGTAGGTCAGGCTGGGGGCGAAGTGGGACGGCAGATGGCAGCGTGTGCGCGACCAGAGCCGTGCATTTCTGAGGAATACAGCGAGGGGGAGAGGTTTCCCTTGTTGGGGGAGGACCGTAACAGTAGAAGTGACTTTAGGTGTCTTACCTTGAGCCAGAGTGTTTGGGGGCGCCTTCCGCGACGTCGAGCAGCGGAGAGCTGCAGAGAGGGAGAAAGGCCTTGTCCCACGGCCTTCTCCCTGCGGCTTCGCCGGCCGGTCTCCTCCTCCTCCCTTTAAGGCAGGAGGGGAGGAGCTGGCAGGGTGTAGTGGCCAATGGGGAGCTGGGGTCGGGCCGATGATTTTCACGGGCATGTTCCTGCTCTGGGAGATGTTTTCCGGGTTGCCTGGGCAACCAGCACGGCCTCCTCGCGGCTCCGTGCAATTTCGAATTTCGGCTGCAGCTGTGTGGATTGGGCGGGCGGCGGCTGTCTGTGGCTGACTCTCCAGGTCCAGTCGGCGCAGTCTGCTTCATGAGGCGTGATCCCTCGCAGCGGAGCTGCAGAGAGGGAGAAAGGCCTTGTCCCACGGCCTTCTCCCTACGGCTTTGCCTGCCGGTCTCCTCCTCCTCCCTTTAAGGCAGGAGGGGAGGAGCTGGCAGGGTGTAGTGGCCAATGGGGAGCTGGGGTCAGGCCGATGATTTTCGCGGGCATGTTCCCACTCTGGGAGATGTTTTCCCGGGTTTCCTGGGCAACCAGCATGGCCTCCTCGCGGCTCTGTGCAATTTCGAATTTAGGCTGCAGCTGTGTGGATTGGGCAGGCGGCGGCTGTCTGTGGCTGACTCTCCAGGTCCAATCGGCGCAGTCTGCTTCATGAGGCGTGATCCCTCCCAGCGGAGCTGCAGAGAGGGAGAAAGGCCTTGTCCCACGGCCTTCTCCCTGCGGCTTCTGCTTTGCACAGTCACATGCGTTTATTTTTTGTTTAAAATCTGTCTTATTTGTGATTGGTCCTGGTTGAGTTATTTACTGCTTTATTACAGCAGTCTCTCTGCCAATACATTTTGGACTCCATCCACCTGTATATGGATCCACATGACACGAGAAAAAAGAAAATAATGTTATTTTATGTTGTTTACATACTTTGGGCCGCATTTTGAGTTTGGCAGTAATTCTGTCTGGATATGTGGCATGAATGTGTGGCATGTTTATTTATGAAGGTAAACGTATTAATACATGTATTCATTATTAAACATAATTGCCAATTCAGATTCAGTGCCATGCAAGAGGACACGCTCAGGTTTAGAATGCACCTTACGGCTTGTTTTCAACTGGTATGGTTGTAATTGTATACGTAAAATACATATTTGTGTTTTTCACTGTCAGGCTGCAGATATTATGCACTTTAAATGTATTTCCAGGCCTGCCGCCAACTAATAATTAGCCAGGACTCGCTAAAAACTGGCCTCCATTGCTAGAATATCAATTAGGCTAACCATCTGGTCGGTGTATTGCCTTAATTTCAAAGGTGACACATTAATGCAATACACATCTGTTTTACGTGTTACAAGGAACACAGGGTAGGTTGTCATGAGGCTGTACTGATGATTATAAGTGAGCCCACCAAGAACTTCAACTTACAGGAATTTTGATAAATGTATTTTCAATTATTCATCCTGAAACTAGGCTTGTGTGGGAGGGGCGTAGTCCAGGTGGCCCTTTGCCGTTGTGAGCCTAATGAATTTTCTTGAAAACAGACCATAACACTTTACACTCTGGAAGGCTCAGGCCAGTCTCATAGGAACATGCACCACGCCCATTGGAATCTGTAAGGAGGGCAGAAGTAAAGTTTCAACTTTTGGGTAGTTCAACAAAGAGACAACAAAACATGCATTGCCAAAGCTATCTTGTTGCCTCCATTAATGTTCATGTACATGAAAGGCTTATTTACTTCTATTGTATTCACAAAATGCAAACCATTATGATTAAACAGTCTTTGTACTTCACTCCGTTGTGTTCAACATAACGTGAACAAGAATCACAATGCAATTTAAACACTATCAATAACATGAAAAGGTAGTACACTGTGTGTTTCTTCCTAAGCACATACCAACATTTGTGTATTTACAGTATTACAGTTGAATACAACGGCTAGTGTTATTTTCAATATTATTGTTTTCCTTATTTGCAAATGGCACCAGTTTTCTTTAGCTTTCCACACATTGTTCACACTTGACAACCTCTGTCATTGGTTGTATGCTCTCAGGGAATCAAGTAACTGATGAAAAAGGTTAAGGGATAAATAAAGAAATTCATTGTGTTGGCACCTCTTGCTTTACATTGAGGCAGACTCCACGTCTTATGTTAATTGCTGTCTATTGTATGAGGTGGCATCCATTTACTTTCCTTTTCAGTGCAATATTTCTCTATACAATTCAATCTTATGTGCAGCACCTGAAGAAACAGTGCAACTTTTGAGCACTTCTTGCTTTAATTGATTGATTTGGGGTTTCATTTATAGTGACAGTTCATAGTCCTTATCAATTAAAATGTCCACAAATGTATTTCCTAAGACTGTCATACAATGTTATTTTTTACCATAAAGCTTCCTTAGTGCTGGTGTTTGACTTTTTTCAAAATTAGGAAGATATGGTAAAGGAGGTGAAATTAGTTTAAAAGATTTACTCAGAATACCACAACTAGAAGGGCCTAATTATGAGTTTGGCAGAGTGGTAACAAATCTGGCATTTTTCCATACCGGCTGTGTTACCACTCCACCAAATTCTCAATTTCAGGATTGAAACTGTTGCACGCCATCTACTTTTGTGCAGTGATAATTACCACCACTCAAAAGCATTACCACATGCAGAAACTATCACATGCAGTCATTAGCACATGTGGTAAACAAAATCCCCATGTAGACTACAAAAAACATAAAGGGCTTCATGAATTGTAATGATGCAGAACCTTGGAATTACTGCATGCAATAATATTATTACGATTCGGTTGTTTTTCCAGAGGAAATAACGCCCAACTATTAATTATCGCAATAGTGGGGAATATTATGTTTAGGACCTTTGTCTATAGGTTGCATAGTGTAAAGACAAGACCCTAATTACTCTAATACATACCCTCCAGAGTGGTCAATTTGCCACATGATGCACCGATGACCTGGTGCCGATATTTCTGTAACTAGAATGAATATATCAAAAATCTCTATGGACTGCCAAAAAGACAGTCCTGTGATGCCAGAATGAGTTTCTCTTGTTTTAACCAGTGAATAGTGCAGTGAATGTTTTTATGTGTGCTCCTTTAAATTTTCTTCCAGGAAGACATCTGTTTGGGAGGTTGCAAAAGCAGGAAAGGGCTGTGAACTGTTTTCCTCCTGAGTGGCTGCCCGCCTCCCCAAGATTTGCTAGAGTGATGAAAATCTGCCGTAACCTTCCCAGCACTGCCCCTAAACCCAATGACTCACACTCTTTTTAAAAAAACGTTTTACATATACAATTAAACAGACAAAAAACAACTTAATTCACAAACAATATTATTTTTCTCTTCACATATAGGATCAAATCCAATAAAACTAGACAAGAACACTAAATCTCACTACTCCCCTCAGCTGGCCATCCCATTTGGGGCTTATACCCATCCGGCTGGCAGAGATGAGAACATAGATGTCAAATAGGGAGAATCCCTTGGGAGCAATTGAGTATAACAATCCTTCAATCACATCATTTCCGCTCAAACGCATGGGACCTATATTAAAAGCATCTTAGATTTACAAAAGGGAGTCGACCCTCTAAAACACCAGGTTATAGCCCTTGAACAAGCGTACCGCTGCAATTGAGAGAGCCTGGTTCTATCCGGATATTAGCCGGTTCCAAAACAAACATGGAAGAAATCTTTGCACATTTATGCCAAATCTGTCTAATAAGCAAGATCTTAAATCCTAGGTTCCCCCACACTCCAAAAGAAGATGCTTTAATTTCTGGTTCTCTGGTATATTGCACTTAGAACAGCAGAACTTAATTGAATCCCTCATTCCTCTTCTTGATAGCACATCTCCAGATTGTGCTATATTCAGTCTTAGTCTGAGGATTTTACAGTCAGGGAATCTCACCAAGTATCTTGTAAATTTGCCCAGTTTTTTTTTTCCTTTCAGGAATGAGTTTGAATCCATCTTTGAATGCATGTTTTCGATTTTAAGAATCCAATCCATTGAATCCAAGGCTTTCATTGCCTTCAATGGATTCTCAATTAAAGTCTGGCGGTCAGAATCGGCTTTGATTAATGTTTCTTCCACCCACAACCACAGATTTGTCAGCATCTTTGATCTATTGGTTTCCATGGGGTTTCTGATGTCTGCGTAAAGCGTACCCTCCTGCTCTGTCTTGATCATCCGATATAGGGAGGATAACTTCCAGTCAGCTTGGACCTTTAATGATCTTAACATCAGTTCAAATCTGATCTAGGAAACCAGGAGGCTTGCCGGACACCAAGCACCTTCTTCCAGATTTGCCCTTCCCAGCTTTACCAATTTGCCTGCCAGAGTGACACTTTCACATCTAAACCATAAAAAAACAACTGGGATCACTTTGGCCTGATAATATTTTATCAAAGGAATGATAGAGAATTTGCAATATTTCATTGATATTTTTTCATTTGTGGGATAAGTTGGGAGATTTTTGACGGTATGTTTTGCTCTACTTTACACATCGCTGGCGAGGCGCAGATTTTATAACCCAGATAAACTAGGTCCTCCACTTTTTCAATACTCTGCCCTCCTATCTCCCAATGAGAATAATTGGTCTTTTTGAATCTGTGTCTGAAGACCAGAATCCTAGAAGTGGCAGGGTTCAATGAAAGGCCATTCTCTCTTGCGTAGCAGTCGAGTTTGTTCAGCAGACGCTGTAGCCCTACTGTTGTACTGTTCAGTAGGAACACATCGTCAGCATAAGCCAGCCAATGTACTTCACTCCCATTAATCACTGGGCTGGCTAACGCTGCTGCTTGCAGAAAATCCCCTGCATCTGCCAGGTATTAATTGAAGAAAAGAGGGGTCCCCAGGCAGCCCTGTTGGACTCCTCTTCCTATCTTGATGGGCTAAAATAACCACCCCTCATTAGTCAAGCGGGCTCTGCCATGGTGTTCATGTGGAGTTCCACTAGCATCGACAACAACCCCTCCCGCATGCCCCAAGCCCTTAACTTTGACGAGAGGTGATTTCTTGTGTTAATCTTGTCAAAGGCTATAGAACAATCCACCCAGGCACCAAAGAGTGGCTGACCTCCCTTGCACCCCAGTTTTTCACTCAAAACATTTAATGCCACTCCATTTAGTGCCATGGGCAAATCCCTTCTAAAGCCCATTTCAAATTTTGAAGGGATTTTATTTCCCTTCACCCAGTTTCAATTTCACCCAATAGCGTTCTCATAAAGATTTTACTTTCTATGTCCAGGAAGGCTATCGGTCGGTAGTTTGCTGGTTCCTTCCGATCGCCCCCCTTGAACAACGGTATAATGACTGCCGATTTCCAAGAAATTGGAAATCTTTGGCTCTCCGAGATTTCTTTGAAAACCCAATTTAACAGTTTTGCCCAGGAGGAGGGATTACTTCTCAAAATTTGATAGGTTAACCTCTTTGGCCCCACTGCCTTAGAGGGGAAAGCATTCACAATCAGGTCCACCAGAGTTTGTTCATCTAAATTAAGATTCAACTCTGTGTTTACAACAGGAAAGTCAGTTGACCCCTCTGGTTCTTCAAAAACCTTAGAAAGATGGTCCCTCCACCCTCCTTCCGAGACCAAAATACAAAGGTCACTACTGGGGTCGCCTTCCAGCTGATTAATGACAGACCAGATGTTTTTGGAGTTCTTATTACCAATTACCTTCAACATCTGTTCACCATCATACTGGAGGCGCAATGATCTTCTACCTATTGACCAATGCTTATAGTACTGGGAAAGGGTTTTTGATTCTCTTTTCTTCTCTACCCCACTTATATCCATTCTCTTTATTTTTCTTAGGTTCTGATACAACATCTTTTTCCTGAATTACATTTCTTCATGAAAGGAGTGCCTATATACATGCTTTTGCCTCCCTCCTCCCACTCTCGGGGGGCAGGCAGATCAGATAAATTTGATAAAAGATTCAGGTCTACAATTATCTTGGAGTATAGTCTCTGGGATATCTTGGAGATAGCTATTTAAATCCTCCCCCTCCCCTTTTTACTTAATGAGTCAAATCCTCACTTTCCTATTCTCCGCTATCTGTTCTTGCTTGGTTTGTCTATGGATAGCCATATCTGTGAAGATTAGCTCTAACCAGTTTTGGTCACTCCCCTCCCCCCTGCTCTATATTTAATGTTACATTATATTTGAGCACATTAGCATAGAGGAAAAGATAATCAATTATTGAGGCCAAGGATCCCTGATGATGAGTTGGAACGACTGGGATGTCTCCCGGTAATGCACCACTCATCCTTTTTAGGGAGCAACCTGTTAGAAATTCCACCTACCTTCTCCCTTTCTCAGTTATTCTGCCTGACCTTTCAAGCAACCCTCTCTTTAATGAAGGCGTACACTGCAAATTTAAATCTCCCCCAAGTATTAAATGAATCCCTCCAAATTCTTCTCTTATTCTCTCCAGTAACTCAGACATGTCATTCAAAAAGGTCCTGCAAAGTGGAGCAGGCGGGGTTCCAATATAAATTTATAAAAATCAACTCAATAGGAGACCTTTGTTTTTTTAACAAAGCCTTACTAATTTGAATACCCTTTTACAGTTGCAGATCAATCTAGACTCTGCAAATCTGGAGTTGTTTAATGCCATCAGCAGGCCTCCTGCAGGTCTGTCTTTGGCTTTTTCTATTGCTGATTGAGAATAGATTGTGAAACCTTTGATTTAAATAGGGTTCACCAACCAGTGCTCCTGTACCATCAGAATGTCCCCTTTTTGTAATAGGTGCGCCTTCATTTTCTTTGAGTTGAAAGTATTCGGTCCCCATGTTTTCCAGCATATTAGGCTAAGCCCTGACTGAATAAAGACATTGTTGGCCCACCCCCAAATACTGGATGACCTGAGTTAGGATCTCTGGTAATGGTCCCAATGTTTTAGCCTGCATAGATTCTCCCCTTTTCTCAATCTCTCTCAGGGTTGAGTTCTTCCTACCAACAAGCCCCAATGCCTCCCCTATACAGGTCAGCTGTCTTGATGAGGATTTTATTATGCCTACACTTTCCAGCGGAGGTGAGTTGAGGACCAAAAGGCCCAAACCCTTCAGCTCTTTCGCTGCTCCCATTATTGCAGCAAACCCTTTGTGTGATGTTAAACCCACCTCTGCCATTAATAGATTGTTATTATCTGGAAAATGAACATATTGAATGTCTTTAGTATTAAATAAGTAGAGATTGGGGACTTGTTTCAGGCTTCACACAATTACACTTCCACACAATGATTTCACTTATTTAAAGTTTGCATTAATAGTTAGCCAACATTTTGGCATGGCAAAGTTTGACTCTTCAACTTGTCCTGTTGTGGTCTGATCTTACCTCTGGCCCATTTCTTTCTTCTACATGACTGATGGCGTGACAGGACCTCCAAGCTTTAAGGATTTCCCTGTTCCATTCCAGTTCATGTCAAACATGCAATGTTTTCCTTGGCCCAATCTCACTTCTTCCTACTCCACCTTCTTGGATGGATGTTTCAGAAAGATAGGTGCCAACTTGACCATCTCTTTTCTCAAAGACTTTCCTCCTTTGACAGAATCGTTTCCCATATTAAGTGATTGGCGTTTATTCAGCAGAAAGATGGGTGCTAAGGGAATTTCCCAACCATCTGCCATTCTGCTACCATGTGCTACAATGACTCACACTCAAAACCTAAGGAATATGGGTGGGCTTAGCATATGGACTGGGAAGGCAAAAGAGATGACAACATTTGTAGGGATGCAGTGTTTTCTATGAGACAATTGTGCTATTGGACAAGTAGGCCTATGATGTGATCTACTGGGTGAGGCAGACTGCATTCTGGTATTTGTAATTCTAGGGGTGCTCCTTAATTTGATGAGGCAGAATGCATTCTCAAAATAATGATCTTATGTGTTCTCTTTCCGGAGTGAGACATAATGTATTTTTTATTAGTACCCCGACGAGAGACAATCAGAATGCAACAAGCATTCTGGCCGGGAATCCCTCCGTCGGGATTCCACGGCCTTTGTCCCCGGCGGGGGGGCGTGGCAGCCCCTCAGCCAATGAGGAGGCTCTAAGCGGGGCCATCCCCGCTCCGAGCCTCCCCCGCGGCTGGGAGGCTGCCTTCGCCCCCCGCCGGGGACTCGGGTAAGTCTTTTTTTATTTTTTTATTTTTCGCTTCCATTCCCTCCCTCCCACCCGCCTCTGCAACTTATCTTCTTGATCCTGCGTCCCCGCTCTGTGCCTCCACACAGCTGGGGGCTTCCCTCGTCCCCCACCGGGGACACAGGTACTTTTTTTTTTTTTCTTTTTCCCCCGTCCCACTCCCACCCTCCCAAACCCACTTACCTTTTGTTATCCTTTTTCGGAGGCGGACGCGCTGAGAACACTTGTGTTCCCAGCGCGTCCGATCGCGATGGCCGCCATGGAAAGGGAAAACGGACTCCGTTTTCCCTTTCCATGGCGGAGGCCATTTTCTTGGTCATTTTTTTTTTCTGTCCCGAAACGCTGCAGCGTTGAAACGCTGCAGAGTTTCGGGACAGAAAAAAATTGCTTTTAGTACCCCGGTCACGCACATTTTGCGGGCTGGGATACTAATAGCAATAGAACCCTCGCGGCGGGGGCATTACCGACTCTGGTAATGCCCCGGGGCCTTCGGTAATGCCCCCGCCGCTCGGGTTCTATTGCTTTAATATGTATTCTTCGATGCCACTGCATTCCCGTTATTCGGAATGCATTATGGACATGCATTTTCATGTAAGCTTCTGTACAGAGTGAGACAAAATTAATTCTGGGACATGTAGTCCTCTCGGTCCTCTGAACTGAGTGTGAGATTTTTAACTCTGGCTTGAGCTTGGTGCACCTGGTCATTTGATCCCTTTTTCTAACTTTGATACAAGAGATACTAGCTCACAAGAAAACTCTCCCATGCTTAAGATTCCTAGTTTTAGCTCTACTAAGATGAAGAAAACAATACCTCATAGGTCACATATTCCGAAAGCAGGTTGGAGTCCTTAGTATGACTCTCCACCTAATTGAAGAAAACTACTTTGGGACAGGCATAATCTAAAAAAAAACAGCTTGTTTTACCTTCATCTAGTTCTCTTTCGAAATGTCACTACGGTTTATCTTCTCTCTCTCTTCTTGGTTCTTCTTTTACCCTCATGTACCCTTTACATTCATCCTAGCTCTTGGCATACTTGGAAGCTGAAAATTGTTCTGCAGGGCCTTTTAAAAATGTCAAACAAATGAATAATAAATATGAAGTGTACCAATCAGATCCAGCTCTATCTGGCTCAAGATGGCTATACCTGTGCATATAGGTCTGATGCCTACATGTCTGGTTCAAAAGACGAAAAAAAGAAATACATTTTCTCAACCCTTTGTTCTTAGGTCATGTAAGTTAAAGACCGTTCAGTCAGTAGCAACGTATGTGTTATTAGAATGCTTTGAAAATATTTGTTAATTTAGGCCCTCACCTTGGCACATGCTGGCTGTGGTGGGACACATGGGAATATCTGGATGTGTGAGGCTGCAAATGTATGTACTTTTTATTTATTTATTGTGCACTTGTAAGGCGCTTATGCATCAAGTAAATTGTGTTTCAAAGCCCTCACAGGGCAACAGGGGAGTTGCATATACAATAAGTGCAGGCCTGTGAGACAGCACAGGCCAGTGGGTGCCCAGAGGCAAGTGCTGGGAGTGTGCGGAGGCAAAAGGCGATTGGTGGGGGGATGCCAGGACCCAGAAGGACACATAAGGGCCCTGGTCACCAATCCCAGTGATTGTGGGGTTTAGCAAGGGAAGGAGAGGGTGCAGGAGGAGGTGAAAAGGAAATTCTCGAGGAGCCCTCAGAATTTGTGGAGTTCCAGCTCAAGACAGAGAGGAAGGGGGAGGCTGTTCGAGAGGAGGGAGCCAGCTGAGGAAAGAGATCGGCCACCAGCTTGCTGTTTAGAGAAGCGCTTGACATGCAGATAGATTGCACTGGAGGAGCGTAAAGATCTGGAGGGAGTATATTTGGTAAGAGCGATGGGTAGATGGCTACAACTGGCCCTATTCAGTCTTATGAATGATGCAGAGGGATTTGAATGTGATCCTTGCAGGAACTGGAAGCCAGTGGAGAGATTTTAGGGCTGTAGAGATGCTGTCCCTGGGATTGAGGCAAAGGATAAGTCTTGCAGCCCTATTCTCGATATGTGGAGGGAACGTAGAGAGGAAGAGGCTGTTGCAGTAGTCCAGCCTAGAGAGTACCTGAGTTCTAGAGACATTGAGCTTCTGAGGGAAAGTGAGGAAAGGAAGGATTCCTTTGAGGAGGTAGAGTTAAAAGTGGTCCTTCTTGGCAAGGTCAGGAATGTGAGGAAGGAAAGGGAGGGGTTGAAGATGACTCCAAGGTTTTTGGCTTCAGATGAAGGAGAAGGGGGAGAGTGCATAGAGGGCAGCCAGAGTCAGGGAAAGAAAGAGGGAGCAGGAGTCCCAATGGAAAGGATCTCAGTCTTGCTGGCATTGAGGAAGAGATCATTGGAGGCACACCAGGACTGGATGGCAGATAGGCAGTCAGGAATGATGCATGAAGTAAGTAGAGGATCAGAGGGAAGTTTAAAGAAGAGTTGTGTTTCATCTGCATAACACTGGAAGTAACGGTAGCAAGTGGACATTAGGTGTGCAAGCGGAGCAAGATAGAGGTTAAACAGCCAGGGGGAAAGGTGGGAGTCACGGGGGCACCACAGGTGGATATAGCAGTGAGAGAGGAGAAAGTGCCCAGGATAACCTGGGAGGGACGGTCAGTGATGAAGGAGGCCATCCAGTCCAGTGCCCACTCTGAGATACCAAGGATATCGTGGGGCAGTGTTATGAGGATGGAGTGGTTGACCATATCAAATGCAGAGGAGCGATCAAGTAGAATGAGAACAGCTGGAGACTTAGAGTCAAGAGATGAAAGAAGTTCTACACAGGTGTTCAGGTGAGCAGTTTCCATTCCTCTGGATGCTCAGAATCTATATTGATGGTCATGTAGGCAACCGACAAGCTCAGAATGCTGGGTCAGTTGGGGGAAGACCAGCTTCTCCAAGAGTTTCCCAAGGAAGGGCGTGATAGAGATGTGGTAGCAGTTAGCCGCACATGAGGGGTCGGCAGAAGATTTTTTGAGGAGGGAATGCACAAGAGAGTGCTTGAGGGAAGAGGAGAAAGACTGAGTAGTAAGCGAGTGTTTTTCAGAAATCAGCAAGTGCAGGGGCAAGGGAGCCAATATTGTCCTTAATAGTTCTGGAAGAACAAGGATAGACCCTTTTGGAGGAGACCTTCATACAGCGGACAACTCTAGTGACCTCATCGGATGTGATAGGAGAGAAGGAGGAGAGGGAGCAAGAGGGGGGATGGGAGGCCATAGGTGGCAGGGGGATTGGAGAATAGGGGTGGGGGGATATAGAGTGCTCAGGATGTTCTGAGTTTTTCCAGTAAAGTGTGTGGCCAATGCATTCAGAGGGCCTGAGCGGGAAGAGTTGAGGTGGAGAATGTGGAAGGGTTGGCTAGTTACCTGCAGATTTTAAAGAGTTCATCTGTGTTGTTGGATGCACCAGAAACGCAAGCCTAGATGTGGGCCTTTTACTTGGAATGAATAGAGAGTCGGTATTGCCTTTGGAGAAGGCGACAGGCCAGTTTGTCAGAGGGTGAGCCTGAGGTTTGCCACTTTTGTTCTGTAGTTCTGCACTTGCATTTCAGCGCTGCTAGTTCAGAATCATACCAGGTGTTATGCTTTGAGGCCTGTTTCAGTCAGAACCTCATGACTGGGGCAAGAATGCAGAGAGTGTTAGTGATGGCAAGATGGAGGTTGATGAGTCCGTAGTCAGAGGTAGAGTCTGCAGTGGGGGGAGGGTGGGATGAAGCTGGATGTGAAGGCAGCAGCTGACACTCGTTTCATCAGACGGATGTCAGTGAACGAGGTTGGCAGAGCTGGGGGTGGTGCAGTCAGACAGCAGAGAATACCCAGGTGAGAGGAGAGGAGGGAGTAGTCTGACGAGGAGAGTGGGGTGGTAATTGGGGAGGAGAAAAAAAGAGCAGTGTGGATCAAGGCATCATGAGTGTGTACAGCCGAGTGGGTAGGACCAGAGCAGAGACTGGAGAGGGAGAGCGAGGTGTAGTGGTCATGGAAGAGAGTGGACACTGTGATTGAGGAGTCAAAGTGGATGTTGAAGTCACCCAGGATAAGGAGTTTAGAGGTAAATATGAGGAGAGAGGAAGAGAAATCAGTCCATTCTGATAGGAACAGGCTGACCGTGCGAGGTGGCCTGTAGATAGTGGCAATGTTCAGGGAGGATATGGGAGAGATGACCAGCTTGCAGACCAGACTCTCAAAGGAGGTGTCTGGATGGATGGGTATGAGGGAAGAAGCGACCCACTCAGGGTCTTCCCGACTCAGGGCAACCTCACCGCCAGCACAGTTAGGGCGAGTCTTGGAGATGATCTTAGAGCCATCAGGGAGAAAGGAGTCAAAAGCCGTGACTGAGCTGGCATTGAACAACGTCTCGGTAAGAGTGAGGATCTTGAAGTCAAGGTCTTGGAGGAGGAGGCAGATGTCGGCAGAGTGTTTGACAGCTGAATGAGCATTAAGTGTGGCTAGATGCAACAGGTCACTGCCTTTGAACGTTTTCTAATGTGGGGTACAAGGGCATGGTACTCTAGTCGGATGAAGGGCAGGCAGAGAGAAAGAAAGACAAAGTAGCAGGTGTAGGCAGAAAGTTGATGAGGGATGGCAGGCGCTGGTCGAAGAGGAAGAGGTTGGGTTGAGGACCCTGAGCCTTGATAGTGCCATTGCGATAGACATTAATGATACATCTGGATGATGAGAAACCCGCCAAGAGTACTTCCCATCTAGTGCCACCATTAATGGGTGAAGACATGATGGGAGAGAGAGTAGAAGTAGCGCTGACGTAGTTGTCTGCAATGGGTAGGCCAGGGTTAGTGGGCAGGATGTCTTTCTTATACATTTTCCTTCCAGCCCTTGTGTGAGAATGGGGATGGGTGATAGTATAGCAGTTACAATAGATTGGGGAGATGGGGAGTGCCATAAGGGTGGTGGACAGGTAAGGATGGAAGGCAGAGGGGAGACTGCACAGCCCCGCATGGACAATAACTCACCAGGCAGCCTAGTAGCCAAGAAAGCAAGAAAACAAATCCATTCAAAACACTTGAGTGCCACAAATGCGGGTGAAGCGTTGTTACAAACACACCCAGACTCCAATTGCCAAGAAGCACAGAAATGCTAAATGGGGGTGAAGAGTTGTTAAAGACACACCAGGATTCGGATTGCCAAGAAGCACAGAAATGCAATGCAACATGGGGTCATGGGTTGTTAAAAACACATCAGGATTTGATTTACCAAGAAGCACAGATATGCATTACAAAATGGGGGTGAAGAGTAAACATAGAAAGGCAAAATGGCACACCTAGGTTCACAGTTATGTGAGTTAGGAAAAAGGCATAATAATGTCCAGGACATGACTCACAGGTATTCTTAATGGGAGAGAAATGTTCCAGAGACACAAGTTCATGGGGTAGCAGGTTGCATGCTCTGTGACTGTACCAGGAGGCTGAAATGTGGCAGGATGTGAGGTGCTCCGGGGACGAGATGGGGGCCCACTGAGCCCTCCTAGGCCCGACAGGCACAGACAGGGGCTTTAGATAAGTGTCTTTGAGGAAGGGCCATCTAACGCCTACTGGCAAACACAATTGGCTCAAATGGGAACGAGGAGCCAGTCACATTCTTTTTTTGTATTGCTGTCTCCATGGCATCACTCAGAGGCCCTTTGGAGGTTCGGACAACAGCAACAGCCATTTGTATGCAGGAAAGTGTGCCACAGAAGATATGTCCAGTGCGTACACGCTGCAGATTTGTGTGTGCTCGAGTTGCTAAAGGCTCAAGAGCACTGACTTAAGTGTGCCCGCGTGAGCTCACCTGCAATATATCTACAGTGGTAGATGGTCGGCGTCAGCTCGCTGTGAGGCTGTTTTCTGGATCACGCTTCAGGGGAGGAGGTAGGAGAGTGCGGGTGGCTGCAGGACGAAGTTGGGAAAGTGGGAATACATTTGGCATTTAAAAAAGTTAGACCTATTGAATTGGTCAAAAAAATTTTAATGCAGCACATATCCACATATTTTCTTTGTGGAGAAGAGTTCAGGGGCCATAACTTTCCCATAATTACTGGCATAGAGAGGAAACTCCCTGACAGCATATTTTAATATTCTTCTTAATTTGATTATGTTTTTTTCAGATAACGCCTTTTACCAAACGAAATATGTCAACAAAAAAACAAATCGAATAAAAAATTGCTCAGCCAAAATATTGACATGTCTATCTATGCTTGTTGGAGGCAGCCACAATGTATAATGTGAATGAATGAAGCTTTTAATAGAGGAAGACCTCTGAATACCTAAACTGTCCCATCTGTCATGAGGAATGCAGCAGAAATCCTGAAATAAGAGCTCCAAGTACTGGACAAGCAGCTGAAAAAACATTTCCAGTGGTGCGAAAACGGGGGTGAAGCACAATTACACATCTAATCGAAAATGCCCAGAAGAAAGCAAATGTTACTTTTTGTGCCGGCCGTATTATTTTAATTGGACATAGTGAGACAAATGGAGGGAATCCCTAATGGAGGCGCACAGTATCGATCGATGTGGCATGACTCACTGCGCGTACTGCTGAAATGCCCTTCACATCTTTGGCTCCAAGAAAAGGAACTACATGTGCTCATCAATTAAGTAGGAAAAATCTCTCCATTTGGTCAAAGATTAATTGCCTTCAAGTTGACATCTAGTTGAACGGTGTTTAAAAACATGCTACAAAATGGCTTCTGTCCAACACCATTTAGAATTAATTAAAATATAGTCTGTTAGAGTTCGTTGGTGCTGGTGTGGCTCTGCCACCTTTATTTGTCCACTGAGGGAAGACTGGGTTCCACACCCTATTTGCACCACTCCTGTTAAGATTGTTTATAGGTAATTAAGAGGTCACTGCTGCAAAATAAGTACACAGTAGTGATGACTTAGAATATGAATTGGAAAAAGAGGCCAAGTTCAAGGACTGTGTGCTTGAGACTGTATATGTGTGATGCCAGCGAAGGGTAAAACATGCCATCAACAAGGACTGAAGATTCTTCAGCTAGACCACTGGGCAACTATGTCGATTAATGACCGGTTTACCTATAGAGAACTAGGGATATCCCACAAATAGTCTGCTACCAGGGTATATCCCTTTAAGATAATAACTTTTTAAAGGGACACATGAAATGCCCTTGTCTCCACAGTCTAAATTCCCTCGGAATTGTGGTGTTCCCTGATCTGGGTCTTTTCCTGATGTTTACAATGTATCCTTCCCCCCACCGTGACTTTGGCAGAGTTGAACCGTGACTTAATGATTATTAATGGACTACTGTTGTAGATGCTCTGCCAGGAATTGCCCATTTTACTGACCATAGTTTGCCCCAAGGTGAAACTTCAATGGATTTCAACGAACTCCCGTTTTCTTTTGTTGATGCCTGGGTGATCTCATCTTGCCATTGAGGCATGATTTGGAAAGACTCAGTTGCATATAGATTTGATGTGGGCGGTCTTTCTCCGTCCTAGGTTTATGCCACCATTGTGAGTAAATGTCAACTGTGTAACATCAACAACAGAATGGCCCTCATTACGACCCTGGCGGATTTCGCGGTGCTAAATGCACCGCGAAGCACGGCGGAAAGCCGTCGATAGCGCCATGGGGGTTGGCGGATTTACCACCCCATGCCGACCTTTGCGGAGCGGTAAATCCCCAATCCCCATTTTACCCTTCCCCATTCCCATTCTTGCCCCATAGGGTATAATGGGAGTGGGGAAGGAGTTAATTACGCCGCCGTAAAGTACGGCGGCGTAATTAACAATGAGGTCCCTTAGCGCCATGGTTTTCTCCGCCCGGTAAAACCAGGCGGAGTAAACCTCCATGGCGCTAAGGGAACTCGTAGTACGGCGGACGGGTCCGCCGCGATTAGCGCTGGCGGAAACCCACTCCGCCAGGGTCCTAATGAGGGCCAATGTGTATTACCATGCACCTAGTATATTCATCTCAATTCCTTATGCAAGAGATAAAGACTTTGCTGCACGAAACATAATCTGTCTGATTTCTAAGATCTCCACTCCTGCCAAACACATTTTGCACAATGTGGCCAAAAAATAGAATCCAGCCTACGTAGGCTCAGACATTAGCTCTCTGTCTGATATGAGGAAATTTCACAGCTAATGTCTGAGCCCGAGTAGGCTGGAATCTATTCTATTGGCAGTTCCGAGGAGAGAGTAAGGAAGAAGAAGGGAAGCTTTATCCCTGTGGTGGCATGACCAAGAGGACTTCGTGGTGGGCAGACCACCCTTCGAAACAGTGAAAAAACCACTGAGCAACAGAGTCCTCGAGATACTACTCTGCAACCCAAAGTCCGATGAGTCAAGTAGAGGAAGTGTACCAAGTGAGGGATATTGATGTCAAGGGGGAATACATTCAGCTCAGTAGATGAAGAGAACCCAAGCGAGTGGTGAGCCCGAAAGCATTCCCCTGCCAACAAAGAGGTAACAGGGAGAATGGGAGTACCGGGAGGCCACGCTATGTAGGAGGAGGAACTCGGCTCAGTTGAATTGACGAGATACTGAAAATAACGCCAGTAAAGTGGAACTGAATGACTGTAACCACGAGAATAACGAAAATACCTGGGAGAGAAGGTATCAAGGAATAGATGCCAAGAAAAACTTGTCCCAGTGAAAATAACAAGTACCTAAATATAAAGCCCATACAGTTGAACTGTATTAAAGTAATCTCTAAAATAGAGAATAAACCTGAAACAGGAGGTCTTAAGAGCTGGAGACAAACATCCTGGGAAGAAGGGTGGGAATCTAAATGGGAACTGAAGTCAAGTAGAATAGGACAGAGACAAAGTGATCAAACTGAGCCATGCCAGGAAAGGGAAAGGCTCACTTTGTTACAAATGATAGCAAACTGCAAAAGGCTAGAACTACAGAGATCAGAAAGGTATATTCACCTGGCGAGACTATAAGAAAGAGAATTACAAAGCCTTGTGGAATAACTATTGCAAGAGGGGAGAGCAAATCTAAGTACATTATAAAAGAACTAGAGGACCTGAAGATATCTTACTAACGAGAAATATGAAACACATAGAGACATTGCCATAAGAGAACAACCAGAAGGAAGAGACATATTCCTAGTATAATTAAGTTAGTCAAACCGTGGTAGGGTCAGTTCCAGTTAGTTTTGGACTGAGGACATCTTGATTTCGAAATTCTGACAACTCACAAGCACCTTAACTTATTTATATAGGTAAAGAAGCCTCTAAACCAATAGGGAAAGATAGGCCTTATTCTTATTGTTTGAATAAACCACGCTCAAAAATGTCTTCCATGTGTCCGCCTGCCAGTTTTGCAGTAATGCTGAGAAGTGTTCTAATGGCATTTGCACCAATTAACTAGTGCAAAGATGACATTGTGCAAAAGTACCAGTCAAATGGGTCAAAATCCAGTGCTAGTTTACCGTGCATGGCTCTAGCAGTTTATTTACTCTACCCATATCTTAGTCTGAGTTAATTGGCAGAGCACTGCTGATTCTAGAGTTGTAGATGTCCCACAGAAATTGAAGGGCCTCATTACAGAAAAGGGTGATAGAGATCCAGCATGTGGCAGGCCCACTACCACCAAGCATTCCACTAGTGCCCATCACATAATCCCAGTCGTTTTGGGTGGAGGTTCCCAATGGCAAAAATACCAGCGTCAATAACTCCACCCAGTCCCACTTGTCGTAGTGGAGTAGGTGGGGAATTAAAATGGAGGCATACCCCAATGTAATGAAGCCCCACCCTCCGTACTGACAGGTGTGGATTCTGGTTCAGTATTATGGCCAAAATGGTAAATGGAGTCAATTTGCCCCATTTTAAACCAGCTGGTGTACAACTGGGCAGATTTGGGGGGATCCAATGAGGCCCCTCCCCTGCCAGAAAGGAGTCCACCTAACTGGCAGAGGAGTTTCTACCCTGACGTGCTTGAGACCACAAGGCGCCCTAACCTTTTTAACATCCACTTGGGCAGAGTGGGTTTGCTTCTTGCAAATCCATTTCACCAGGGGTTTGAAGCCTAGTGAGAATAATTACCGCCTGCCTTTATGCATGGTAATTATGACCTAATGAGGTCTTTTGGCTCTTAGCCTGAGTGTACAGGATGTGCATGGCACTTGTGGAGCTGTCTGATGTCACACAGCAACCATGACGGGTCACAGGATAAAGAGGCAGTTAATAATGCTAGCCTGTCTGCTTACAGTGCTGCACTGGCACTAGGCGTTAAGGACTTTGATAAATGTGTGTGAATCCTGCGGATAATTATCCACTGCGCAGCACACACTCAGAACGTAACCTTTACAAAAATTGATTTCTGTGTAACTTAGGATAGGAGAAATAAGTCAGGGTCCTGGGAGGATACAGGAAGATGGACGGGCTTTTGGAAGAAGGCAGAGGGGTGAGCAAGAGGTGGCGGCATGATTACTGAGCTCATTGATGAAAGGTGAGAGCACTGAAGCGGGAGGCAGCACGACTGCTTTGGTACTTCCTGACTCCCTGGCGGCCCTAAACCCAGAAGTTAATGGAAAACGTCCTTTACAATTCATTTACTTTTGTATAAAAGCTTGGTTGTTTTCGCCTCACAGATGGTCTCAGACACGGACATGTGACCAAGTGGTTATCTTGTCAATGCTTCCAGTCACTTCTTATCCAATTAAGCAAATGGGTTGATCAACAACAAATCCTTTTACCTCTCTGCTCCTCAGGTCATTTAACCTCAGACATCGGGCTCGTTTTAAACTGGGCTTACACCAAACACCACCAGGCATTGGAAAGATTCACAACCCCTCCGTGTCTCTATGCTACTGTCATCTTTAATGGAGTTTCACAGTTGGGATTCATCCTTTTTCTGCTAAAGTGTTATATTTTGGTACATAATCATCGCAAATACCACTAATGGGCCCACATGACTCTAGTTCTCTGGAGCCACCATTAAGTGCTAGCTTAAATCTGACAAGTAGACATCTCAGCCCCACCTTATTCCTTTTTATTATGCACCCCACAGAGTCATCCATCAGTCTCAACATTAACCTATCTTTCCATTTAATCCAGCCATCGCTATTTCAATGCTCATGAAGGCTGGTCTGCAGCAACTCTGCTTCATCACCAGGCAGCCTCATGATCTACAGTGTTCAGGAAGGGTGTGAAGAGGCACCTGGATGCTGCTACTTTAAGAGTGGACAGCACTTCCTCATTCAGTCTCGGGAGGATAGCTCAGCGCCAACGTGCTCGCCTTGGAAACAAGATGACATGGAGCGACAAAGGTTCGATTCCCGGATCTGCGCTTAGAATCCTCTAGGTATTAAGCGCGTTATAAATAACCTATCATATCATTCCAATGTAATGGCTCAAACTGAACCCTTCACGGACAACTCTTCAAAGTTAAGCTTACTCTGACAAAGTTTAACATACACTGCTACAGTAAAAGAACACTATGGCAGAATTGCAGGGAATGCACTAGCACTTAAAGTCCTGCAGATGCTTGGGCGAGACTGCACTAACTCCAGCTACCATTTGAGATGGAAAAGTTGCTTTAATGAGACAGGACTAAACCCAGAAACACTGGCTTGTTGTCTTTAACAGACTAAAGATCTATTTGTAAACATAAAACATTTCTAACTCTGCCCGTCATCCCACTCATCACGTTACTACTTGAATTCCCTGAACAATATATATACCTGTGCCCAGAGACGGTTGTATGGGAGGGCAAAAGGGGCACTTGCCAAGGGCCCCCACCTTGAAGGGGGCCCCACAAGGCTAGCTGATCTGAAGAACTAAGATTCCATTGTTCACCAGTCTTAAATAGAACACGCATGATATTTTATGTTGTGCTGTTCAGGCTCTAACCCCTTTGCTAAGCCCATGGCCTTTCTGTTTTGGCAAGTGCATTCTGCCTTGATCAATTCATCATGTATTGCTTTCTGTGTTCACTGTGGTATACATAGTTTGTGTGTTTTTTATGGCACAACTCTGTAGCATTCTTTCCTTCCTGTGGGAATTATATTGATCATGTGCAATAGGCAATGGTGGCATGCATAATGATAAAATGAGTGCCACAATGGTCCAGCAGTTAGCTCAGTGTGTGAAGCACCCATTGCAGAGATATGTGTTCATATGCAATGTCAGCTCCCTCCCAGCTCATGCATCTGATATCCATGACCTCATAACCAACAATAACATTGACCTATTAGCCATCACTGAAACATGCTTACATGAAGTATCAGGCCCCGCCGTTGCACTTGCACTACCACCTGGCTTCACCATACTCAGACAAGACAGACCTGAACGAATAGGAGGCGGAGTAGCCCTCATCTACAAGGAGTACCTCCAGCTCCGACCTGTCAGTCACTCCTCGACCAACAACTCTGACCTCTTATCGGCTAAACTCACACTGTCACCCAACAGCACCATCAATATTCACCTACTATACCGCCCCCAGGCTTCACCCTAGACTCTCAGGAAAACATCATCCACATCCTCAGCAATGATATCAAAAGCTCCACCAAAACCCTTCTACTAGGAGACCTCAATCTGGGATTCAATGATGCTAAAGACATATCTGCAGTCACCCTCACTAAGGAACTTAGTGACCTAGGCTTCACCCAAAAAGTAGAAAGTCCTATCACGCCAAAGGCCAAATTCTAGATTGGATCGCAGACCACAATTGCCTCTCCACTATCACCTCTAACACCTCACTGCCATGGACCGACCACAACTGTTTCGAATTCTCTGTTCCTATCACCAGAAACCACAAAACTCTCACCCCGGCTATCGCTGCACAAGTCAGAAGTTCAAAAAAACACCAAGAGAATAACCTGCGCCTCTACCTCAACACCACCGAACTAGCACCCCCATTCGCTAATGACCCCAATATCCTAGCAGACATCTACAAAGATGTCATCACTAAAGCTATCAATGAAATAGCACTACTCAAATGGAAAAAAGAAAAAAAAACACTACACACCAACTCTTGGTTCACTGAAGAACTGCACTCAATGCACGCCCACAAAAGAGCAGCACTAAAAAACTGGCAATCCAACCCCTGCAGCAGTGCCAAAAACAAATTCAATTTAATCTCCAACCAATACAAAATGGCTATCACTGCTACCAAAACCAACGCCTTCAACACTCGAATCTCTAATGCCAAATTGCAGTCTAAAGAAATCTTCACCATATTCAATGAGCTCATCTCCCCCCCCAATACACCTGATGAAATAATAAAAGATGAAGCTTGGAGTGCCAGCATTCAAGCTGCCATGCTACACAAAATTGACCTTCTCCAAAAGAAAATCAAAGACCATTGCAAAGCATTACATTACCTCAACAGACAGAAACCAAGCCTACCAATGCCCCACCCACCTCGTCCAAGCCTACCATACCTGACTTCTCCTTCAGAGATGTCACTGAACTAGAAGTCATCAACTTGCTAAAAAATCTCAAACCCTCCACGTGTAAAGGCGATATCTGCCCACATAAACTCCTCAAAGACTGCGCAGACTGCTTTGTGCCGCTCTTTATGGCTTTCATCAATGCATCTTTTAAAACAGGCATTATCCCAGCAAGCTTTAAAGAGGCCTGGGTCCGGTCCCTCCTAAAGAAACCTACCCTCGAAACCCTACAACCCAACAACTACAGACCAATAACCACAGTGCAATTCCTCCTGAAATTACTGGACAAAGCCGCACATTGCCAAATCCAACACTTTCTTGAAACCCACGCCATCCTCGGGACCAGGCAATCAGGCTTCCGGAAAGGACACGGCACAGAAACTGCTCTGGTGGATCTGAAGAGTCAGATTACCCAAATCATGGATAAGGGCAAGCCAGCTCTTCTGCTCCTTCTAGATCTCTCAGCCGCTTTTGATCTGGTTCATCACAAGACCCTCACCGCACACCTCATACACTCTGCCAACTTCTCTAAAGAATCAGCTCTCTGGGTCACCTCCTTCTTAGAGGGAAGAGCCATGAAAGTCTTCTTGGACATTGCCAACGCCACTCCCACTACAATCCGTTGCAGGGTCCCTCAAGGATCCTGCACTGCACCCACACTTTACAACTTGTTCACTAAGCCTCTTTTTGACAAACTCGACTCATACGGTATCACGTACACGAACTACGCGGATGACACACAAGTACTTCTACCTATCTCAGGATCATACCACGAAGACGCCAAGGCACTCCACACGATCTACCCCATCATCCAGACCTGGATGGCAGTTAATGGCTTCTGCCTCAATGGAGACAAGACTGACATCATGATACTAGGTCAACAGAGCACCTTAGACAAATTGGACAAACTTTACGCCAACTTCTCCATTGACAACTCCATCATCCCCGTAACCACAGCTGTAAAGACACTAGGAGTATACCTAGACGCCTCTCTATCTATGACCAGACAAGTCAGCGCAATCACCTCCTCATCTGCGCATACCACCAAACTCATAAACGCCGTCAAGCCATACCTCACTAAACCCAACTGCCTCTCTATAGCTAGAGCAACCATTGGAGCAAAACTGGACTACTGCAATGCCCTCCTAGCAGGCACTTCAGCAAAATACCTCAACAGACTTCAAGTCACGCAGAACAATGCTCTCTCGGCCGCTCTCAGCATCCCAAGAAGAGAACATATCTTCGATGCCAGACACTCAGCCCAGTGGCTCCCGGTCAAAGAGCGGATCACACTCAAAATCCTAACCCTCACACACAAATGCCTCTCTCTCACCGCTCCGTCCTATCTATCAGAGACCATCTCCAAACCCTCCTCCTCCCGTCCCACCAGGACGCAATACACCAACTTACTCCACATCCCACGCATCAAAAAAGCCAAAGCCGGTGGCCTAAGCTTCCCGAACATTGCCGCCAAGACCTGGAACGCTCTTCCTGCAGACATTAGAGCAGAGAACTCACTCACGATTTTTCGTAGGAAACTGAAGACCTCTTTCCTTGCACAATAATATAAAATACTCGCAAACCTATGTAAATATAATGCTCTATAAATGTGTACAAATGTCGTATTTGCCCCTGTATATAATGTACATTTATGTAACTAAGATATGCCTGTACTTTTATGTAACTAAGATATGTCTGTAACAAGCGCCACGGTGCCCTCGGGCTGACGTGCGCTCTACAAATCTGAACAAATAAATAAATAAATAAATAAATATATAGAATATCACATTCAAGCAAGGCTGCCTGAGCCTTTCCAATGTCTCAAGTTTATAAACCTGCCTGCATATGTACTTAGTTTTGCAGAACAACATCTGCTATTATCAGCAATGTACCTGCAGCAGATAGTGGTTGCTATAAAAACTAACATATCATCTGTATGGTGAATGTCTAGAAATTGGTTTGTTCAGATGGGGTGTTGTAAAACCAAGGTAATCACCTTGAACAATGGCATAAACTTTTAGTCCAAGAGGTGAATACGTATCCAAATTCAAGACTATGGAACGACAGTGTTTATGTTTGTATCCTGGATATGCCAGCAGACGATACAGTGATCCTGGTCAAATTGAGAAAATATATTTGACATAATAACGCCTGATAGTCAATATTGGCCTAAGCATATTAGCATCGCACTGTAATGTTGCATTGAATGAACCTAAAACAGGCCGACTACGCCGCCATTTTTAGTTGTCCACCATTTTGATCACCTCCTGCTTTCTTTTCCATGTTCAAAATTTGTGTTTTCGGCCTGAACAGAGCAAAATGAACTTTGCGCTGCTTTATGATGTTAACATAGGAAGCTGCTAAGGTGGATTGTTTATCTTACACTGAAGAACCTTGGAGCTAAACAAAAGCTGTACTAAACAGTAATTTAGATACCACCTGTCCCAACAGTGCCTTCTCTGTTCAAACAGTAAAGTAAAATAATGAATGGCTAAACGTGCTATTCTGCAGAAATCCTTGTTTGCTCTCCTTGGAACTAACTGACTTTAAGCTGAAGAACAAATGGTAGACAAATATAAGCGAGTAAGATGAGGCATGTTACCTTTGTGTCTTGTATTTGGAAAACATGTGAATTGTTTGATGGAAAACAGAAGTCTATGCAAAGATGTTTAAACATAAATTAGTTATGCAGTTAGGTCAGACCCCCGGGTTATGTATTACATGAAGAGGGGCTGGACAATGTGTCCATGGCTGTGAAGAATTTGTATAAATATGTGCATTTGTGGAATGTTCAGCACTCTCTCATCTCACGGTGTCTGTTTGCACATCTGCGGGGTGTTGAGAACCAAACAGCTGTTTGTCAATAAAGTACAATTGTAACTTTAACCTTGTGACTGGCGTATTCCTATTATAATAACAATGATTTAGCATTTATATAGCGCAACAAACCTTCAGGTATCTTAACGCTGCTTATTATTACCCACAGTGTATGGTGCTCATTTATCGACCCAGGAAGGATGAAAGGCTGAGTTTTGCCCTGGCGGGATTCGAACCTGCATCAGCAGGCTCTGCACAGATGTAAAAGCGAGTGCTCTACTCGCTGTGCTATCGGACTGGCTATTATGCTGTAGTAAGCCTTGATATTCTTTAATCTTTCAGATGGCATCCGAATAGTGACCCTCAAGATTGATGCCACATTGCTACAATGAATACGAGGCCAACAGACCGGGATCAGAGAGTGACGGGGTGCCCTGCAAAGTGAGACGTGATTCCTCAGTAGAACTGCACACCCAATCCCTGGACGGTGGGCAGCGTTTGGAGGGCATCACGACGAGGGCCCCCGTATCGAGGCTTGTTTGACGAAAACACCAGCCACAACAATTTGATGTCCATTGGACCTTTTTTGGCTGAAATCAGGTGAGTCGTGCCCCGATTCCTAAAATCCTGATATTTGTTTGGTTGAAAGTGTTGTGTTTGCAAATACAAACGTCGCCAGGTAAGATTGTGATTTAACCATGCCTGGGAAATTGTCATTCTGCTTCGTGGTATTTTTCCGCACGGGAAGACAATCTTTGGAACATAGCCAACCATGCCAACCGAAGGGTCGCCGGCTTATCATATGTATTGTAAGTACGGCCTGGGAGTTATCGCATTTAATGCTATTTGGCACAGGCAGACTAGACATGTTCCCGAACTTCAGTGGCCATTTTATGGTAGTTTTGAAATTGCCTGCCTAGACCATATACAATCTGTATTGTTGAAAAAAAAGGCTAGGCCTGCAGAATGTGATGCAGTCAGAGATTGGAGGAAGGAAGCTATGCAGCATCTCAAAAGTAGAGAAAAGCATGTGCATAGACACATGACGAATGCTTAGAAAGCATTGTTGCATGATCAGCAGAAACAGTCAGAATCCATTAGAGGTATGGACAGGGCTTTTCAACTAGATGTGCAAAAGACATACCCATCTCAGGATTTGTATACATCAGATGAGTTAATTAATGAATTATTGAATGAACGTAGAACTGTTTCAACTGCACCGCCTAATTATGTGCGTACTCCCGTTCTTGTTCCTCCTCCTGCACCTGCACCCGTCCCAACAGTTACCGTCCCCATAGTTCCGTCTACACTGGCAGCAGTATTTACTCCACTGCGTACTGAATGAGATTTATATGAGCTCTCTTTGCCAGGTGGTTCAGCTCCACCTGTAGTGGTTGAAGGGGTGGGAGCTGATTCAAGAATAGTGACTTGTGGCACAGTAACTAAAGACAGAAAGAAAGAAATGTATATGTGGGCTGAAAAGTACTTAGCAGAGGGTGATGAATTGGCTGCTTTAGTTGTGATTTCTGATCATGGGCTATTCCTGAACAGAATATTTTGATAGAACGGATGGGAACATATTTAGTTGATATATGGAGTGAGTTGACCGACAAGAATGTCCCACAGGTGTTGTGGGATTTGAATGTCCTTGCCCTCTCAAGGGACACTGCAGCAAAAGTATATGAGCATGTAGTGTAGGTATTTGAGTTCAAAAGGGAGCTAGATCGGTTACAGAAAATTAGATGGATGAAAATGGACGGCAGGCTTCAAATGTGCAGAAGCAAATTTTTCCTCCATTGAAACCAATGAGTGAAGAAATGCGCATTTGTACAAGAGACTCTCTTAGATGGATTTTGGTTTGTTTCAATTTCTCCCACTGAAGTGCATAACACGTTGAGTCAGGATGCTCTGGCAATGCAAACGAAAGTGTCACAGGTAATGGTTGAATATTTACAAGATGCATTTATGAAAAGAAAGGTATGTTGTCCCGCAGATTTGATGGTTATTTATAAAAGAGCATTTTCGCCCGATACTGCACTGACTTCTTTATCACTCGATTTGGCCTTAATACTGAATAGATGTTCAGATTTGCCTTCTTTACAATTGCCGATGAGGGAGGTTCCTCTGAATTTTTTCCCAAAAGTAGACATTCCTGCTGATGCCGTAGAAGGAACACCAGCCACTACTGTTGCTGCACATTATATCTCAGTTTGTCCATGTACCGTTTTCTAGACAGGAAGTAAATACCATTAGGCAATCAATTCCAGATATTAGGAATAATCCAACAGGATTTAACAAAGAAATAGAATATGTCTTGCATTTATCAGTTTTCACGCTGGGTGATATAGATTTGTTGTTTCCTGCGATCCTTCCTTTTGGCTCATAGTAGCAGAATAGAACTATAGATGATCAGGCAGGGATGGGTGATACATGGGATGCCTTAGCACAAGCAGATGGGGAAAGGACAGCCGTAAAGAAACCGCCACAGGTGATGTTGAGGTTGCCAGCTAGAATAGTGACTAAATTAAAAACTCTGGTACCTGAAAAGAGAATTATATGGGATAAGCTTACAGCTTGCATGCAAGGGAAGTCATAGGGTGCAACAGAGTATTTTAAATGATTTGAGAAAGTATTTTCAGAGTTTAGCGGTAAAGATTTAAGTACAGAGCCAGGAAAGAGGTTGTTTGTTGACAAATTTGTGCGTGGATTGTTGCCTGAAATCCAGTCACAGATTATGTCTTCTGAGAGTGCATGGCAAGCGAAACCCAAAATCTCAAGTATTTCACATGCCTCAGTATTATGAAAACAGGGTTAATATGGGGAAGGAGAAAGTGGAAAAGAAGAAGGGAGACCTGACAACTAGAGTGTTATTGCAGCAAATAGCTAGAGGAGCCAGAGGTGGGAATGCAGAGTTCAGAGGCCAATTTACACCACAGGGTGGCAACTGGGTCCCATACACATAAACCAGTGTGCATATTGTAGACAGGAAGGTCATTGGGGAGCACAATGCCCGCTCCTTCAGCAGAGATCGAATAACACGTATGGTGCCATGGGTAGATGATCCAGAGGCTTTCCTGGCATAGGGGGTCCTGGTAGAAATCCGTTTGCACAGAATCCCACAAGATAATCAGCAACAGAATCTTAATAGTGGGAATATTTTTGATAATACTTCGAAAATCTATTTTTCGGAAGATTTTACATCTGACAATATACTGTTCTGTAAGGACAGCCCAAAGCAGGGTCCGGAACCGATACCTATTCCCGTCAATCAGAAAGGGCCCTAAGTTGAAATAAAGGTGGGGAATAGGGAGCCTCTATTTTTTATAGACACGGGAGCACAGAAGTGTTCTACTGATCATTCATGGGTTCCAGATATTCCACCATCAGGGCAGAGCAACATTTCTATAGGGTTCTCTGGTACACCAGTGGTTAGACCGGTCTCTCGGTCGGTACCAATTGCACTGAGAACATTTACTGATTTTTGTCCATTTCTATTGATGACAAATTGTGGTGAAAATTTGTTGTGATTGAATTTATTGAAGAAATTGAATGCTGTAATTCATTGTTCGCCGGATGGAGTGTATCTGGCGATTTTGCCCCAACAAACTTCTGTTCCACAATTTTTGTCTATGCCTTTACCAACTGAATTAAATAAGGTTCCCACATGTTTATGGCCAGTTAATGACAATGATGTTGGAATTTTACAGGTTGAGCCAGTTAAAATTGTTTTGAAGCTAGGTGTTAAATTGCAGCATATCCCGCAGTATAAGATTTTGGTCGAAGGTGAACAGGCCTTGAAGAGTATTGTCTCTGATTACATACACCGAGGTGTGATTGAAGAAATTGCGGGGAGTGTGTGTAATAGCCTGATTTTACCAGTTTACAAGAAAGGGGATAATGCGATTCCTTTTCATTTTATTATTGATTTACGTGCAATTAATAAGGTGGTTGCTCTGCAGTTTCCGATTGTGTCAGCACTTGCACTTCCTACACAACTAGCAATAATGAAGTGCGCCGCACACCAGAAAGTGACGGACGATGTAGGAAAAGTAAAATGCTTTTGCTGACAGAATAGACAAACAGACTGTTACTGATCTGCGCTCAAAAATGTATGTGCTCGATTCAGCAAGATGGGTTAGTGATACTTACATAATGGACCAAGGGATTAGCAGTGTAAAAGAGATTCAGGCTGAAGCTACTCCAGAAGAAATCAAACAGTAGGCTGAGGGTCCAGCGGGTCTACATGATGAGGGTCATTGAGTGGATAATGAGAAACAAAGATGGATGCTGCCCAACGCCTATGTACTGCTATAGTCACCATGGCTCATGGCCCAACACACATATGTGCTAAAAAGATTTGTCAACATTTAGATCCCGTCTGGCATAACACTAATACCCGGAAAACTGCTGAAAGTTTGGTTCAGTGTTGTAATATATGTTTACAACATAACATTGGGAAGGGAACACCGACACTGAAGGGCAGTTTTGGTCCTCCCTCCATGCCATTCAAAGTGATTCATTTTGATTTCATTGAGATGGAAGGTTGCCAGAACTACAAATATGTATTGGTAGTGCTATGTGCCTTCAGCAAATGGGTTGAGGCGTTCCCACTGAAAGACGCCACAGCAATGTCAACAGCAAAGACCATGCTTAAGGAATATTTTCCCAGGTTTGGCTTGCCGAGAGTAATTTTGTCCGACAATGGCCCGCATTTTATCGCTGCTGTCATCCTGCAAGTATGTACGAGCTTACAGATCGATAAACGTTTCCACACGCCCAGACATTCTCAGAGTGCCGGCCTGGTGGAACGCCACAATGGTATTTTGAGGAATAAGATTGCCATGGTTTGTGCACACAGCAATCTGAAATGGCCTGACACTTTGCCAATAGCCTTACTATCAATGCGGATGACCGCACAGTCAAAAACAGGGCTCTCCCCCTATGAGATTGTCATGGGGAGACCAGCCAATGTATGGAATGCACCGAGCCGAAACAATTGAAGGACATTGAATATCCACTTTTGTCTGATTATTGTGATCAGTTGACTCTAAACTTGTATTTGATTCACCAACAGGTACGAACAGCCCTCCCTGCAAAATACAAGCGTCCAGGTCATCGACTTCAACCTGGTGAGTGGGTCCTATTGAAAAAACTTCGAGAGGGGCACCTGCCTTGCACCTCATTGGAAGGGGCCCCACAAGATCCTTTTGTCCACACAAACTGTTGTACGAGTGACCAGCAAAAGACTCTGGATCCACGCGACACATATGAAGAGGGTTCCTTTACCTCTGCCCTATGACAAAGGGGAGGAGAAGGAAATAGATGATCCTGACGCTCAGAATGAGCCTGCTTTGGTCGACACCGAGTGTGTTACGAATTCACTTCCTGAGCCCGTGGGGCCTGGGGAGACTGCTGCTTCTTCTTCATTGCCTTCTTCACCATCAACCAATCTTGTTTCTTCTTCTTCTTCAGGAAACAACTGCGCTCTATTTATTGATCATTCTGTACGTGGAGTTTCAAGGTACAATCTTCGACCACGATGCAGGATTTAGATTTAGGGCTTGACATTACGTTAATGTAATAGAATAGGAAAGTGCAGCTAGGATTCTGCACCCACAAGAAACCCACAAAAAACCAACGTTGAGGCAGTCCCTTGTCATTTCTCTGCTGCATACGATAAGAGGCAGGGACCGGCAAAGTTACCTTCAATAAAGATAGGCCACGTGGTCAAGTGCCACCTACGGATGAACTAAAAATCCTAACAGTGAGGCTTCTTAACGGACACTGAGAAACTATGCCTGTGTTTGCGGCCACTCATACTAATGAAGATACTGACCGTTTTTTCTGATGTTGGGCCTATCTATCAAGGGCCATGGTCCCCTAGGACCAAATGGATGCTGATCACAATAACAGCTCTGGCACAACATGGAGAAAGGGGGTTGGGTTGCTACATACATCCTCTCCCTCTAACTACTGATTGTCATGCTTCACTCAGGGCATTATTCTTTGGCAGATGGAATGATAGCATCAATGGAAATTTCGATGGTACTAACCTCAATGAGTTTGAAAAATGGGTTTTTAGCACCTGTAGGATGTTCTTTGTTTGCAAATAGGAGCAAGCAAACGTTGCTTCTACTCTGCTTTGTGATAGACTTTCCAGACTCTACCAATCCACGATTACCTTTAAAATGGCTCCCGTAGGTGATAGGGATGGCATGTCTCCTTCCTATGCCATTAAACATAGTCTGCCCTCTGTTCCAATTTGTATACAAAGAGAGGGTTCCCAGCCAATGTGTACATTTGAGGGATGTATGAATACTGCTGTACTAACCAGTGAGGATAGACCTCTTTATGTAGGGGATCCCGTTTATTTTGTTTGTGGTAACGAAGCATATCCATGGTTATCAAGAGACTGGAAGGGTACTTGGTAATTAGGGATACTTTTACCAGGTTTATATGTCACCACCACTGCTGAAGTTTCTAGAACTCGTCCCAGGTGGGATGAGGATGGTGACACTCCGTCAGAGATTCTGGGTGATGTTGCTAAATCCTTTGTACCGTTTTGCGGACAGATAATAAACTCCCAAGATATGAGGAAATTGGCGAGGGGTTTAGAGAAAACCATCAATGAAACTATCGACATCCTATATAACATGACACTAGAGCAAAAGGTTATTAGATTAGTGGCTCTCCAAAATAGGATGGTGCTTGGCATCATTCTAGCTGAGCGTGGTGTAGTGTGCAAAATGGTGGGATCCGCGTTTTGCATTTTTGCATTCGATTCTTTCCCCACCATATTTGAGGCAATAAAAACATTGCACACCTTGAGCACTGAAGTACACGTTACATAGGGAAAATGGAATATTGGGATATGGGTCTGGGACCTGTTACGAACTAGGGGCTGGAAAATATTTTCAGTTTTGATGGTGATCCTTGGAATTGTACCGTTTTGTTGTTGTTGCATACAGTGTCTTCCTGTCATTTGTTCCATGATAGGGGGTAGTTGTGCACAGGCGGTTGGTAAACTAGAACTCAAAACACATATGCCGGGAAAAATTACTAATGCCTTGGTAATGCATGATATCACCATAAAGGAATTAATGTCGATCAATGTTTATGAAGATAGCGATTCAGGATGTTCTGATGATGATGCGTGGTTTTTGGATGATGCAAAGGAGGGTGTGTGAAAATATATTTGACATAATACTGCCTGATAGTAAATATTGGCCTAAGCACATTTGTATCACACTTTAATATCGCATAGAATGAACCTGAAACAGGCCGACTACGCCGCTATTTTGAGTTTTCTACCGTTTTGATCGCCTCCTGCTTTCTGTTCCATGTTCATAATTTGTGTTTTCGGCTTCAACAGAGCAAAATGAACTTTGTGCTGCTTTATGATGTTAACATAGATAAGAATCTTGTAGCTGCTAAGGTGGATTGTTTATCCTACGCCGAAGAACCTTGGAGCTAAACAAAAGCTGTATTAATCAGTATATTAGATACCATCTGTCCCAACAGTGCCTTCCCTGTTCAAACAGCAAAGTAAAATAATGAATGGGTAGACGTGCTCTCCTGCAGAAATCCTTGTTTTCCTTCCTTGGAACTAACTGACCTTAAGCTCAAGAACAAATGGTAGACATATTTAAGTGAGTAAGATGAGGAATGTTACCTTTGTGTCTTGTATTTGGAAAAAATGTGAATTGTTTGATGGAAAACAGCAGACTATGCAAATATGTTTAAACATGAATTAGTTATGTAGTTAGTTCATGAACCCTAGGTTATGTATTACATGAAGAGGAGCTGGACAATGTGTCCATGGCTGTGAAGAATGTGCATGAATATGTGCATTTGTGGAATGTTCAGCACTCTCTCATCTCACTGTGTCTGCTTGCACACACACACTGCAGGGTGTTGAGAACCAAACAGCTGTTTGTCAATAAAGTAATTGCAACTTTGACCATGTGACTGGTGTATTTCTATTATGCGGTAGTAAGCCTTGATATTCTTTAATCTTTCAAAATCATCTAATATATCTTACACTACTGTGCTGTCTTCTGTGAGGTTTGCCTTCTTACATGCTGCTGGTATGGGTTTGCCCATTACTTGATCTTTCTTCTTATGTAGGCCATTTAGGCGGAGGGTTGGTAGACAGAAGAGAGTGGACCATATGTTCCAGGCATCAGGCAAGCATATTTTAAGGTCTGCTTGTTTGACACAAAAAATGGTTTGCTTTTTGGTAAAAGTCAAAGTTTTTATGCACATTTATCAATGGAAATGTCACAAGCCATTGTTTTGGAAGTATTTAAAGCTTTAAAATTCAAAAGAAAAATCCAGATGTAATGTGTTAAATCACATCACATGTATGCTGGTTCTTATATACTTCCCTTGATGATGGAGACAATGAAGCTAGAATCATTCCCTTTTTCCTTAACACCCTTCTATAATATTTTGTTTAAAAATGGTCATGTTTGGTAATGTGATTTGCGTGCTTTCCTAGTCTGTTTTTTTTAATTTTTTTTTTAATAAAACAAGATTGTTTTAGTTCATTGTAAGAACTGGAAAAGAAAGTGTTCAAATGCAGAAATTTTAGAGTTGTCACACATCCCAGCTTCACCCCTTCACTCCTTAACTAATGTGTGATCCTGGGCATCTCATTTAATCTTGTATTGCCTAACCTCTCATTATTGCCAGTCCCTAAATCTTTCAAAATAGTGAGCCCTCTGAGTGATTTTCACCTCGACAAATTCCTTTAGTTTCTTGGGGGAACCATCATACTTCCACAAAGCTAATACCATTGGGGGAAGTTCTGCATGGTGTTGGTCTCTGGCTGTCACAAGTTGTCGTAAGAATGTGTTTTCGGCCTTTTTTGTTTGCACCTCTTGGGAGAGTCCTTGTACAGCTGTTATCAATTCCTGTATGTTGCCATAATAATTTCTGGGTGGCGTTGCAAACTATCACGATCCTCCGGATCGTCGCTTAGATCCGACAACCTCCCTTCCTCCTCACCTGATTTGTTGGAGCTGGTTGGGGAGTTTGTGCTCCTTTGCATTCTTCCTGTGCATTGCTTTGTCTTGAAGAGGTATGGTCTCCCTCAAAGGGAAGCCAATATGCCTGCTTTCTATAAAGAAGCCAGCTAGGGGCCCCTTCCTGAGAAAGCCAATGAAGAGGAAAAAGCCTTGATAGTTGGAAAAAATCTCTTGATGTAGAGTAGAGGAATAACAATCCTTGGTAAGTGTTGACCCCCAAGAAGATACTCATTGGGCCTCATTATGACCCTGGCGCTGACGGAATGAAGGGGGCTGGTACGGGACCGTCCCCCTTCATTCCATCAGGGCTGATTATGAGGTTCCCTTTGCGGGACCCGGATCAGACGTCTGGTAAAACCTATGTCGGAATGACCTGGTAAGTCCCCATTGCAGGAACCCAGTAATGGAGCCTGGTTCGGAGGCAGCCATGGTGCTAGTAGCACCATGGCTGCCTCCAAACACGTAATGAGGCCCAAAGTCTTTCTCTGAGGTAAATTGGTAGAGAGGAGACTTTGGAAGGATGGGAGGATACTGGCCCTGGAGGCGTGGGTGTTGAGCACCACAGAAAGGGATCCCCATGGAGGAAAACTCTGAGGCAGTTATATGGAGCTCACAAGGGAGCGTAGGTAAGAGAGACCTCTGCAGCAAGAGAATCCTGAGGCAAACACACAGGAGAACCGAGAGCGGTAAGAGGAAAGAACAGAGCTGGGAAACCGCGAGGAGGAGTGGGAGAGCAGCAAAGAAAAAGCAGCGCCATGTAGATCCAGGAACTGCAAAGGAAGCCGATGGAGAGAGGTTGCAGAGCAGTGCTCCGATAGAGAGCCAGCAGCGAAGCCACGATTAGGAAAACCAGGAGAGAGCGAGAGAGAGAGAGAGAGCTCAGAATGCGTTGTGAGTTAAAGCCAAAGGTGGCTGCGATGACAGTTGGGAACTAGACCATCAAAGCACGCTAACTCGGAACTTGATGTGCTCGATCAATGGCGTCTGTATTTCCATAGTCTCCACAAACACCAATCAGCAGGCACGTGACAGAAACATAGTTTCACAGTACTGTCAGTCTGAAGGATGTGTCAGTTTCCCCATAACAAACAAATGAGAAAAAGCACAGGGGAGCACAGCTGAAGGCTGGGCTCCACAGGTAAAAACTCAGGATAGGATAGCCAAACAAAAGCGACATTTTTGGGGGGTCCACAAATGGAGGAAAAATTACACATAAATGAAGTCTTACCTAACTCGTAGTATCGCAGATGGCACAGGAAAATACTTGTTTGTGGGGGTTCATCCTCCTTTGAATTCCCACCAACCTCCCTAATCCTTGGATAGCTTTACAGATTGTTGATCCGACTGCCTCATACTGATGATGTTCTCCCTGAGAGTTGGCTCACTAACTCATCATCCCTACTCTCACCGCAGGTCAGGTTAGTGTTCTCATGGGAAAATAGGATTTATGCCTTGTGGCTACCTGGTAAGATTTACCTGGTTCCACTCACATCAATCTTTACCTATTCCTTCTACTCTCCTTGCACCTCTCTTGACCCCTCCCTTCCAAAGTGTTGTCCCAACGAAATCCCATCTTTTCCCAATTCTTCCATTTTCATTGGCCAGTCTTTTCTTGTTTATCGCTTCCGATCATATTCAAAATACACCTCTTTTTGGTATTTGACCATAGTGGGTCATGCCATCAGTGTATGGTCAAACATTGGTATTGAAAATATAATTCATTGCTATCAATAACTGGCCTAAGGCATTTACCTTTGTGCGATTGCACATGGTACGCTTACGTATTTTAGTAAATAAAGGAAGGTCTGCATAAACAGGATTTTCTTTGAACTACTGATTGCGATCTCAATTCCCCAGACTCCTGGCGCCTCTAAAAGACCTTCTAATTTATGCAACCTTATACAGCCTCTGATGACCTGGAAAAACCCTTATCCTTCAGACTGTGGCCTCGGTCCTCATGTTTATTACCACCAAACAAATGACAAACCCCCTCTAAAGCTTTTAATACAAAGGGCGAGATATCATCTGTCCCCTGGCGGGACCTTAAACCTTGTCCTGTTTGTATGCTTGTCTAGAATTTGTAACAGCTAACCGTGGAGCAAAGCACCCAATTGTGTGAATTGTGTTTGTGTTGCAGTTTTAATATTGTCTCTTTCTGCGTGCTTGACGATCTAATATAATTTTAAAAACAGGTGAATGTTCGTGCTTTGAAGACCCTTGCAGGCCTCTGCTTTTGTGTTTTTTTGGCTAGATTTGTGAGGCCCCCATGCCCGCTTACCACCCTCTGCTTCCTTCCCCAGCCTGCTTCCCCTTCTGTATTTCCCTTCCACCTCCCGCCTCCCACCCCACCCACCGTCCCTGATTGGTGCTTATTGAATTCCAGCTAAGCCTACCGACCCGCTCTGCATGCATAGACCTCACTTCTGATTTTCAAATCAGGTGAGTGTTTGTGCTTTGAAGACCCTTGCAGGCCTCTGGTTTAGAGTTTTTTGGCTAGACTTGTGAGGCCCCCAGGCCCATTTATGCACCCTCTGCCTCCCTCCCCAGCCCGCTTCCCCTTCTGTATTTCCCTTCTACCTCCAGCCTCCCTGCCCTGCCCACCGTCCCTGATTGGTGCCCCATTTGGTCATAACGGACTTTCCCCAGGCAGCCCTATGCCCGTGCAACCCCTGCGGCTAAGGACCCAAGGCTCCCCAAGAGGCGGCTCTAGACTGTGTCTGCAGGTGTCAGCAGGGGAAGCCAGTAGCCAGCCACCAACCTGTAGTCAACCATCAAGGCAAGTATAACCAAGATCACTCCCACCTCATTGAACGTCTAATAATAATAATAATAATAATAATAATAATAATAATAATAATAATTATAATAATTTAGCATTTATATAGCGCTACGAACCCTTAGGCATCTGAGCACTGCTTATTATTACCCACAGTGTGTGGTGCTCTTTTATCGACCTCCGAAGGATGAAAGGCTGAGTTTGGCTATCGGACCAGCCGTTCTAACGAAACGTTAGCCTACATCATTCATCGCTGAGTATTTCAGACCGACCTGTGTTAATTGGTATACACACCCTCTCCACTCCTAGATAGCACACCCTTCAAGCTACTGCATTGCTCTCTACCTGCCAAAGCCTACAGTGTTGTACTCTGCCTCTTAAGACTGTGTCACATCTAGATTGCTGTTTGTACTCTGCCTCCTAAGACTGTGTCACATCTAGATTACTGTTTGTACTCTGACTCCTAAGACTGTGTCACATCTAGATATTGTGCCTAGCAGACATTGTGTTGCATACCACCCTCTTAGCCTATCAAATCTAGACATAGCACTGAATAATTGTCTGTGTTACACTCTGCCTCTTGTCACATCTAGATTACTGTGTTGTACTCTGACTCTTAAGACTGTCACATCTAGATTACTGTTTGTACTCTACCTCTTAACACTGGGCCTCATCACAAGTATGTAGGTAGCCATGCCACTATTAGCGGCATGGCTCCCCCCATACCGGGTACCGGGTCCGGGTTCCCAGAATGGGGAGGTACCGGGCCATTTGGACCTTGGAGGGCCCGGTAATTCCCCTTCCCGAGAACCCGGACCCGGTACATCCCCATTCCCATTCGAGCCCCCATAGGGCTCAATGGGAATGGGGAGGATGCAAACAACGGGCCTGTTAATGACAGGCCCAATATTTGCATTCTGGTCTGCTTGCGGGACCCGCTAATTACGCCTGGTAAAACCAGGCGTCCTTAGCGGGTCCCGCGAGGAGAGCTCGTAATGGGGCGGTAGAGGGATAACGGGGCCGGCATCCCTACCGGCCCTGTTATCCCTCTACCACATACCTCGTAATTAGGCACACTGTGTCGCATCTGAATGGCGTGCTGAAAAATTCACTGAGTTGAATTCCACCCTTTAAGACTGTATTTGTACATCTGTAAAATAGGTAAGCTAGTTTACTGAGTTCTATTTTACCCCTTAAGACTGTGTCACATTCACATAATGCACTCAATGAGTACTAGAAAATGTAATGTGTAGCATTCTACCGCTTAGACTGTGTCACACTTAGATAGTACGCTCAAAGACTACTGCATTGAACTCTGCCTCTTAAGACTGCACTCAATAATCTCTGAGTTGTACTCTGACTCTTAAGACTGTGTCACAACTAGATATTGTTTCAAACTGATATTGTGTTGCATTCCACCTTCTTAGCCTATCTCAAATCTAGATAGCTGACTGAATGGCCCTCATTACGACCCGGCGGTAAGCGAAAAACCATACCGGTAAATGATTACCGGCATCTTTTCCGCTAGGTCCGAACATGACCAGTGAAATTGCTATTAGCGGCATCGTAGTTAACGGTGTCGCTAACAGCACCAAGTTCGTGTGCACGTGACCTTCCACGCCGTAAATACCGGCATCGCGCAAAGGTAGGCAAATCACGAACCAAGCGGACATGCTCTTAACGCCATCACAAAGGCCGTTAAGTACCTTACCGCCATGGTGCTAATTCCGCCATCGCGAACCAACCGTAAATGGCCATGTGCAGTGTACCCAGCTGCCACAGGTGCACAGAATCAGCACAGGTGGAGGCAATACAGACTCAGCAAGTACAAAAAGAGCACACCCCACCCCTTCCCACACCCAGTCACACTCCACAATGATTCCAATACGACTAGCAATGTTGGGGCTGGAGGACCTGATTGCAATGCAAGTGCTACCACTACAACAACAACAACAACAACAACAACAACAACAGGAAGCACAGAGGAGACGCAGGAGGAGAAGGAGGGCAAGGCAGGGCCAGCAAGCCCCACCAGCACAGCCAGTGCCACCACGCAGGCAGCCCACAATCCCACGCATCCGAGCCAGTCCATTCAACCTCATCGCTGAGCAGATCCATACCTTGTACCGTTTGGACCGGGACACCATCACCACCATCGTTCACATGATACACAACAACATCGTCAGCATGATGGAAACACCCACCGCCATCCCCCCTACTGAAGGTAGTGTCCGTGCTCCACTTCCTGGCCACAGGCACCTACCAGCACACAGTGGGGCACTTGCATGGCATTTCACAACCATTATTCTCACGTACACTGATCCAAGTGCTCGATGCCCTCCTCAAGCACACAGACGACCACATTTCCTTACCACGGTCTACCCAGGAGATTGCAAACACCAAAGTGGGTTTCCATGCACTAGCCGGCATACCTGGTTGCATTGGTACCATCGACTGCACCCATGTGGAATTGGTGGTCCCACATGCCATGGAGGTACCGTACCGCAAACTATTTCACTCAATCAACGTGCAAATGGTCTGTGACTCCAACAGGATCATCACACATTGTTGTGCCCGATTCCCCGGATGAACACATGATTCAATGGTCCTGAGGAACTCCACAATACCACGCTACATGGAGCGACATGCAGGGCCAAGATCCTGGCTACTCGGTGAATCTCATGTCATGGCCATGGAAATGTGAAGTGGGTAGGTGATTGACGTACCAATGCATACTTTACCTGGCTGAAAAGGGGGGGGGGGAATGATGCATACTTTACCTGGCTGAAAGGGGGGGGTGATGCATACTTTACCTAGCGGAAAGGGGGGGAATGATGCATACTTTACATGGCTGCGAGTAGCAGAGGCAATGGAGACAGCTCATACCCTAAAGCAGCACAAATGTCAGCTGACACCTGTACACATAATGCCCGATGTAAGCAGCCCTACCATGTGAATGAAGGTGTGTCCCAACCATGACACAACCATCTGCAAGTGCATTGTACCGATTCGGACCACATTGACTCCAACGAAATGCACCTACATGCAATGACTTTAGCCAATACATGGCACCAACGCCATCAACTGAAAGGCCTGTCCCCCATAACTGCGCACAAAGGAGGCACATGACAGACAAAAACATCAATACACCACTACACAGACACCAAGGCCCAAAAATATCCCTATCAACATTAGTACTGCTCAGTGGGGTCATCATGAGGCTGACAGCAATGTTGCCATGATGAGAGCGTTGATATCACAGGACACCTGCCAGGTCACCAAAACAAACGCCATGAACAAACACAGTGGATGGGCACTCACAAGGCACTTGACCCCCCTGCATACATTGGTTGATGGCATGCAAAACAGTCCATGAGAGGAATGCACATATACCGGTCACATAGTGTGAATCCATTTGTGCATGTAAAATTGGTACAAAGTAACAGTTGAATGCATACCATGGTGGCACGTCATGTCTGGAATTTGATGTCATGACTGGCACATACATTCTTGCCCACATACAGGTGATGCAGGCTATCCCCTGAAGAGGTGGCTCCTTACACCAGTCCGGAACCCACAGAACCAGCACGAGGAGGAATTCAACCGTGCACATACACGTACCCGTGTGGTGATTGAGCAGGCATTCGGCCTACTGAAGGCACGGTTTCGCTGCCTCAGCAGGTCTGGTGGGGCACTCCTGTACCGCCATGAGAAGGTGGCAAAGATCGTCATGGCATGTGTCATGCTACACAATATGTGCATCAGACGAAATGTGCCCCTGCCCCCTGACGCAGAACTGCAACCACCTGACGATGAGGATGAGGAGGGTGGGGATGGGACAGCACCTCAGGGAGGCAGCGATGCACAGGAGGGGCATGAAATGCGTCGGACTCTGATCAACCAATGTTTCTAGCGCACACGGATGGGGGGTGTCACATGGAGATGGCAATTGGGGCACTGTGTGTGTCTGGGATATGGACACTGTGGACTGTTCACCAATAAATCACACATACGCAATGAGCAATGTCCACACATGTGACTTGTGATCAAGAAAAATTGTATTATAAATGTGATTTCAATTAACACACCGACTCCCCCCTCCCCACTCAACTCCCCAACACACCCACTCCCCCCTCCCCACTCAACTCCACAACACACTCACTCCCCCCTCCCCTCTCAACTCCCCAACACACCCACTCCCCCTCCCCCCTCAACTCCCCAACACACCCACTCCCCCCACCCCCTCAACTCCCCAACACACCCACTCCCGCCTCCCCCCTCAACTCCCCGCAAAAGTGCCTAATGTGGAATTGATCCACTGGGTGGCCTCTACTGGCAGCCCCCTCTGCCGTCCCCCGGGGAACCCCCGCCTGTACTCCGCAGGTTCCTGGCTGACCTGCGGACGGGGCTGCTTGGGGCAGAACTGGCAGCGGAGGAGGTACTCGGCTGCTCGCTAGGACGCATGTCCCTCATTGTCTGTACGAGCACAGTGAGCATGTGCCGCACCGCGGCAAGTTCAGCACAGATGTCCTTGCTGGAGGATTGGATGGCTGCCTTCACAGTCTCGGCACATCTTTTCATTTCAGCACTGGCACCTCCACAATCGGTCCCATGCTGCGTGAGGAGTGAGGATAGTTGGTGTTGCCTTGTCAATATTTGGTCCAGCGACTGTTGGTATTTTGGGGCATTGAATGATGCAATTTGTGTGGTCATTGGGCTACTCCCCTCCTCCACACCTCCCACTGGGCAGGGAGTGGCTGGCCAGGAGTTATTAGGGGATAGCCCCTGTGTGTTATCAGCATGCAGGATACATGGGGACAGGTGGGGGGAATGAAGGTGGACAGTGGGGGGACATTCTGTGTCATCCTCATCATTCCCCACATCACTATCAGAGTAGGCTGCAATGGCAGCAGTCTCCCCAATTGTACTGCTTCCTGCAGACATATTCCCTTCAGTGGGCACCAGTTGTTGCATGTCTTTTGCTGGTGGTACCATGCTGCTTGCCTTGGGGATCAGCGCTGCCCTGGGCTGTGTTGTGGCAGTCAATTTTGGCTGCTGTGGTTTTTTTTGGGTCCAGCAGAGGTGGAGGGTTGGTGTGGTGTTGCCTCTGGCCTAGTCTTCTTGGCAGGTGTGGTGCCAGTCTCGTCCTCGCCGGGGTGCGAATGGGAGCCTGTGGTGGAGCAAAGGAGTGATAGTGTTATTGATGGGTCAGCGGACATTGAGCAGGCATTGTGATGACTGCCATGAATTTGATGAATAGATGGTGCACTTTGGAGGCTGTGACATACAGGTTGTCTCCCTTTTGGGTGGGTTGAGCATGCAGGAATGTGGGTGCCTACTGTGTAGTGTGCATTCTGCATGTGTACAGGGTGTAGGTCAATGATGCCTGTTGGCAGTCTTCTGCTGATGAGTTGCGTTAACCCTATTGGGCAACATTGTGATTCCCATGTAAGTGGACTTCAGGGAGTTTAGCATGGCTTAATTTGAGGCACCTACCTGTGTCACCTGATGTCAGGGCTCCTCTCTCCATTCTACCGAACCCCTCAATGCTCTCGATGCAGGCACATATCTCCTCCCACGTCTCCATTTAATTGGAGACTGTGCTCCTCCGCCAGTTGCCATGCCCATGTTGCGGTTGGCCGACAGTATGCTCCTCACACGGAGCCGGAGGTCGTCCCACCTTTTACGGCACTGTTTGGTGGTGCGGGGTGTTGTTCCTTCGGCACTGACCCATTGTGCAACTAGGTCCCATATGGCCTTTTTCCGTCCTATTGCCGGTCTGGTCATTTCGGTGGAGAATACGATGTCCGCGTTTTCCTGGAGCGTTTCCTGGAGCGTTTCCGCCAACATTGTAAGCTCTTCCCTATTGAAGCGCTCCTGCCGCTGCCGATCGCAAGACTTTTTTACAACTTTCGGCATTGTGTGGATGTGGGTGAAGTTTTGTGCCAGGTCTCGGGGTCAGATATGCACTGGTTGTGGAGGATTGCAATGGATTGTGTTTTTAAAGATGGCGGCTGTGCTCTTTCCCGTTCCGGTGCGATGGCGTAAGTTCCGGATCCACTTCTTTACGGTCACCGCTAATAGCGATCACCGCTAATAGTGGTCACCGCTATTTGCGGTGCTCGCTAATATCGATGGGTAGGGTGGCGGTGGTGCAGTTTGCACGGCATACGATGCCGGTAGCTGACGTTTTTGGGACATTACCGGCATGGCGCATATTACATTACCGGCATGGCGCAATGCTTGTGCCCGAGAGGTCGTAATTTAACGCTTTTAACGGTTCAAGAGCAGCACGGACACGTTAGTTGTGCCATGCCGGTAATGTCCATTACTTACCGCTTGGGTCATAATGAGGGCCAATGTCTTGCAAGACGGCCTCGCCATCTAGATGTGACACAGTTTTACTAGGTAGAATTCAACACAGAAAACATTAATTCCCATCCACACTCAGTCCCCACGGCTCACCACCCGCACAATACCTCCCACCTTCTCAAGTCGCCGCATCCTTCCCTCCCTGAGCATATCCGTAGAGATCCCCCGTCCGCCTCACTTCACCATAACTCTACTCACCCAATCTCCTACCACCATCCTGCTTCCAACTCTAGAATCAGAGGCGCACTCTGGCACGTCAACCACCTCCCTCCTCGGAAGCCCACTCCCCCCTCCCCTTCCCACCCAGGCTCATCACTCCCAACCCTCCTTCTGACCACTTCTGAGAACTTCCCATTACACCATGCCACAACATCCCGCCCCTATCAAAATCAAAAATCAGAGCCGCACTCTGGCACGCCAACCACCTTCCTCCCATGAACCCCATCACCCCCTCCCTTCCCACCCACACTCATCGCTCCCCACCAGCCCACTGTCCACTATTGAGAATGCCCTAATACCCCTCGCCATGATACCCCATCCCCTATCGAACTCCCAAGCCAGAGTAGCCCGCTGGCACTCCAAACAGCTCACACCCTCACCTTCTTCCACCCCTTCCTCCTACCCACCAGCAATCGTCCCACCCCTCCTTCCCTCATACCTCAGAGTCCATTTCCCCTAACCCATCACAGAACTGCGCATCCTCCCACCCACAACCTCCTCCTCCCGCCCCTGTTAGCCTCTCCTTGACACCTGCCAACAACCCCCCACCATATCTCTCCCCCTCTCTAAAAGCAGCACGTCTCTCCCTCGCAAGAACAGTAGCTGCATCTCCTTCACCCTCCGACCCCCCACCCTCTCTCACATCCCTATTTCACAGAAACCCTTGAAAAGTAGAAAACAAATCTGGTCCCCCTCCAGAACTGTCTACTCATCAACACTTCTACCTCTACCCAGCCTTCCAATCTCTCCCTCCCCATCCCCGATTCACTCCCCCCTGCCCTCGCCCTGCTTCCACCCCCTCTCTCTTGAATTCTCACCCTGCACACCAGACTCCCCCAATCCTTCGAGACTCACCTGAGACTCTCCCACCCAAATTCCCCCTCACCCACCTACCATCCGTCCACTCCCGCGCCCCTCCTAATCTCTACCCACACCCCTCACATATCCTCCTCTGCCCGCCTACTCTTCCCAATGTCCACCAACTTGCCTCCACCCCTCGTCACCCGAAGCCCGCCGCTACCCTACCTCCCCACTCCCCACTACCCCTTATCGACCTGCCTCACTGACCTTGAACGCCCCACCCCTCCCATCCCTCCACTACCCTCTACGTACCTCCTACTTGCTCCCCAACAACCTCCAATACCACACCCCACTATGAAGTCAAGTGCATCCTTTTTAATGCCCGATCTGTAGCGAAAAACAGACACAGCATCTTCAACCTCTCTCATCTGACAAACCTGACCTAGTCTTTTTCACTGAAACCTGGTTCTCCGATGACTTTGCCCCTGTTGCACATGAAGCATCCCCACCCCCCTGCCCCTGGCTACTCCCTCATCCCGTTCAACAGACCCTGAAGAGGAGGCGGCATGGCAGTCCTTTTAAAATCTCACTTCTCTGTCTCACTTGTTGATTCGCAAGCATGCATTCCATCATGCAAATCCCTTCTTGTTAAACTCCCACTACCTCCGACCTTCTCCCACAGCTTCCTAATCATTTACAGACCTCCTGGTTACAACACACATTTCATAACTAACCTCTGTGACTCTGTAGCCACCATTCAAGTAAATCACCCTTCTCTGACTCTCCTTGGAGACTTCAATATCTGGTTGGACAATCCCACCAACCCCATGACCCATTCAATGGTCGACAGTCTTGAGTCGCTCAACCTCTCCCTTCACATGAACTGTCCAACCCATTCTAAAGTAAACACCCTAGATGCTATCTTCAGCTCCCACGACCTGATACATCTAGACCCCCCTCACCACTCATCTGGTCTGACCTCTTTGTCGTCCATTTCTCCATCCTCTCTCCTGCCCCTGCCCCTACACCCCAACCCGCCTCCCCCTTCACTGAAAATGCTGGAACAAACTAAATATTGTCCCTGAGCTTGCCGAAGCCCTGCTTCTCAGACCGCCTACAACACCCCCCCCGACAAATCCTTAACCATCGACTCATTCAACTCATGGCTCAATGATTCACTAATTCCTCTCACCCCTCGCACCCCTCCACCATACGCCTCGGACCATTTCCCAAATGGTTTACCCTCAAACTGAGGAATGCCAAAAAACAAAATAAATCCCTGGAACGCAAATAGCGAGCAGAAAAAAACAGTCTCAGCAGATCCACTTCCTCCTTGCATCATCGCAACTACAAAGCAGAAATCCAGAAAAGACAAAAAAGCCTACTACAACAATCGCATGCTCAACTGTGGAAACCACAGCAAATAACTCCACAGAATCATATCTGAATTGGTCAAACTCACTTGTACCTCTTCCCAATCTGCCCCATCACAATCCCTCTGCGACTCTCTCTCCCTCCACTTCTACACTACTGCTGTTGACAGGACGACTTCCCTTAAAAACAAATTATCACTCCTCTTCCCGCCCCAATTACCAACCAATCGAACAATCACCCCCCCGCCGCTGCAACCCCCACCTTACCCAACTTTGACTCCTTCAAACTGATCTCCAGAGAAGAATTTCTTGACCTTCTATCTGCTCGTAAACCATCTGGCTTACCCCTAGATCCCTGCCTCCGCCTTTGTCCTGAAAGAAATATTCTCGTCCACCTGCACAGGAGAGCATGCAAGAACCATCTTAAATGACTCCCTCAGCTCCGGAATCTTTCCCGATGCCTTCAAAATTGCACATGTCGAACCTCTTCTTAAAAAACCATCCTGTGACCCCATTCACCCCAGAAACTACCGGCCTATCTCGAACAACAGATTCCTTGCAAAATTCATCGACCGAACAGCATACTCCCAACTAAACGCCTTTGTCGAGACCAACAACCTCCTCGACCCCTCCCAATCAGGCTTCAGACTGCGACATGAAACCGAAACCACTCTGGCCTCAATCTGGGACGATCTTAAGATCACTGCCGACACTGCAGGATGTGCTGCACCAATTCTTCTTGATCCGTCTGCAGCCTTCGACACGGTTAACCACTCAATCCTCCTTGACCGCCTCTACTCCCTTGGAATCTGTGGAAACGCCCTCAAATGGATCACCTCCTTCCTCAACAAGAGGAAACAAATAACCCTCCTCTCCCCTTTTGTCTTGGCTGCTCGCCCAGTTAATACTGGAGTACCGCAAGGGGCATGTCTATCTGCTCTCCTACTCAACCTCTATATGTCCACTCTCCCTGGAATCATCCGCCTGCACAATATCTTGTGCTACAACTACGCCAACAATACCTAAATCATCCATAAAATCCATAACTCAGACTCCAAATCCCAGCCCGACCTTGCAGCCTGCCTCCTAGATGTCGACTGTTGGATGACTATAAACCACCTCCTCCTAAACCCCACTAAAACCGAAATCATGGTGTGCGGCAACACTGAGCTTCTACCTCGTCCACTTCCTTGGCCCCTTCCATGGGCCAACCCCCCACCCCCTCCATCACAGTTAAAATCCTTGGATGCACTATGAACTTTGGTCTAACCCTCTCCCGACAGGTCAAAAACTTATCTAAGTGCTGTCACTCCCATCTCATAATTCTCAGGCGCATTTTTCCCTACCGCTCCTTCCCCAACAGACTTGCCGCTGTTATGTCTATTGTAATGTCGAGACTGGACTATGCCAACTCCCTTTACCTAGGAGTCCCGGCATACCACCTTAGCAAGTTTCAAAGAGCGCAAAATGCTGCTGCGAAACTGCTCCTCACCCTGAGTCCAAGAGACCACACCTCTCCAGCTCTCAGAACCCTCCACTGGCTCCCAGTTGGATGAAGGGCCACTGTGTATCACTCATCGTGCAGTGCACAAGACCGGCCCTCTATACCTGCCTGATAAGTTAAAACCTTACCTCCCATCCCGCACTCTAAGATCAAGCTCTGCTCTCCTTTTAGTGATCCCAACCACTAACCCCATCAGGATCAGAGGATCCTCTTTCTCAGCATTGTCCCTGACTCTTTGGAACTACTCTTCCACCACACATCCGACACACCCAAGACTATAGGTCATTCTGCATATTACTAAAGACATGGCTCTTTCCATAACAACAACAACAACCTTAAAGATGTGTCTGAACTCCCAACAACCCAATGACTAAATACACAATGGGGCCCTCAACCTTGGTTCCAATGAATACACCCTCTAATTTGGCTATTGGCATTGTATATGAACACTGAACAATGATCTCCAATCCTACCCAGAGGACGGGATGGATGGAGGGGATGGGTGGATGGATGGAATGGATGGGGGGGTGGAAAGAATGGAATGGACGGATGCATGTGAAATTAATCGATCGAACAAGCGTATGGCATGGATGCATGTAGAATGGATGGAAGGTATGCATAAGGAATGGATGGAATGGATCGAGTGGATGGAACAGATGAAATTAATGCAATGGATGGAATGGATGTATGGAGTGTATGGATGGAATGGAGTTGATGGATGGCATGAATGGGAGGGACGGATGGATGGGATGGATGGATTGGATGGACGGAATCGATGGAAAGGACGGATGGATGGAGGGGATAGATGGATGGAATAGTTGAAGGGATGGAATGGATCGACGCATGTGGATCGAATGGATGGAATGGATGGCACGAATGTCTGTGGAATGAATGGAAGTTATGTATAGGGAACTGATGAATGCAATGGATAGAATGCATGGAATATATGCATATGGAATAGATGGATGGAATGGATAGTGTGTATGGATTTGGATGGAATGGATGGGTGGAATGGATGAATGAAACGGATGGATGGAATGGATGAATGGAATGAATGGATGGAATGTATGGACCGGATTAAATGGATGGAATGGAACAAATGGATGGGATTGATGGAATGGATTAAATGGATGAATGGGATGGATGGAATGAATAGAATGGATGGAATCAATGGATTGAGGGAACAGATGGAGTAGACGGAATGGATGGAATAGATGGATTGAGTGGATGGATAAAATGGATGGAATGGATGGATGAAACAAATGGATAAAATGGATGAAGTGGTGGAACGGATGAAGTGGATGGAATGGATGCAATGGTTGGATGAAATGGATGGATGGAGTGGATGGATGGGATCGATGGTTGGAATGATTGGAATGGATGGATGGAGTGGACGGAATTGATGGAATTTATGAAATGAAAGCAATGGATGAAATGCATGGAAAATATTAAATGAATGAGATGGATGATATGGATGGAATGGATGAAATGGATAGAATGAAGGCATTGGAGGGAATGGGTGAAACTGAATGAATGGAGGGGATGGATGGATGGGATGGATGGATGGAATGAATGGAATGGATGGATGAATCAGATGGATAAAATGGATGAAGTGGTGGAACGGATGAATTGGATGGAATGGATGCAATGGATGGATGAAATGGATGGTTGGAGTGGATGGATGGGATCGATGGTTGGAGTGGATGGAGGGATGGATAGAATGCATGGAAAAGATTAAATGAATGAGATGGATGATATGGATGGAATGGATGAAATGGATATAATGAAGGAATTGGAGGGAATGGATGAAACTGAATGAATGGAGGGGATGGATGGGATGGGATGGATGGATGGAATGGATGGAATGGATGGACGGAATGGATGGATGGAATGGATGGAATGGATGGAAAGGATGGAATGAATGGAATGGATAGACACATGTGGAATGAATCGATGGAATGGATGGCATGGATGCATGCAGAATTAATGGAATGTATGTTTATGGAATTGATTTATGGAATCAATGGAATGGTTGGAATATATGCATTTGGAATTAGATGGAATGGAGTGGATGGAGGGGATGAATGGAAGTGATGGATGGCTGGGATGGATGGATGGTGTAGATGGATGGAATTGATGGAAGTCCCAGATTTAGATATAATTGTGAATGGTAGCATATCCCACACTTAGATGGAAATGTGAATGGTAGCATGTCCTACACTTAGATGGAATTGTAAATGGTAGCATGTCCCACACTTAGATGGCATCATGACCATTAGCCTACGTCGTATCTAGATAGAATTGTGCATTTCAACATTTGCCACACTTAGATTGAATTGTGAATTGGTAGCATGTACCATACTTCGATGGAATCATGGCCATTAGCCCAGGTTGCATCTATATAGAATTGTCTATGTTAGCATGTGTCACACTTAGATTGAATTTTGAATGTTAGCATGTCCCACACTTAGATGGAACTGTAAATGCTAGCATGTACCACACTTAGATGGAATTGTGAATGGTAGCACGTACCACACTTAGATGGAATCAAGACCATTAGCCTACTTTGCATCTAGATAGAATTGTGCATGTTAGAATGTGCCCCAATTGATTGAATTGTGAATTGTAGCATGTCCCACACCTAGATGAAATCGTGAACATTAGCCTGAGTCACATCTAGATATAAATGCAATTGTCAACATGTCCCATACCTAGATGAAATTGTGAATAGTAGCATGTACCCCACTCAGATGGAATCATGACCATTAGCCTACGTCACATCTAGATTGAATTGTGCCTTTTAGCATGTGCCATACTTAGATTGAATTGTGAATGGTAGCATGTCCCACACTTAGATGGAATTGTAAATGCTATCATGTACCACACTTAGATGGAATTGTGAATGGGAGCACGTACCACACTTAGATGGAATCATGACCATTAGCCTACTTCGCATCTAGATAGAATTGTGCATGTTAACATGGGCCACAATTAGATTGAATTGTGAATGGTAGCATATCCCATACTTAGATGGAACTGTGAATGGTAGCATGTGCCTCATTTAGATGAAATCGTGATGGTGGCATGTGCCACACTTAGATGGAATTGTGAATGATAGCATGTACCACACTTAGAGATGAAATCGTGAACATTCGCCTGAGTCGCATCTAGATAGAAATCCAATTGTCAACATGTACCACATCTTGATGGAATTGTGAATGGTAGCATGTACCACACATAGATAGAATTGTGAATGGTAGCATGTGCCACACTTAGAGATGAAATCGTGAACATACACCTGAGTCTAGATAGAAATGCAGTCATCGATATGTCCCACACCTGGATGGCATTGTGAATGGTAGCATGTACCACACTTGGATGGAATCATCACTGTTAGCCTGCGTCAGATCTAGATAGAGTTGTGTATGTTAGCATGTCCCAGTATGTCCCACACCTGGATAGAAGTGTGATTGTTGGCATGTCCCACACCTAGATAGATTTGTAAATACTAACATGTCCCACAGATGGATTGTGAATGTTAGCATGTGCCACACTTAGATGAAATCACGGGCATTGACCTGGGTCGCATCTAGATAGAAATGTGACTGTTAGCATCTCCCAGCATGTCCCACTAATAGACAGGATTGACAATGTGGGCATGTCCCACACTTGGATGGAATTGTGAATGGCCGTATCTAGTGCCACACCTACGTTAGCCTGAGTCACAACAAGATAGAAAGGCAAATGTCGGCACGTCCCACATTTGGATGGACGTGTGGATGTAAGCATGTAACTCACTTGGTTGAGGTCACGAACATCAGCCTGAGCCGCAACTAGATAGAAATGCAAATGTTAGCAGGTCCTATACTTGAGTGGAGTTGTAAAACTTAGCCTGAAACGCATCTAGATATAATTGCGAATGTAATTATTAGCATGCCCCACACATGTGTCACTGTTGTATCCTGCTTTCCTGTTCCCCATGCTGTTGCTATATATCCGTATACCCCCCTCCTATCGCTGTAAACCCACCCCCCTGTCACTGTGTGTCCATGTGTCGCTGTGTTCCCTGCCATCCTGTTCACATGCCTGGTCATATGACATCACTACGCTTACTCTCTACTATACACCATCACACAACTAGAACACAGATATACCCCTGATATATTCGGCCTAGCTGTTCACATACGAATACCACTCTATGACCACTCTATGATCTATGATCACCTCATCACCCTAATAAAACGCAGCTAACCGATGACATACTGCACACATCCAACTGATTTCTTCATCACAGCACCTAATGCTAGGATGCAGCTACCATCCGGCAATTACATCAGTTGCACACATATCTGGTGCACCCACGCACCATACAACACTATCTCTCTCTACTGACCAGAACTGCGGTTCCCAAGGGCGTTCAACCTACCAGCGCTTTGAGATCATACCAATGATATATAGAGCGCTATACAAATGCCAAGTAATGTAAGATAACATAACATTCCGTTCTCATGGCATGACCTTCATAAAAACCTTATTCATGGTTTGATTGTGTTAATAGTGAGCATATTTATATCTCACACCACAGGTATTTGTTCCTTTGATATCTAATGGCAACATTATTTGAAAACCATATCCCACTTCTAATCTCAGTCTGTCTGGATAAAGACACCTTACTGGTAGCTTCTAATCTGCCTCCACTATCCATGCTACGGTATGTGTAGCATTCTCCTTCCTTCAAATTGGTGGTCTCTATCCATGCATGACCACTTATGCATTCTGTGAGGCAGCTAATGCGAGTTCTCTGTCTATTATGGGTTACATGTACCTTTAACATACAGTACTGCATTAATACAACATCTACCTTCCTGGATGTAATTGATAAAAAGTATCCTGTATGTACTAGAACAGTAACCCATTTGTAGACTGCTAATGTTGGTCTTCAAATGCTACTCTGATTGGAGCAAGAATGAAGAGGGCAAGGGCACTTAAAGGGAGTAAATGGGCTTATTATGCAGGGAGACAGCATATCAACCCATAGGTTGTGAGCACAAAGGGTGGGGGGTAGGAGGCGCAACCCATATTCTTGATACCTTCATTCCTTTGGTTTGGTGGAGGGGGGCCCCAAAGATGTCTGTGCCCAGGGACCCAAAAGTGCTTAAGATGGCCCTGCCTGTGCCCCAAACTGTGTTGTAGAGGAGCAGGTGGATGCCTCTACTCTAGTCTCTGCCATCTCACCACCGTCTTATTGGAGTAGCAGACGAAGAGCTACAATTGGGAACCCATGCACAAGTTTATGTGAAATGTCCATACCGTGTTGATTTTATGAAAGACGATATGCATTCAGACAGCCATTCAGAAGATACTGTCAACAATAGGTGGAATGTCCTCACCTGATTCTTCCTCGCTAGACACAGCAGGTGAGTCGTCTGGTGACAGGGTGCTTCACTTCTTACACATAGATCATCGATCCTTGAAGAGTTAAGGATGATCTCGAGAGGAAGCCACTATGCCTGCTGGGCCTACAGTCAAAGCAATAGGCCCCCACCCAAGATGACCAAGTCAAAAGGGAAAAAGCCAGAAGGGAAAAACAAATCAAACTTTTGCTAGCTGGTGTCCAGAGTGGAGATGAGGATGCTGGTCTGTACTTTAGTTGAGTCTGAAGATAGGGCAATGAATCCTTACAGCAAAAATGAAAGGAGGTACTGTAGTTCCAGTAGATATCTAGTGATGCCGCAAAGCGGGGTGTCTGCAATGAGAAGGGGAAAAGTAGTACCCTGAATGGAACACAAGTATTGCAGAGAAGCCGAGATATCCATTGTGTGAGTTGAGTAATATTGTAGGGAGCAGGAGCTACAGTGCAGCTGCATAATGTAGGCAGGAAACCACAGTGAGTAAGGAGCGCCGTAGAAAGATCAGAACCAGAATGCAGGGGAGTTGGTGAACAGAGTCACCAACTGCATGAGAGAGGACAAAAAGAAGAGTAAGGAGGATAATAAACTGCAGTGAAAGCAAAGTCGGCAATGAGGGACAGGAGCGGCATAGTGAATTGGAAGCCATGCAGCACGGAAACCGATTACAAGGAGAGAGAGAGATGGGGGAGGCTGACTGCAGTGAACAAAAGAAACTAGCAAATGACAGAATGCCGAGCTGGCTCTGCACACAGCGTCTTACCCGGAAATTCAGTAGATGGGTTGCAAGACACTGAATGTGCAAGCAGTTCCGGGATAAGAATCGAATTTGGACAAAAGGCTAGACCTGCAAGCACATTAAGGAGGAACGTGCAGGCACAATTAATGGCACCTTCAACTCCATCTGTTATATAACCTCCACAAAGCTTTACCAATGACAGATACCCTCATGTTGAGACAAAGAGAGGAAGACACCAAGGAGGATGCCCAATGTCAAAGTGCCAAAATGTAAATATGAGAATTATGGATGAACGCTAAGGAAATGTTTGATGATGACAACATGATGTCATGAAGAAGATATATAAACCTATGTTGAAAAAATATGAAAATACTCAAGACTGATGATGTAACTGAAGCACAAAGAGAAATATGTACCTACAAATGACATAATCGTGCAAATAAGAAGATGAAGTAACTTGCTGACCAATAACTGTAAATATTCTTTAATGCAAGGTTGAAAAGCATTTAGACGCTTGGTAAAAAGAGGTACAGACATAATGTTTAGGACATTGGAAGAAAATGAACAACGGCTCGTGTTAAAGAACCAACCCAGCTACCTCAGAATACGAGCCTGGGATTGCAAATTGAATAATTAATGAAGACGCTGTTTTCGTATGAAAAATAAGGGAGTACGTTGGCCTGAAGTCAAGGAGGCTATTTCGAAAGATGGGTGCGAAGCACACAGGGAGTCGAATGAACAAACAATGTGCCTCAGATATATTTCTGCTAGGATTTGGAGGTACAAGGACATTTGCAAATTCCAAGTGTTAGACAATTATGAAGTCAAAAGAATATGTGTGGTGGAGTGAGCAAGTCTCTAAAGGCTAAAAGGGGTAGTAACACCTTGTTTAATAAAATAAAATAGCAGTAACTGAGAGGCTGACATGGACAAAATCATGTTCTCCTAACACGTGATGAACAACTCAAAACAAAGAGTATTCATTAGAGCTTGAGTTAATATAGTGGTGTGCTCACACTCCCTCGAATATCCCAGAACAGTGAGCAGACTATGAGGTCAACTACAAATGATAAACCTTGGCTAAGGATCAGGTCGATGAAATGCAATGGACTAATTGGGAAAATAAGAGAACAATTTGATGGAGCTTGAACATCTAGGTTGCGTTCTCTTCATGTGCTGTGGAAAGGAGCAGAACGTCCAAGGTTAGATAGGTTTGCTAAACAATCAGAAGTTCTGACATGCACTTTCATACACAATGTTGCAGTTATTAGTCTGCTGCCATATTCTTTGCTATAATCAGTATGTGATGTACACACAAGGGGCAGCCAATGAGATACTAACCAATATATAATTCTATAAGTAGTTATGCTACCCTAATCTATTTTCTCCCGGTGATAGGTTTTATGGAATGCCACGTAGAATGACATCATAAATGATGCATGTGAAAGTATATAAACTGTGTACAAACAAAATGATGTGAGAACCTTTAGCATCTACTTTGATAGCTGTCATATCAGCCTGCTTTCTTACATTGAGATTAAAGCAGTATTTTACCATCTTCCGTTGGTCTGTCCGGTTATTTGGTCTGAGATGAATACTGATAATTCCATCTTGCACATCGAAGAGGCTTCAAGGTGCTAGAGCACATTTGTAGTGGTGCATATGGTTCTGGTCTAACGACCTAGAATTAGGCCCAGATCCCAGACAATTGCTGGCTCCTACCATTAGCCAGAAATTAGCAGAATTTCCTGTGGAGGGGTGAGGAACTGCATCTCTACCTCAGGGGGGGTGGACCACTCTACAAGTATATCTCAGGGTGGCTGTGCACTGTGTTACTGCCAAATTGCTATGCTATGGACACACAAACATACCCTAATGCTAAGAATAGACACAAGATGAAATAACACAAGACACAAGGAAAACACATGAATCAATTCAACAAAAAACACACATTCATTGATGCATAACAAGGCATGATATGAACACTACTAGCAAAAGGAATTTGCACCCTTTCTGCATGGGTTCTAACTATAATGCAATAATGCAAATATATAATGCCACTACAATGCAAATAACAATGCATGCCTAATAACAACAAATGCGGCCTAGTAACAATTTGCAAGTGTCAGCATTTCTCTCTCTCAACACACATCGCACATCAGCTCTCTCAAATTAGACAAACTCTGTCTGATCTCCCCTTCTATCAAACCAACAGCTCTGTGTGAGTGTATGTCCTAATTCCCCATTTGCACATGTCTTAACAATCAGTTAGGCCCCATACTCCCCATTTGGTGTGATCAATCTGCTCCCATCATGACTCCACTGCTCTCTCTCCTCCCTCAACAGCTCCTTCTGCCAGCCAGTCCTCTGCACAGGGTCTCTTTGCTTGGCCCCTCAGTGGTCTGCATCTGCCTACTCTCTGCAAGATCAAACTAAAACTCTGCTCTCATCTGCTCTCCCAGAATGCTATCCCTGCCAATCCCTGATCTGGTTCTCATCCCAAAAGTTCTCTATCTCCCAAGCTGGTCTGCCAAGCTGCATGCCACGATCTCATCCCAAACTGCATCCGAAATGCTTCTCAAAGTACAACTGATTCTGGTCATTTCAGGCTCACAGTTATAGGGTCAAATGCATCTCTGTGGTAAGATCCTCTCTAAGCTAAGATTCACTCGCTTGTCAAGCCAGCATTTCTAATTCCAGGCAAGAGTCGAAAGGTCTGCGCATACGTGTGTAATGTCCCCAGTCACTGTGACATTACAAATCAGTTCATACTGCTTTCAAACTGCATCGCCCTTATCTATAAACATACAATCCACCCATCCAGCTCTGTGCTTCAGCTATAAGCTTGCTCTACCGAAAACTGTGCAAAAGCCTCACTCCATTCAAATGCCTCCCACCTTTCTGCCTGTCTCAGCGCAGGCCCAGGGCCTGATAAACCAGCCTGTCTCATTTATATCTACTTGGTCAAAGTTACGACCTTCCTGCCAAGACTCTGTTGACATTCTTCGATTCACAGTCTACCATAACAATCCTTCCGCGCACAAAGTGGATCTGCTTCTCTTTCTCTCAATGAAATGGCTTTAGAATGGCACAGTCCTCATGCATTAGCGCCTAACAACATTCACTCAAACCAAGCACTATATAATGGCTCAATGTGTTCATACCTAAGTTCACATACATGCGTGTTTAAATGCATACATAACAACATAATGTCTAAACAAGGCCTCTTCATATAACATGGCCTATTTCTCTAGCAAATGCATCTTTCTCTGCAGCATAACATATATGGATATAATGGATAACTAATGTCACTAATAGGAATGAATGATGGATGAATGAATTACTAATGATAACATAACAGGCAAGCATAATATCTGGTTTTACAGAGCGGAGCGTAAAAGAACATATGTTCAGGATCCGGTGTGGAAGGTCCCCCTTTGATGAAATTCCTGTCCGGTCACCGCAGGTGCCCCGCAGACTGAAGGCAAACGGGTCGATTGTGGAAGAGTCGATGTAGAGGCACTGGAGCTGAATAGCAAATGTGAGTAGACTATCGAATATGGTAAAAGTTAAAGGGGGAGGGATTGTATTATGGTGTGTTGAATATATATACATAAAAAGAGTAACTGGATTTTTAAGGATTATAAAATAGAGAAGGGCTAGCTCAATTTCACAGGGCCATGTGGAATGGAAAGAACACACTCTATAACTCCATATAGGATTGTTAAGGGTTTCCTGAGGCATACAGACCATAAGAAGGGCGCATATTAAACTACGAGATGGATTCGATAAGTGATGAAATACATTTACTAAAAATAGTAAAGGAAGGTGTACGTAGGGGAAGAAATTGAAAGTGCACATGTGTAGGGGGTATAATATGTCTTTATAAAGTTTTGTGTCTGTTTAAACTGATGGATATAAAATGACAGTAAAAATAAATAAAAGTGATTTTTTGTTACATATTTTAAACAAAGGATTGACGTCAATCAAAAGGTTAAAATTAAATAAATAAAACTGATATCGAGAACTGAGGAAATTCGGCAAGCAGTTAGTGCTGTTAGAGGTTTGGGTCAGTGTCTCGATATCCATGTTTTTAGAGCAACTGCACATTATATTCATAGAGCATGGATGCTCAGAGCCAAGCCTCATGCCTAACTGTTATATATTATTTGAGATCATTGTGGTCATGAAAGTGAGGCTGCAAACTGTTGACTCTCCACAATTAATTTTGGTCACTGTCATAATTATTGTCTCAATCATACTAAGTTTACGTATTCTGCTGAACACTTTTATCTCTGCTTTTAGATCTAATGTACTGTATTTTATTAATACATTAACTGTGGTCATGAAAGTGAGGCTGCAAGCTGTTGACTCTCCTCTATAAGTTTTATTCATTGTTACATTCATTGACCCAATCATATTAAGTGCATGTATTTTGTTGCACACCTTTATCTCTGCTTTTAGATCAATTGTACTGCATTGTGTAAGGACAGCTGTATTGAAGTGAATGTATTCCTTTTTAGTGAATGTATAGTCCTATTCCATATTGTTATTTTCTTTAGATTTACTTTTATGGTTGATTAACTGAAACAAAGTTGATGATGATGATGATAAAGAAGAGGACCTTAAGATACTAAAGAGCCAAGAGCATGAATGGGAGCGAGGGGCCAATGGGCCCCTCTCTATCATCACTTCTCAGTACAAAACTCGGACCTCTAGTGGTGGGTACGCCCCTCGCCATGATGCAATGTTAACTTTGGGTTACATTTGCATAGATGGGACCACCAAGCAGGACACAGGGCATCCATTTTTTGTGCCCCCTTTCGACTCCATCTTGGTAACAAGGCCTCACTGCGATAGTACAAAATGCACCTCTCCCTTTTGCCTGCCGCAGTAGCTCGGAGCATATGGCCCCCACCCTCGTCCCCACTCCAACTGCAAACTCTGCAGCTCCATTCTCACGCTGAAGCCGCAGCTGCTTGCAACAAATAATAAATGTAAAACATCCCTTTTCCTCTGAGATCACTGTCCTGCATGTGAACAAACATGAGCCAAGCACATAGCTCGTCCATCTCCACAAAAGTGTCCTTGCCCTCTTACCCTCAGTTGAAACTTATTGCCATTCTAACCCTGAATCCTTGCAAGGCATTCCTTTCATGTGCCAGACTGCCAACCATGCTATGAAGCCCACCCAACAGACCCCCAACTAACATTAGACGCCTGCTGCAGTATATCGTGCCCAATACTAACAAGGGCCACATACCTGAGATTCTTGTGAGACTAACCCTATAGTTCAATGACAGTATTATAGTGGTCAAGGCCCATAGACCTGTGACCTGTATAACCCAAATGTTGTAGATGATATAAACTCTTGAGTGATTTGTATAATGACATGATACACTACTGAGGGTCTTTTGAGCAACTATTATTTAGTGCATGTATTACTCAGAATGTATTTTCTTAGCTTAGATAGTGACCACCGTGTTTCACAGCGACCTGACCTTCAACCATCCGGAGCACAGATGTCTGACGTCAATCCTCCCGCCAACCAAGCAACCAACCCGGAGGAAGAGATGATGCCCACACCTAAGACACCACCCTGGCTGACCAATTCAGGTCCAACGTAGTCTCATATGTTAAATATGTCAATATACTATATAAATGTGTTGTCACCTTGATGTGGTCAGAGCGCTCTCAGAGATCTAGATGAACTTTTCCTTGAACTCTCACAGCCTGCTCTTTTGTGCCTTATTCCCTCTCCAGGGAGTGTCTGTTTTATTCATTTTACATGTGTAAGACAGGGAGGGCACAAACAAACACTATACAAATCATTGATAGAAAGTGTAAATGAAGGAGTAAGCAGAACAGTGGTGTAAGAAAAGAAAGGTTTTCTAAATAAAAGATTACAATTGATGGTTCTTGCTCAAAAAGATTAAAGCAATATATTTAACAAACTTAGAAAGGAGAACAACAAACTGGGTAAGTATTGACAGTCTGAATTGACTTGACACCATGGAAGACATACCACTGTTACATCTATGCAGAACATTGCTCAGAAATACAGCCAGAAATAGGAAGTACCATTCAAGGGCACAACTAATAACGCACTTATGTCATGGTCTCAAGAGGGTTACATCTGACTCATAAAAGAAAGAAGTTAGAGAACAGAGTGGCAATTGTAGGATTGCAAAATGTACTAGAGTGAAAACGAAGATCCAGCTGAGAAAGAGTTGATGCTTAATCAGAATAAAGGAGATGTTACACCTTCTGCTCCTATTTTACCTGCTGAAAAACAAGATGTAAAAATTAAAGAAAAGGGATTTGATCCTTTAGAGCTGTGGTCTTCAAACTTTTTTGGCCTGGGCCCCTCCTGGGTAAAATTTGGTAAGGCTGGGCCCCCCCAAAAATGACAAATGGACAGTATGTATTGTGTGCCGTGACCTGCTCCCATCACAGTCGCTGGGCTCCCTCATCCCATCCCAACCCAGTCCCTGGGCTCTCCCCAACCCATCATACACCCTGGGCTCTCCCCACCCTGCTCCCACCACTATCCCATGGTTCCCGGCCATCCTGCTCCCACCACAGTCCCTGGGCTCCTCCCATCCCATTCCCAACACAGTCCAGGCCCAGTGGTGGCTGATGAATTTTTTAAGTGGAGCGGCATAACTATTTCCCCCAAAAATGCCATAGCGACCAAGCACAGTGAGGGATCCCAAACCAATCACAGAGGGTTCGGGGGGTTGTCCACCCATGATGTTCTTTAAATAATGGGTTAAAATGTTCCATTGTAGAGCATACCTTAAAAAATATGGATAAATAGCCAAACAGTTTGCAATTTGTGCTGGGTGGCCCGGGGGGCAGGCATGACATTTTTTACTGGACATCTATGATAGATAGATGCCAGTAAAAAGATACCATCCCTGTCTCCTGGACCCCACCGAGCCTAACACAATCATCATGATTATGTGTGTACGCAAGGTGCTGGGGTGCCAAGAGGGAGAGCATGGTATTTTTGACTGGACATCTATGATAGAAATCCAGTTAAAAAAATGCAATCCCTGTCCACTGGGCTCCACAGTGCCTCAGAAGGAGAGCTGATTTTGGCATGTGGGTCGGGGCATTGTGCAACAAAGGCATTTAGGCATTTTTTTTAAATGCCTTTGTTGTACATCAACCCTTCCCCCCTCTATCCACCACTTGCCAAATTCAGCTCAACGGACCAAAATAAACGAACACACACACACACAGACATCCATACAGCAATCACTCTTTCATTCAAACGAGCATCCATCACCATGCACTCACTCATACACAAGCAAACATGCATCCATACACATGTTTAAATAAAAAAGAAATGAACATAAACATACCTCCTGCATTGGCCTGCTTGTGAGTGCTGAAATGCCCTGCTCCAGGCTGCTCTGTCTGTATGTGCAAGGAGGCGAAAGTGCTCTCCCTCACACATACAGACATGCAGTGCCCAAACCAGAATTTCCAATGAGCCATGCAATGCTGGCGAAGCAAAACACCTCAGCCTTGCATGGCTCAGTGAACATGTGCAGCCGGGGAACTGAACTGAACTGTGAAAGGGAACTAGTGTTTCTCTTTGACAGTTCAGCCAGTCTAGGAGCACGCCCTCAACTGGAAAATGCAGCTGAGGGAGTGCTCACTGTTTCACTGGGCTGGCTCCGGAGCTCCTCCATAATGGGTGAAGGGGCCACTGCGTGGGCGTCCCCCCGCCATTATGAATAAGCCGCCAGGCTCGGACTGGCCTATGGGGCAATATGGCAATGCCTGTACCAAAAATGCAAAATGCTAGTGTGGGCCAGACAAAAAGGGCCACCTTTTTGGCCAATGTGGGCCAGTTTGATGAGTTACTTCACTATGCAGTTAGCAATTTTGACCATTTGTTACAGAATAAATATTCTTTAAATATCACAATTTACTTACATTTTAACATAAAGCACCCCCTTGGGTACTATTGAAACAGTCTGTGACTAAAGGAATAAATATCCATTTACAACTGCGGGCCACTTTTTCATTGGTGCCTGAGACAGTGTCATGCTTCAGCCCAAGTATGTGAGCTGCCCCTGCCCATTTCTTCCAATCTTAACATTTCATGCTGGGCTCTCATGCCCCCCTAGGGATGCACCCGCGCCCCACAGTTTGAATACCGCTGCTTAAGAGAAATTAACGGCAGCAACGGGGTATGTTAATCCAATGTATGAGCCCCCTGTTTATAACAGTGAAAACACCTCAGAAGAGAGAGGGAATAGAGAACACACAAATATATTAAAATGTGATGAAGATAAACAGCGTGATGATAGAAAAGAAATACAAAACAAACAGGCAGAGATAGAGGAAAAGGCAGAAATACATAAGTGAACAAAGGATGCAGCTAAGGACATGGCAATAGTACAGATGAAGGGATGGGGACAAATATTGCTCAAACTAGACGATAAGGGCATTGTTGGACTACGTGGAAGAGAGGAAAGGGAAGAGTGAAAAAGAAGAGAGAAAGAGGAGGAAGAAGAGAGAATATACAAAGAAGAAAGGGACAAATATTGTAACGGAAGAGAAGAACAGAAAATGTGTGAGATGAGAAAAGAAAAGGAGAGATTGGAGGAGGAGAAACAAAAAGAGATAGAAGCCCAAAGATTGAAAGTATGTCGGTTTCAATGAAGGCGAGAGGAAGGCGAATTAAGGGAATGAAGGAGAAGAGAGGAATAGATTAACAGGAGTAGAGGATTGAAAGATCATGAAATAAAATAGTAATGCCACAGAAGCATAGTGCCTATACAAGCACACGAATGATGGGAAGAAGAAAGAGGGTCAAAACAGTTCCAAAGGGAGCTGCAACGAATGCCGCAATCAGCATGGGCTGGTGGGCAGGATACAGAAGACATAGAGCAAAGGATTGGGAAATGATATAGGCAAATGAGGGACAGAGAAAGATATAAGACTCAAGGGAATACTGAAAGTATCCGATCAAAGGAGCGTGGGCGGGAATGATTATGAATTAGGATTGTCACAATTCCACCTATTAGAGAAAGGGGGGTTGACCACAATATACACCATGGCTCTAAAATGGATAAGGAGAATTTAAAGTGCATACTACCAAGTTTAAGTTCAGGTGTGGGAAAGTGAATTTCTGTTCTAGAGAAAAGAACGATAAGATGGTAAACTTTCTCTACTTCCACCCCTCCTTCTCCCCCAACGATTAGACACCTCTGACAGATTCTCCGGCACTACAGGTCTTGACAACATAGGCTGCGTGCAACATTCCAAATTTCATAAAACATTTTTGTTTAATACAGAATATTTAAATTAAAACATAAGATAGTACCCACACCTAACACAGTGTACAAAACGACCACTAAAACCTACAAAATCTAAAAAGCTAAATTTCAAATAAACCACTTACAAATGGCCACAGACGAAATCACATATCACAGTACATAGAAAAAACCTAAATGTGTCACTAAAACAACATATAATCCCAACATGCTTCTGTTCTTTAAAGCCCCTATCGGGCGAACATTCTTCAGGGGAACCTTTAAAACATCCACTATTCTTCTCAACACCGTGTTGAATGGGTAGTTTCAGGCAACCAGCCTGCAAAGAAGGGAAACAGAGGAAACTAAACAGATCCCCAGGGGAGGGCGTATTACCAAATGTAAAAGTGGAGTTGACTCAGTCAAGAGAACAATTCCACAAAAAGGTTTAGAAATTAAACCAATTAGATTTACCTTAATGTGGTGAATCTTCAACGCACGTCTGTAAATGACAGATAGGCTAATTTTTCTTCATTGAAAAACCAAGATACTTCAAAAGGCGTCTCAATCTGCCGAAAATATCGTCACACCTAGAAAGGACACATCACACTACCAATGACTTTACGTGGTTTATTTTGAAAATCTAATTGGATAAGGAGAAATTACAATTTTGCCAAGAAGAAGTATCGTATATAGGGCAGTTGATCTCACACGAAGGGAGACAAGTGACATCTGAAAGGGCAGTGGCTATTATGGGGACTGAACAGCCAAAAACAGTAAGACAAATGTAAAAATGTTTAAAAAATGCAATTATTGCAGGGCCAGGGTCTTTGATTATAGTGTGTATATTTGACCACTTTTAAAAGGACTTAGAGGTGCAGATGACTACAAATACATGAATATGGACAGAAGAGATGAGTGAAGTATTTCATGAATTAAAAAAAGCGATCTGCACAGCCCCTGTGTAGGTTTTCAAAATTACAGTGAAGAATTGTACTTATTCTCTCATTCAAATGGAGAAGCCATGACAGCAGTGCTCACACATTAGGACATGGTCATAAACCATTGGCTTATAGCGGGATCCTAGTTCCTGTCATGAAAGGACATTATCCTTGTGAGCAATCTTTTGCAGCAGCTGCCTTTGCAATCGAAAAAGCCTTAAGCATTACCATGGGGTGTTCAGTAACGTTTATCTTGGAACATGCATTATTTGCAATTTTGGAAAACTCAAAAACACATTGACCAAACAAAGAGCGTCAGTGTATGAGGTAATTATCTCAAACCCTCAAATTAAAAGTGTTATATGTAGCACAGTGAATCCAGAAATGTTTATCACTGAACCAGTGGGAGATGATGATGATATGCATTACTGTATAATGTATACAAAGTGTAATGATGATATTCGCCAAGTTAGCAAAAATGCTCTAGGAAGGGGGGATGTGGTCTTCATTGATAGGTCATTGAGAATTGATCAAAAGAGTGGGCTGAGCCATTCAGGATTGGCAATGGTAAAGCTGAAGTTAAACTGAGAGGGCACATTTGAGGTAATGATTAGTAGGAGATTGCCCCCTAATTATTCAGCACAGGCTGCAGAATTAGCAACACTGAGTGACATGTTGTGAAGCTTTGAGGATGAGGAAGTGACGCTGTTCTCTGATTCAGCTTATGTGAGGTCAACTGTACATGCAAGCTTCTCCTGTTGGAAAAGAAGGGGTTTCCTCAGTGCAGATGGCGCTCCAGTGTAACACGCAGGATTATTAGAAAAACCTTTTTAAGTATTGAGTTTCCCAGTCTCCGTACAGATTGTAAAATACACAGCACATTCAAAGAGAACAGATTTATTGAGGGGAGTGGCTTAGGAGCCATGCAATAGGAGGTGCTTTCCTGGTACTCCCGATGATCCTACATGATCCTGGCTCAGAGATGCGTTGAAAACAATCTATTGTGCTTGCTGTTGGAACAGCTCCTGTGGGAATATGCAAGGCACAGAAGGCACTGACTAAGGCATGAAACCGCGTTACTGTCGGTGAATTAGAAGCAAAGAAAGAACAGTGGTGTCCCGACGGAGCTGAAACAAAATGGCATCAAGCTCAGAACAAAGGATTGCATCGAAGGAAGTTTGAGCAAATTGAGGTTGCAGAACTACATTGTGGCAATAGGCTTTGTACTGTATACTGTATCCAAGTGCGGTGGTGAGGAGAAATACAATGGCTTCACTTGCTCAGGCATTGAAGAAACTGAAGCAGAGGATGGGAGGCATGCGCAAAGAGAGGAGGTGGCAATGCATTGAGCTGCACACGGCAAAAGGGAAGAAAGGAGGTGCGCGCCCTGCTATATTCACAGTAATGTTGCGATTGGAAAATACACAGCTGAGTGCATGTTGGTAACTCACGGAGAAGGCACGTTGCTAACAAGTAAGTGGCCTGGAATGGCCCCAGCAGACAAAATCTGCATTCATAAACTGTGGTGCAGGGGGCAACAGTAGCAGACATAGTGATACACAGCACAGCCTCATACAAAAATGAAACTAACATGAGTGCCGAAGTGTGGGGAAGCTTGTCATGCCGGGGGATCAGAAAACAGCACAAAACAGGTGATTTCACCAGACAAAGCAAGAAGCTGCAAAGTGCACGGAATGAAGAAGCGTGTAATATTGCTAGTGACGCCGTGACAGCCCACACTTGTGCTGGAGCAGGCACCACCGCATTCAAGCTATAATGTGGCCACAGAGGGTGTAAAGGTGTGGCCAACAGAGGTGAAAACAGGACAGAAACCTGTAGCTCCACATTGACCCAGTTTGGTGACCTTGGTGAAACGGTACTGCACAATGGGCGCAATGAGCCATAACAATTTTTAAGCAAGGGGTGCAGGGCAGAACATGACACAGGAGTGGTGGTGGCACAGTGAGGAGCAGATGCCCAACACACTGATATGCAGTAAGCCGCGTGCCACGGAAGGTGCGACATGGGGCGAATAATACAGTGCTCATAAAACTGGCTGTAATTTTGCTGGGGAAGAATTTCATGGTTGCACTTTGCCTGCGATATAGAGCCACTGCCATAACAGGCCGAGAAGCGTGAGCTGGCCACTCTTCGAGCCCCTGAGCATGCACTTACTACTTGTTCTCCGGCATCCCCCCGCCACGCACACCCAGTGAACACACCAGAGCAACCTCTGGGCTCATCTGAGCACAGCCAATTAAATGTGCATGCCGGGTGCTCCACGAAATAACTCTAAGAAATGGACTGAAGAACTCTTAGCACATGCACTCCCTGCGTGCAACAGGATATTAAGCTCACTGACTCTGAGGGGCCGGCCCGGACTCCTTGCATGCTCCTAAACTAGGCCCGATAAGGTGCTCTGGCAGCAGCAGCAATCACAGAAGAAATTTCGGCAAGAGACTGAAAGCCCCATCGACGCAGGAGGGCACAGCTGTAGCAAGCAGCACAAGTGGAGTTTGTATTGTAGTCCACCTCGGGCCACAACTAGACAAAGAGAATAGGGTGAGGCGACAAGGTGGTGTGGGACAAATGAACATAAAACAGGCCCTCGGTCGGAACTGTACAGGAGACGGGCATAACCACTGGGAGACTAGCCTAGACACAGAGTACAAGACACTGTGAAGGAGTCACTCGACAGGGCCCCATACAAAACCTCCAAGAGGCAGCCCCCCCACTGGGTACGGCGCCAGCAGCCAGCACAACCATGGATGCCACGAAGGAAAAAGAGCACCAAAAGGAAAGGCGATGGCAATGTCGTCTAAGGCGAATAAAAATAAAGCGAAGCAGACATCCCTGGACACGTTTAACAGACCCGCCCAAGTGATGGAAGGAACACAGTCGCAGCCGCAAGAATCGAACAAAGGAGATACACAAGGACGATTGGACAAGCAAATATTGGTGGCCATAGCAGAACTGAAAGCGTCCCTAGAATTCAAAATAGACGCAATGCAGATGGACATGAACCACTTGAGGCAAGACGTCAGAGCGTTATCAGAGTGCACCGGGGTGCTAGAAAAGGAGGTGCAAGCCAATACCAGCAGTTGCAAGGACAACACCTCAGACGTCTCCATCTTCAAACAACGTGTACAGAACCTGGAAAATAGGGCTGAGGAAGCAGAAGGCCAAGCCATGCGCAGCAAGGTGCAGATCGTTGGGCTCCCAGAAGGCGAGGAGGGGCAGAACCTGACCAACTACATAGAGGACATGTTACTGCAAGAAATAGGAGTGGGCACGCTCACCCAGGGATTCACGGCTTAAAGGGCACAGAGAGCCCTGACGAGGAGTCAATAATAGCCAAGATATTGAATTACAAGAACAGGGAAAAAATATTGGAACATTTTCGGCAAGGAGGCACCATCAACAGAGCGTCGGCATCCATCAGAGCGTACCCGGACTACACCTTTGCAGTACAAAAACAACAGATTAACTATGGGGCAGTGAAAAGAAGACTGCAAGTGGCCCAACTCAAGTTTCTGCTACTGTATCCGGCAAAGATGAAGGTGCTGTAGAAGGACCGTGCCCTGTTCTTTGAAACCCCAGAGGATGTCAACAGTTGGTTGGATGCTCAGAATGTACCGGCAGAGCAGCAGAACCGGAATGACGTGGAAAGTGATAAGTAATACGCCGATGGACACCCTAATTATAACATAGGGGAGGGGGAGGCAAAAAGAAGTGGGGCGATAGGGACACTTGGACTATTAGATAAGCATGCTTTGAGACCTATGACTATGAACGGAATGTGGGAGCATCATGCACTGTGTATGAACAGGCAGCGCAGGAATCACTCTTATCCCCTGTAGATAGAGAATATTCATATCATTACACCCCAAAGAACCTGTACACAAGGCTGGACTATATATTCATGGGAACAGATTTAATAAAGGAAGTGACACAAGCAGAATATAAAGCCATGGTCCTTTCAGACCAAGCCCGGCTGGTGGTAACGTGGCAGATCTGGCCATCCAGAGTCAGAATCCTGACATGGACACTCAGGGCGGAATCATTAAAAGATGTATGGTGTTCAGAGAGGGCCTGAGGAAGGAGATAGTAGAGCATTTAAACACAACACGGGCAGTGTAGACTCGGCTGGGACATTATGGGAGGCATTTAAGGTGGTAATGAGGGGAGCAGCAATGTCTAAATCAAAGGGGTTGTAAGGAGGCATAACAAGCAAACTACAAAACGCAGAGCGGAAGTTAGAAACAATGATGCAGGAGGGTACGAGATCCCCAGAGGAAGCCAAGACCATAACCCAGCTACAAAAAGAATGCATAGAGCACTGGGAGAGGCTAGGCAACCAGAGCTATAAGAAAATATGTCCAGAGGCAACGTGCCGAAGACGACAAACCAGGCAGATTACTAGCCTGGCTGTATAAAAGCGAGACCTCTAGGCAGACTATTGGAACAATGCAAGGGAGGGATGGTCAGTTACGAGAAACCCAGGAAGGAGTAAACAAATGCCTGTACGCAGACTCCATTGAAGAGGAAGAGATAGATATACGGGAAGGATTAACAGAGATCACACTCCCCAAACTCGAGGAAGCCTGATAACGTCAGAGGAACTAGAACAAGTGATCAAGCTATTGCCCAACAGCAAGGCCCCAGTCGCAGACGGACTTCCCAGCAAATTTTATAAAGCTTATAAAATGGAAATACTTCCCCCAATGTCAGCGAAGCTCAACGAGGCGCTTAGTACAGGCACACTGCCTGAGACTCTATGGGAGGCGATTATAATTCTGCTCCTGAAACCTAACAAACCAAACACAGAATGCGGGTCCTACAGACTGCTCTCACTGATCAATCAGGACAGTAAGATCCTGATGGCAGTGATGGCCAACAGGTCAAGCCCAGTCATAAGCAAACTTAAACAATCAGAACAAACAGGTTACGTTCCACATAGGTATATAACAGACAACTTGCGGAGACTCCATCATGTCATAGACCATACTCAATAATTTCACTTGACGCCGTGAAAGCATTTGACTCGGTTAAATGGCCGTGGCTACTGGCGGTTCTGGAGGAATACGGGATTGGGCCCATATACCTGAAATGGGTGTGACATCTCAGAATGGGCTCTAACATTTCAGAACAATGGCAGCTAAGTAACATCACCAGACAGGGATGCCCATGGTCTCTGATGCTTTTTATCCTAGATTTGGAACCATTAGCGGTGTATCTGAGGCAGCAATATGGGGAAGTGGGAAACAGCACTAAAGGAGGTTGACACTTGATATCGCTATATGCTGACGATATGCTGTTGTACCTGCAATACCCAGAAGAGAACCTACAATACATCCTGGAGGTAATGGAACGATACGTGACATTATCAGGTATAATAGTTAACCCACAAAAGTCAAGTATACTCCCGTTGGGGGGGTATGTAGGAATACCTAAACACAAACTGCCAGTACTACCGATAAAGTGGGAAACCGGGATGTTTAGATATCTGGGTATAGATGTATATCACAATACTGAGGAAGAACACAGGCAAAATACTGTAAAGGCAGTGTCTAAAATAGAAAAAAGTATGGCATATTGGGTCAAACTACCTTTGACTATGATGGGGAGTGCAGCATTATTAAAGATGGTGGTGCTGCCCAGGCTATTACATTACTTTGCAAACATCCCATATGTAACACCCAAAGGAAACTACAGAGCACATGTAGAGGTTTCATCTGGCATAATTCAAGGAATAGAATAGCATTGTGGAAGCTACAAAATTCATATGCGCAAGGAGGCATTAGATTGCCAAACATACTATCTGACTTGCCAGCTCCAATATGTAGCGAGGTGGCTATCAGAGGAACAAACACTGAAGTCTAAGCTGTTGAGTGCCAAAAGCACACCTTTCTTCTTGAAGGAAAGAATGTGGTTACCAAAACAATGGAGGGTTGGAGAGGGTAGATTGCTAGTTCTGGGAGGGAAAACGTGGCATAGAGCTTGCCAATTGATTAATTATCCGACCCCGTGCTCCCCACAGATACCACTAGTGGCGCTGGAAGGGGTAGACGTACAAATCAGTCTGAAAATTAGAAGGAAGTGGGAACCTGTGGGCATAGCGATGATGGGGGATGGTTGGCTAGATGGGAAGGTCAACGATTTCGATAGAATGGTGGAGGACACAGGATTACATCAGCATATCACATGTTCTCAGCTGGTGAGGATTATAAAAGGCATATGACCTGAATCGGTGCTGGCCCAACAGCCAGACGCAGTGATAGAAATATTTTATGATGTGTCTGAAGGCGGTCTCCCATATATATGAGTTGCTAATGTCTAAGATTGGGAAGAAGATGATCCAGACGAGAGTGAACTGGGAGGAGGATGTGGGGGAATCAATGGAAGACAGGCTGTGGATCAGAGTACAGGGATACGATAAGAAAGTATTGAGAAACACGCAATTGCAACAGATTCAGTTGTATGTGACTCACAGAGCATACTAGGAAAATAGCTAAGTTCAACCACGCAGGTATGTAGACATGTCCGAAATGTAGGGAAGTGGATGCAGGAATGGTACATATGTTTGCTCATGCCCCGAAATAGGAGGCTTTTGCAGGGAGGTGGCCCGAATCATGGCAGAAGCTGAGATTAACCTAGATGTGGGCATCCTCTGGGCATGCCTGTTGTGAGAGATTACAGAAGGCAGATGGTAGGTGGGGGCCCTGGGGCTCTCTGAGTATGCCATGCACCTCTGTGCATAGAAGTGAGGGACAGGGCATGACAGGCTCCAGTAGCCATATAAATGAGCCTTCAAATTGAGCCGGTTTCACCTTTTATTTCTTGTGAAACAAAGCCACAGATTTGGAGGCCAAAAAGAAGCCTATTACCCAACCACACTTGAGAGTGAAGTAAAGAATATAAAGGAGGCAAATGGGCGATGCATTTTGGTTAAGGAAGAATTTAATCTGATGTCCATTGTGCAGTTAAGGGAAATAAAAGGATGAGCATCGCAGGAGGAAAAAGAGTTATGGAAAAAACAGGGATGGTCTTTAGGCGATTTGGAGACAGGACAGCACTGGAAAACCAGTATGCCTCTAGCATTCTTGTGGGGAGCGTTGGAGAAGCTTCACTACCTAGCACATGTGACTAGAGAGAGTCTAGCTGCTACTATTGCAGAAGAATGGTTCATACCAAACCTATATGACCATGAATCACAGTTCATAATAAACTGTATTGTGTGCCAGAAATGTATTCCAGGACTTACTTTGCATACACAGAGAGGAGTAATTCCAAGACCAAATGGACCATTCCACAGCATCTACACATTGATTATGTAGTCATGCTGCAGACTTTCCATGGTTATAGGTATATGTTAGTTGTACTATATTACTTTTCAAGATCGATTGAGGAGGCTCCATGTACACACCCTGATGCTGCGTGTTCCGCCAAGTTCCTTGTGTGCAAAGTATTTCCAAGAGGGGGTGTCTGCAAGATTTTGTGATCCGATAATGGACCGCTCTTTGCAAATAAGTTATTTGAAAATATAGTTATGCTATTAGGCATTAAAAACAAGTTTGCTTCAGCTTATCATTCACAAGCAAACTGGATTTTGAGACAAATTAATTGGCCTTTTGAAACAAAGGATAGCAAAACTAAAAGTCACTTTAAAGAAGGGATGTCTTCATTGGCAACCTTAGTGCTATATGGGTTGCAGAACCAGCCAGGCTGAGATTGTCATCTGATGCCCCTTGAGTTAGTGACTGGACGCTGCATGAGAACTCATCTGACTCCGTCAACAAGGGCAAATACAGATGCCCATAGTGTAGCGAGGGCTTTAGGCAATGAAATGGATGATTATTTGAAAACAATGACTGACAGTATTTCTTTCATGTCCCAACAGCTTCAGAACTGACGGGAGGGTGCAATAGAATACAAAAAAGACAATCAGCCCATTGATTTGAAGAGACACTCAAGGCCCTTAGTTTATACCCAGGGGTCCAGCGGCTTGTGCATACATTTGTGTGCTTTGAAGGTCCTCATGAAATAGAGCAAGTAAGACCTACCACAGTAAAGTTAAAAGGTAGAAGTGTATGTATACGCTTACATAACATCAAACAATACAAAGGAAAAACCTTGATCTCTCCTTCAGCTACCCCTACTGAAGCAAGTGAAGAATTGTAGCGAATGCAGACAAGTTCCAGGACCAAAAGTCAAGACAAGATAAAGGAAAAAGGGTTTCTTAAGGACTGATGGACTTGCAGTGATCTAGGAACACGTTTCCTAGACAAGGATAAAAGAGACAATGGTACAGAAGCAGTGGAAGTCATAAGATGCTACTCATTGTACACATGTTATTACTTGCAGTGTTTTCATACATATTACAGTCTTACCCAGCTATGATAAGAACACATACAGATAAAATGACATTTCTTGAAAATCCTAAAATTACATTATTGTTTATATAAGAGAATTATATTGGTGATTATTTTTCAGTTTTTTGCTATAAGTTCATAAATCATCAATAACTGGCACATTTGATATATGTCGAACATAATCAGAGAAATGGAAATGTTCCAAGAGGTAAGAAGTGTAGCTCCATGAAACAAAATGTACTATACGTAGAATAATTATTGTAGCTTTTTGTTGCATTTTGATTTTGATTTTAACTGCTATCCTTATTACATTTGCATTCTCACAAATTATAATCAGTGATAAGAAAGAAAACAAGTCATCTCCCATCGTTCCCGTTATCCCCATTGTGCCTATTAAGAGTCCAAAAACCGTACTGGTTCCTGATATTAAAAGACATTTTTCTCAAATAGAGATGCAGAGGGAGACAATGATAGTATAAATCGGCTCATCTAGCTAATAATATATGCTTCCAGCACATGAAAAAGGTGTGATAAAGAACATCAGAAGAGAATGTTATGTCTGCTCATTAATGTTATATGGTGAAACAGACAGACTTTTCCATACCAAGATACATAAGAAAAGACATAAAGAATGGAGACTGAACTAGGATGGACAATGAAAAAACATATGTATCCATCCCAGTATGGAGAGAAAATACAACTGTCAAAATTAAAATAATGAAATGCTCAGACATGACTGAAAGATCAGGAGAACCAGGATGCTGGGAGAGAGCACAGTTGTTGGTGTATGGGCATGTAGCAACCAATAATGGATGGGAAGATGGACTAATATCATGCCCTGCACATTTACTGAAGATGGAAACAGTCCACAAGGTGCAAAAGGGGAACAATGAATGCCTGGAATCATGGACCAAGTAAGCAAAACTTCTAACCTGGGTTGATAACAAAACAGGAAAGTGCATATATTACAATTGAAGAACACAACAATTTGCTTCAAGAATGATAGTAGGGTCTATGTTGGAAAGAATAAAGGTCGTGGATAAATAATTGAAGTGCCAGGAACATATAGAGGAACTGCAGTACTAATGGATCGATATTGGGCTTGCGGATCCAGAGCCTATATGCAGTTGCCTAAAGATTGTGGAGGAGTGTGCTCAATTGTAAATGTACACATCCCAGTGTTGGGGATTCCCCAAAGAGACCTCCATACTGAGGAGTTCCCAAAAATGAATGAATACAACAGAAGAAAGATATAATTTCATCTTCGTCAACTGAGAAGAAAGAATTATTTCTCATAAAAACCAATAATGGCTTATGAAGACATTCCTGATGAACACAAATGATTCAGTAAAACTGCCTTGATAATGGCATCTATATTTATACCAGGACTTCAGGCTGCAGTAAATGTCAAGTGGTTGCAAATCACTAGGTGGGAACTGCTGCCGACAATTAATGCAACAATTAAATGATTCAATTCAATCAAAGAAGAATTGAGAGCCATCAGGCTGATGAACCTCCGGAACAGGTATGTTCTGGATCCGATAGGCATCAGTGTCAAGGTCTCAGGCCTTCTTAATATACGTTTATACAATCTCATGATGGAGAAAATGGAACCTTGACAGAAGCAATAATGATGTTAACAACCCTGTAACCAAAAATGGATGACAAAGCTGATGAGATGGCAGAAGACGATTGGTTCTCATCTCTGTTTTCATGGATTCCAACTTGATTGGCAAATGCTTTCAAAATACTTTGATCAATACTAGTATTGGTGTTGCTAGGATTCTGTTTCTTAAGGATCTCGTGAGGCAATGGCAGAAAGAAGCCAAGAAATCTATTGGAATGAAGATAATGATTGACATCAACTGTGGTACTGGAGAGAAAATGCAGACCGATGAGAATACTCGAGAAAACATCAAGAAGAGTTGTCTTTCACCTCGAGGAACAAGGCTTTACTATCCCAAAGATGAGAAGACCTATGTGGGACAATGGATATTCTGTTCACCAGCAGGGGATTGTCGATATATGACTTGGATTCTGGATGAACACATAAAGCATGTGGGACACCTGAGGGGATGACGAAGATATGGGTCCCAACGAAGAGAAATATGATGAGATGATAGAAGATGAAGAAGCAGGAATTGTGGCATAAGAGGAAAATAAGGGTATTTGACCAGAGTGGGGAATGTAGAGGAGCAGGTGGATGCCTCTTCTCTAGTCCCTGCCCCCTCACCACCATTTTATTGGAGTACCAGACGAAGAGCTACAATTGGGAACCCATGTACAAGTTTATACGACAAGCCCATACCACGTTGATTGTATTAAAGATGACATGCACTCAGATAGCCATTCAGAAGATATCCTCACGTTGAGACAGTGGAAGAAAGTCACCAAGAAGGATGTCCACTGCAAAAATGCCAAAATGCAGATATGGGAATTATGGATGAACGCTAAGGAAAGGTTTGACGAAGACAACATGATGTCATGAAGAAGATATATAAACCTATCTTGAAACAATATGAAAATACTTAAGACTGATGATCTAACTGTAGCACAAAGAGAAACATATACCTAATAATGAACTAATCGTGAAAATAAGAAGATGAAGTAACTTTCTGACCGATGACTGTAAATGTTTTTGTTATGTTATGTTTATTGTGTTTATATAGCGTTTTATTCCAAAGTGCCTTACATTATAACAACAAGGATACAATAAAAAACAGTAGAAGCAATTACAAAATATTAATCAAACCAGTAATACAGTAAGTAGAACAATTTTCCAGTGTAGATAAACGAGGGAGGAGGGGGTGGAGAAGGGGAAGGAAGTGGGAAACAGGAAGAGGAATAGGATGAAGAAGAGAGAGGAGGAGAGGGGACTTAAGAAGAACAGAGCAGGGAGAGAGAGGTAAGAAGAGGAGGGTAAAAGGGAGGAGAGAGGAAGGTGGTAGGAGGGGATAGGAGTGTCAGGGAGGTGAGTGGAGAAGAAGAGATTTCAAGGAAACACGAAAGGAGGAATAGGTGGGGATGGAAAGGATAGAGAGAGGAAGGGAGTTCTAGTGGAGGGGGCAAGGAGCTGAAAGGAGCGAAAAAGAGAGGAGGCACATGGGGACGGGGGACAGAAAGAAGGAATAGATCGGCAGATCGGAGAGAGCGGGAGGAAGTGTAGAATGAAATTAGAGAGGAGAGATATGGGGGAGCAAGATCGTGAAGAGATTTAAAGACAAGACAGAGGAAGTGAAATTTAAGTTGGGAATGAAAGGAAAGTCAGCCAAGATGAAAGAGCGAGGAGGAGATGGAGTCATGAGGAGAGAGAAGACAGAGGATACAAATGGCAGAGTGCTAGAGGGATTTGAGGGGGGCAAGATGGTAAGCAGGGAGTCCAAAGAGGAGAGCAGTAGAAAAGACGAGAGAAGATGAGGGAGGAGATTACAAATTTAGTGGCATGGAAGGTGAGAGAGGAGCAGACTTTACGAATATTGAAAAGGTGATAGCGACATGCACGGGAAGTGAGAGAAATATGGTGGGAGAAGGAGAGGGAGGAGTCAAAGTAATTGCCAAGATTACAAGCATGAAGTAAACAAAGCGAAGTGGGTGGGTCACATGGAACAAATGACTCTTAAGTCAAAAAGGTATATATACATTCAACTTCAATTATTTGGACCAAGAAGGGGATAGGCCAGGTCAAGGAAGATATAAAAATAACATATTTTATTAATTACATATAAAAATAATATATAATAATACATAATTCATGATAAAAATACTTATAAATTCACAGATCAAATGTAGTACAAAAATATAAAGTACCTATCTCATGCTAACACCCACTGCTGCTCAAAAAAGAGGAACTTCACCTGAAATAAGTCCCTGTATCAGTGCAAACAGTCATCCTAATATATTAATACATATAGAATTATCGAATAAATGCATACATGAGACATTCAATTGGTTCTAAAGGAACATAACCAGCAGACATTAGAAATGCAACACATATAAAAGTGCTGCATGCAAAATTCCAAATCATATCCAGCTTAATAGACTGGAATGATCAATTCATTAACCATGAATGTTATCAAGAAAGCTTGCAATGCAACAGATATTGGAATTTTGCATGCCAGGCTGTTAGGTTTGAAATGGTGTGGAGCATTGCATGCAACATTCCAATACAGAGATTTTAAAACCAAAAGAGGAAAGAGTGTTGAAAAGTAAGGGGTGATCAATGGTGTCAAAGGCAGCAGAGAGATCAAGGAGGATGAGGACTGAGGATTGCTTAGAGTGGCGAGCAGTGAGGAGGGAGTTGACAACATGAGTGAGAGCAGTCTCAGAGGAGTGTTTAGGGCGAAAGCCAGATTGAAAGGGGGAAAGCAGAGAAAAGTTAGCGACAAAAGCAGAGAGCTTTGAATAGACTAGGCGTTCAAGTAATTTAGAAAGGAATGGAAGACGAGAGATTGGAAGGAAGTTGGATACAAGATGGGGATTGGCAGAGGGTTTCTTCAGAATAGGGATAATTATAGCATGCTTGTAGGCAGAAGGGAAAGTAGCAGAGGAGAGACATATATTGAAAAAGGAGGTTAGTTAAGAAATTAGAAGAGGGTAGATCTTAGGAATAAGGAAGGTAGGGAGTGGATCAGAAGGTGCAGCAGTAGGATGAGATTTGGATAGGAGAAGGGAAACATCAGAAGGAGTAACAGGAGAGAAGTCAGTCATACAAGTAGTGGAGTATTGAGGGAAAAAGGGGGAGGTGTAGCAAAAAGAGGAGGAAGTTATGTTTTGGCAAAGAGAGGGAATCTTGGAGGAGAAGAAGTCAGTGAAATCAGAAGGGGATAGGGGAGATGTGGTTGAGGGGTCAGGAGTAGGTGGAGAGAGGAGACGAGAAAGGGTTTGAAAGATACGACGAGGATGAGAGGCTTGGGAGTGTAGAAGGTTAGAATAGTAGGAACGTTTAGCCGAGCTGAGGCAGGACTCATATAGAGAGTGGTAAGAGAGGTAGGAAGTCTGGTTAGATACAGAGGGGAATTTGAGCCAGCGACGCTTGAGGCGGCATAGGAGAGGATGCATGGACAAGAGGTGAGGGGAAAGCCAAGGCTGAGAAGGCTTATGAGTAGGATGGAAGGATGAGAGTGGATAGAGTTGGTTGAGACTGGAGGAGATTGAGGATGACAGAGAGGATAGGGCTTCATTAGCCAAGAGAGAAGAAAAGTCAGAGAGAGGGGAAAGAGAGGAGGAGCAAGTATCAAGAAAGAGAGAGGGGCTAAAGTTACAGAGATCTCGTCGAGAAAAGGATGTGGAGGAGGGCGAAGGAATGTGTTGAGGGAGAGGAGGAGTAACGGAGAAGGAGAGTAAAGCATGGTCAGAGAGATAGTTGGTTAAAGTAGAGACGGAGGAGGAGGAGAAGGTAGAGTTGAAGATAAGATCAAGAGTGCAGCCAGAAGAATGAGTAGGAGGAGAAGGGAGAGAAGAGAAGAGGTAGGAGTCAAGGATGGAGAAAAGAGGGGAAGGATGAGGTGGAGTGGGGAGGTGAATATTGAAATTGCCAAGCACAGTGAGGGGCGAGGAGGAGGGGGAGATAAAAGAGAGGAGGTGGTCAAGGTCATTGTAAAAGGAGGAGAGGGTGTGAAAAGAGAAAAATAATATGAGGCTGGCAAACCCAAAGGAAACACACCAAACACCGGTTACAAAGGAACATACAAAGTGCTTTATTTTAAGGTCAAGCAATGACAAAGTCAAATGACAAATCAGATAGCTATCGGCCCTCAGTACAACACAACGAACTTCAACGGGGTTCGATGTATTCAGTGAGAGACTGGACATTCAGGCTTTTATACATTTCTCCAGCCTGTTGTCCAACCCCTTCGCAGGTTAACCATTCCATGAATGTATTACTGGTCTAGGGTCTCTGCCAGGTCAACTCTAATGTATTCATCAGTATGTGCATAGATCAGTTCCGTTGATACAGGTAATCCATTTACATGCAGGTCAACAGAAGGACAAGGTCTCAGTTCACAAGTGGCCTGTAGGCAAGTTATACATTAGCTGTACAGAGGTCAAAATGACCTAGATTCTATTCGGAATGGCATTGTTCACCATTTTGATGTACAGGGTGACTTTTACACAACAAGAGAACCTAAAATGGCGGTTTGATTCAAGATGGCAGCCTACATCAATTTCTAAGATCAAGACCTTGCCGTAGAGAGTTATTCGCGTACAGTTTTAAGCAACTTAGCGTAGGTCAATATACATACAATCGTTTACAATAGGAGGCATAATTTAATATCCAGTTTGACAAACCCTCCTTTTGGGCTATGCCAAGTGCTAAGACTACTTCTGATCTCCTTGCAAGTAACTCCATACGTCATCGTCCATACACCCTGAATCGCTGTCAGAGATATCTATGGCCATCAGGTCGTTCACTAAGATCTCTTTTAACACATACTCCTTGGAAGTTTTATCTGGGGCATATACTTTGTGTCCTATCGCCTGAGCACAACATCCCCCTAGCATCAAACATATACTAGGCAGACATTGGATACAACAACAAAGGAATAGCAGAACTCCCAAAATGATCAACAAAACTGAAAGTACCTTCCAACCCCAAGATCGCAAGAAATCCCAAAACCAAGCACTAGGATTCCAGTTCCCCTCGGGAACATGCACTTCTGAGCTAAGGACGTGCAGATTCTGAATTGCTTTGAAAATGGTTGGGGAGGAGTCTGGTATGAAAACACAGCAAGCGGACCCCACTAATTTACATACTCCACCATGTTCAGCCAGAATGACATCTAATGCCATCAAGTTCTGGAGTGCTACTAATCTTATTGCTTTCTGTTCTAATGTCATGTTATAGAGTATATCTGTGGTCCGGTTGATGGTTCTTTCCAGTACTCTCGCTAGTCTCCTGATGTCTTCGGAATTTGCTTTCTGCCCCCAAAATGGCACAACTGATTTTGCTATATCTCCCATCACTTGAGCGGGGGTATCAACATTCTCGTCCCGCCGTGGATGAGCCTTTGAAACTTCCAAAGTGCTTGCTATGAATACCCCAGGTAACAGGATCCCTAAATAACAGGTTCCCTGCCAATCCCTGGGCAACCATGGAAATGCTACATTACCGCAAACGAAATAGACAGGTTTGCCCACATACAAAGGTCTGTTTTCCCCAGTCAAATTTGCAACGTTGGCACAGCCTTTAAAATCTCCCATTGACCGGGTACCATTCCTCTGTATGCAGAAAGAAACTGAATTGGGGCTATGGTTAACAGAGTAAGAAGGAGGCACGGCATCCTTATTGCCTATCGGAGCCATTTTAAAGGAAACCAAAGATTGGAAAGGATGAGATAGTCTATCAGAAGGCCTAATTGCAGCAACGTTGAGTTTGCTCCTATTTGTGAAAAGCGAGCATCCCAGGGGAGTCAGAACACGTTTTTCAAAATTGTTCAAATTAGTTCCATCAAAATTCCCCGAGATGCTATCATTCCATCGGCCAAAAACAGTGCTCTAAGAGAGGCATAACAAGCAGTCGTCAAAGGTAAAGGATGAATATACCAACCTAGCCCCTTATCCCCATGTTGCGGTAAATGTGAACAGACCCAACAATTGGTTTTGTTAAAAATGGCATGTGTCGGATTCATAATCAGCATCATAGTATTATTGTGATATTTCTGTCTATGCTGAGAGTCCCTGGGTGACAGAGTATGCAAATGTACAAAAGGAGTAAAAACAGTAGGTACAATTTCAGTTGGCAAAAGAGGCTCTAGAGGATAAATCTCCTCGATGTACCAGAATCCTAAAGCAGTTACTATAAAAACCCCAATTATTATCATCAAAACACAGCAATACGTTTTCGGGGCCCAGGCACATTGTTCATTGTTCAAGTTGGTCACCCCCTTATTTACAAGTCCAATACGGGTAGTAGCGGTGGCAGGCATCGTAGTCTTCGGATGGAAACCCCAATGTTCGTTGCTGGCGACCCCCCGGTCGCGCGGCTTCTTAGTCCTTCCCAACCCTAGCTGACAGAACCCCCTTTCTCAAATTTGGGCAAAAGTAAGCCCTTGATAATCCTTTCCTTTTTTTGTTTGAATGCAGAGTCAAACCGTGCCGTAGGTCTATTTTCTCCACCGAAGATTATATCTGGTGGTTCCCGGTACTGTTTGATCCGGAAATAAGTTAACGTCACTTCCTGAGGGAAGCAACGTATCAAAGGCAACAGAAGTTGCAGAATTCAAAGCAATGGTTTCCGGAAATGACTTTTCCAAAGAGTGTGGAGACAGAATGGACGGTTCCCCAAACCCCATGGGCTCAGAGAGATTCTCCGACTCACTCAAAGTGCTATTTGCTGCTTTAGGATCATCGATTGCAGTGTTTGCGAGGGGTTCTGTTTCTTCTGTAACGTGCGGCGTTGGGTGAGGAAGTTTCTTGACATGCGTCGCATTTATCCAGTTCTTCTTTCCAGCCACCCGCACTGCCGTTTGGGTGACCAACAAGACCTGGAATGGTCCCTGCCAGCGAGGCGCGAGGCAAGAGGACCGCTCGTATGCTCTCACCAGGACCCAGCTTCCAGGCCGGATGTTGTGTCCTGGGCCCTCGTAACGTACAGGTAAAGCTGATCGTACCTGATGATAAATGAAATACAGATTTTTAGTCAACTGGTTACAGTAGTCTGAAAGCAATACATTCTCAACATTTCTCAGTGCTTTAGGTTTCGGAAGACCCCAAATATTGGCAGGCCTCCCCATCACCACCTCAAATGGAGAGAGCCCAGTCTTAATTTGAGGGGTAGTGTGCATGGCTAGTAACACGATCGGTAAGGCGTCCGGCCATTTTAGTTTGGTACCGGCACACGTCTTAGCGAGTTTTTTCTTTAGGATACCGTTATGTCTCTCTACCAACCTGGCACTTTGAGAATGTCTAGCCGAATGAAATCGCTTATCAATATGTAGTGCCGTACATATCTGTAAAATTACAGCAGCAACAAAATGTGGACCATTGTCCGACCAAATGACTCTTGGCAACCCAAACCGCGGGAAGTACTCCTTTATCATAATTTTCGCAGTGGTCATGGCTGTAGCATCTTTGACAGGGAAAGCCCCAACCCATTTACTAAAGGCACAAATGACCACAAGGACATATTTTAAACTATTGCACCGCTCCATCTCAATAAAATCAAAATGAATCACTTCAAACGGGACAGAAGGAGGCCCAAAGCTACCCCTTGGAGTTACCGTCCCCTTCCCCACATTGTGCTGCAGGCAAATCATGCAATTTTGGACATAATGCTGAGCAATTTTTGAAATCTTATCATTTACCCAGACTTTCTCTAACATTTTCGTTATCTGTTGAGCACACACATGTGTGGGACCGTGTGCCATAGTAACCATCATGACTATGTAGGCATTAGGAAGTAACCATTTCCCTTCAACTGTGTCCACCCAACACCCATCATCATCTAATTTCCCCAAGCCTTCAGCCCATTTCTTAGATTCTTCCATTGTGGCATCAGCTTGGATATCCCACACAGACCCAATATCCCCGTCCATTACATAGACATCCCTAGTTTCTCTTAGAGCATACATTTCTGTGCGAAAATCTGTGGCAGTTTGTCTGGCTATCTGATCAGCGAAAGCATTCCCTTTTCTTTTTTTACATCGTCTGTGATCTTGCGATGCACTGCGCATTTCATGATTGCTAACTGACTAGGGAGTGCAAGCGCCGAGAACAATTGTACTATCAGGGGGCCATGCTGAATCTTGGTCCCATGTGAAGTTAGAAACCCTCTCTCTGACCAAAGTCTCCCAAAGTTGTGAGCCACCCCAAAAGCATACTGACTATCAGTATATATATTCAATGTTAGCCCTTCGGAAAGCTCACAAGCTCGTGTTAATCCTATAATCTCAGGCCTGCACAAAGTTATGTGTAATTCGCTTGGTCTCTACAACCGTACTTAATGTAGTGACTGCATAAGCAGCTGTGGATGTACCATCTGGAAGTTTGAAACAGGAGCCATCACAAAATAGCTCCCCTTGCGCATTATCCAAAGGAGTGTCCTTAAGATCAATTCTTCCCTTTGTTTCTTGTTCAATAGTATACAGGCAGTCATGTGACTCATCATCACCGCAAACAGTATTTTGCGGGAAAGGTAGGAGTTCAGCCGGATTAAGAACACAACACCTCCTAATTTGTATGTGGGGAGCAAACAAAATCAATTCATATCGCGTCAATCGTGTCGAAGTGAGGTGTTGCATTTGAGATTTGTTCAATAGAACATCTACAGAGTGAGGCACCATCAGGGTTAGATCATGGCCTAGGACCATTCCCTCACTCTGTTTTACAGACGCGGCAGCAGCAGCGACAGCTTGCAAACATCTTGGCAAAGCGCATGCGACAGGATCAAGGGCGGAAGAGTAGTAACCGCACGGCCTATTCTTCCCTCCATGTTCCCGCGTTAATACAGCCAAAGCACATCCATCACATTCATGCACAAACAACACAAAGGCCTTGTTGTAATTTGGTGTACCAAAAACCGGTGCAGAGCATAATGCAGTATTGAGAAGCTCAAATGATTGTTGATGTTCCGATTTCCATGGCAATGGCGAAGAAATGCCCTTCTTTGTCAAAGCCAACATCGGTTTATCACTAGTGAAAAGTTCGGGATCCATAACCTACAGTAAGAAGCCATACCTATTAAGGCTCTGACTTCCTTCTGTGTATTTGGGACTGTCCCGGTTATTTGGTCTGGGATGATTACTGATAATTCGATGTAGCACATAGAAGATGCTTCAAGGTGCCAGAGCCCAGTGTTTCACACTGCAAAACTCTTGCCCTTGACTTACGAAACAAATCATTGGGATATTGTGATCTAACCCCAGCCAGGCCCAAGCCCGAATACGTCAAATTAAATTGTTACTCCAGTGACCCACTCAGGCTACTCCCCAGGATGACTCGTGGCATGACCACATTACATTATATCACAGAAACACCCAGCCTGTAAATGCACCAACCCATCAACGTTTCCAACAAAACTCTTCTCATATTCCAAATTGCCTTGCAAAATTCGGTCCACATCTTTGGCATTTTCTCTACTTAACTCACTCTCTAAAAAAAAACAGTGAATCCATGGGTGAGTGCCTGAACTGCATCACTCTCTAAAACACCAAGGGGAGGGTGTTGGGGCTCAGCTGCCTCACTATATCTGGGTCTGACTTGGGTCATTTTCTCTAAAACACCAGGGAGAGGGTGGTGGGGCTCAGCTGCCTCACTATATCTGGGTCTGACTTGGGTCATTTTAAGGGGACAGGTCAATGATGCAAAACAAACATTAACCTGTTTTGTAACCTTTAACAGACAAAAACATGCATGTCAATAAACTCATAGCCTAACTCTAGGCCACCGCCCACACCTGTAAAGTTCCTTCCCCTCATGTTCCTTCCCCCGAGGATCCCTTACCATTTAATTCCCCCACAATTTAAATGTGTATCTCAACAAAATCTAGGTCCGCTTGCCAACACACACCTTCTATTCTCCACCTTACCTGGGAATGGGTGATGTGCTCCCCACTATTTCCTCCCCTGGTTGCTTGTGTAACCCTTGCTGCCAGATTGCTCACCCTTCTCCTCCCTTGTTGTTAGCTCCACGCTCCCTTGTATCACTATTTCCCAAACTGGATTCTTAACCCTATGATTTGTAAAGCACTCTGTTGCTTCCTGAAGCTAGGTCGGTGCTCAATAAATACAATAATAATAATAATAATAAAAATAATAATAATAATAATAATAATAATAATAATAATATCAAACACAAACATACCGCCTCTTACTCCTGCTCTACCAAACTTCTCCCCATGTTAGCCTGACTGAATCCCAGCCAGGCATAATTGTCCCTCGTGTCTCCTCTTCCTTGGACCTCTCTTCACACTGATCATGCCTCTGCAGCATCATAAAGATCAACACCCTAGCTCCCCATACTCGACATTTTTTTACGTTCTTTTCCACAGTGCTGAATTCGGCATTTTCTCGCGTTCAGTTTTTTTTCCGATCTTTTAACTGAATACCACCCTCAATATTTCAACTTGTTGCACAAGTACCCTTCATATTGTTAGGCCAAGCTGGCTAACAAGCAAAAACGACTGTAGACACTCCCTAGATGACACTTACCCTGCCAAGCCTGGTCCTTTGCACACACTCTGTGGACGTGGCCTCTTGCTAATTTCCCCTAAATATGCACACTCAATCAGCCATATAAGCAAATGTGGCAATCACCTACAAGTATTGTGCCAGTATCCTTTCCCTCAAGCATATCCATCCTAGCTACGATTACTACTATTAGTCGTAGCATGCCCAGTGCTACTCACTGTATCCCCTGTAGCTCTATAGCTCCTCTTTCAATAGTCAGCTCTCCAACATGCTTTACCGCTACTAAGCACATATATACATGTCTAATATACTGTCTAAGGCCTTGCCTTACCTTCTCACAAAGCACCCACAGAACCACCACGCATTCTCCCCGCTCTAAAACTCACACACTCTTCTCAGTCCTGCTGATGACACTCACTAGCTCAGTGACCCAGACACTGTACCTTCTAAACCTCTGGACACACTTAGCGGCACTCATCAAACTATCACCTTATGAAGTTCCTCGCTGGCAATCCTAACCCTAACTGGCCATTTGTCAACGTTTTGAGCAGACACAATGCCCAACACATGCATGGCCCGAGTGCACATCCGCTCTGGCATGAACCAGATTATTTTTGTCCCAAAGGAATTTGGTGTTATCTGAAATTCTTTTTTTGGTAGTGAACCATCCTACATCACTCATTCATTTGAGTACACTTCATGAAGTATGGGATGGAGCCAAAAATTAATATGTCCATAAAGTTTGACTTTCGCATTTGTTAAGAATAATCATCCTGTCCTTGTTTCAGTAAATGTGTAAACAGGTTTGTTGCGTGAATTTACTAGTGATATAGGCTTATAGAGACAAGAAGTAAAGACTGATACAGTCAGGGCTTTAAGTGGGCCGGGGCCTGCCGGCGTCGGGCACCGGCAGGCTCCGAAATCTCGTTTTGAGGCGGAGCCCTGCCGTGGCCCACTAATCTCCCCTGGCAGCCCCGGCCAGTACACGAAAAGGCATTTTTTTCTATAGCCTGAAGCTCTCACTCGTGTGCGAGAGCATCAGGCTTCAGAAAAAATTACTTTCACCCATAATGTGGCGCCACACCTGCAAGGCATCCCTTTAAGCAAGAGATGCCCGTGGGACGGAGCCACCATTATGGAGAAAACGTGAGGCCGCTGGAAGCAGAGGCCTTGCTTTCTAAATACTGAAGCTCCCGCTGATTTGCGGAAGTTTCAGTCTTAAGGAAAGCGTCCTCACCTTTTCAGCCTTAATGGTGACGCTGCCCCTCCCAAGCTGGCGAGGGGCAGCGCCACCATTAAGGCTGAATAGGCGAGGCACTGTCCCCTGCCAGGCAAGTCTTTAGAAAATAAAGGCAGAGATCAGCACCCTTTCCCCCATGGGGAGAGGGTACGGATCTCTGCAAAAGGCTGCCATTAGCCAATTGAGCCGGGGCTTGCTAGGCCACCCCCGCCCTCGATGAGCCCCGGCTCATTTTGTAGTGCCACTTAAGGCACTGGATAGAGTTCCCTCTATAATAATTAGAGACAGGGAACTGTGTACTTGTCTTCTATGAACATGGGAAACAAAGTGGAGGGAGGAGTTTATCGGCTGCTCACAAGGAGTCCCTGCAGAAAGAATGTTGACGTTGGAACCATGAGGGCAATCACTGCAGCAAGTATGTCCACGTGAAAATCAAAGGTCCATTGATTGGAGGAGCTAGAATCTTACATAGCTGTGCTAGAGCTTTGGCTGAGACTGTCTGAGGATAGTTGTATTGCTGGGGAAGTTTATGTTTAGCTAGTGCTGATGTATGGAGCCAGTAGACAATACCATGTGTTGTTTGTACAGTAGTGGCCTGTGAAGCTCAGCGCAAGTGCAGTTAGATCCCTTAGATGGATGTAGAGTAGAAAGTGCCTAGGACTGACTATGTGGCCACTGCCAATGGCCACACGGTTTTCAGAACTATGTGGCCACTGCCCATGGCCATCAGTCAACAAAGGTATATCACGATCTTTTGTACCTGCATTATGACACTTTTCAAAAAATAAAACCCGGACACATTTGCAAAACCGTGCTTTCAGGTCCTTGCCAATGGTCCTTACATGAGTTTACTGCAAATACGTGCATGTTTTATTTTTTTTTAAACTGTCAAAATGTACGTACTTGAAATGGTCATATAACTTAGCCCTCACTTGACAGAATCCATTCAGACTTTGCACAAACATTCAAGGTTGGGTCTATGATCTTCCTGAAAACTTGTGTCCACATTCGTTAAACAGCAACAATGTTGAGACCCCTCTCTAATTTGGCCCCTCCATCCCATCACACTTTGCAAAAAGATTCATATCTAGGACTAAAATCGTTTTGCAAACTTGTGTGCACATTTGTCGAATGGCACCACATTTGTTAGCCTTTAAAATATTTTGGGTCCCCACATCTAATTTTGTTCTCTCTTGACAAAACAGCATCACACTTGTCAGTACCATTCATTGGGCCTCATTACGACCCAGGCGCTAAGTGGTTAACGGCGCCGTAAAATGCTGCGGCGCCGGTAACCACTTAGCGCCTAATTACGAGGTCCCTTTGAGGGACCCGACCTTAACAGCTGGTCTAGACCAGCCGTTAAAGTAGGGACACGCAAAGGGACCTTCGCGGTAAGTATGGTACCGCAATTTGCAGTACCGTACTTAGCGCCTTCGCCATTCCCATTATGCCCTATGGGGCAAAAATGGGAATGGGGAAGGGCCATGGGGAAATGGGGAAATACCGCCCCGCCAACCTTGGAATGGGACGGTATTTCCCCATTTCACCATGGCGGACACGTTACGATATCGGCACCAACTATATAGCGCCATGGTTTAGCGCTGGTATCGTAATGAGGGCCATTGTCAGGTCTAGAATAGAATTCCAAAAGTGTGTGCATTTTCATTGAGTGGTGCAAAGGTCATAAGCTAATGAAAAACTGCTTTTCACCAACCCTTTAATGCAGAAATAGGCATAGATGTCCACGAACATCTGAGATGTTCACAAACAGTACAGGACTGCCCCGGACATGTAGCCTCTTTGCGGACATCGCAGTTGAAAAACTACCTGCTTTTTGGCTTTTCAAGGCCATATCTCATCCCATCCTCATCACCCCTGACCTACCCAGACATTGTTTCATTAGTTTGACAAGTGCAATTTTGTGTTTTTTTAACATGTTTTCACTGTGATGCACCTCACACTTTTCACCATCCTATCAGCGGGCGTGTTTGACGTCCGCAGACTTCACGCCGCCCTCTGGGCCAATTGAAGGCCTGTCCGGACCAAACAGAGAAGTGAGTCTGGGAACCGAACCCAGATATCACAAATTTGTTTAGACCTCCCTTTTAGTAATTTTAAAAACAACTACTGGACGGATGTACACCAAATTCACAAATGTATTCTTTTGAGACCAAGTCACCATTCCTACCGCCAATTTGGTGAAAATCCGTCCAGCGGTTTGGCCTGTAGGCTTGAGCAAAAAATATTTTCCATTGCGTCTATGAGAAAAACCACACATTTTGGGACATTTAAAATTGCCCCACCCCGCACGAAACCTCACCAAACTTTGAAGACTCAATCTGACAGGGCCAGATACTTTCTTTGCAAAGGTTTGTGAGGTTTCGTCCAGGGAAATGGGGGCGTGGGGGAAAGTTATAAACCACCGTAAAAGTGCTCTTCCTATGGGTTGAGCAACTTCACCATAACTACAGGGCCACTACCGCAGGCCCTGTAATAATAAGTGTACTTGATTAGAGTGCTGAGGACACACATCACAATGTACAGACCTACCATATATTGCACTGGCACTACACACACAAATACATGTGTGCACTTAGACACACATCCTCACACGCATGCACACACACACAAACACACTTGCAGCTCTTGACAATAGACACAACTAACTTTGAATTTATCACCTTTAAGAAAAGAAACACAAATATGTAAGTAAAGCTATATATGTAAACAAGGAAATGACAAAATACCACCACCTTGTCAACCTTCTATACACTGCCAAACGCTCAAGTGCCGCAGGCAGGTTAAAACACAAATATGTCTGTTATCTACCTGAAGGAAATATCCCCTTTCATCAAGCATGTATACCCCTGATTTTTTGGGTGTGACCCCCCCTGGATGATAGTTTAGTGATGTTGAAGCCTTAAGTGGATAACTATGGCCACCTCCCACTGTCCCTGAATCCTCTGCTCGCAGGTCCACCCCTCTGTCCCACCTTGAGGTTTAGATACTACCTACCATGCATTTCTTTATTGAAAAAAACAGTTAAGAGTTATTATTACTGTTATTATTATTATTGTATTTATTGCGCTCGGACCTACATTTGTGAACCAACGCAGCACTTTATAGGGGTATACAACAATACAGATGCACAGCGGAGTGTGCAACAGTGGTATACAACATCACAGATGCATAATGAAGCCCTTTTCAGAGCTAAAAACAGAACAAATATACAGCAGGGGTAGGATAAAGAAGGGGAACATAGGAGGGGTAAGGCTACACAGGGTGGCAGACGGAAGAGGAACAGATGCCGTCTAATGAGTCAAATGGCACAGGGCAACATGATGGCCTGGGTGTTTGGTGACCCAGACAGTAGAGAAAAAGACATTGTGGCCTGTGTTACGGGTCTATCTGGGCAGTGTTTTACCATTGTATAAATTACCTTTCCTTTGTACAGCATTGGATTTCAAGTGTGTACGTGCCCTGGCTTCTGGTGGTGAGCTGTCTGCCGGAGATGCTAGGTTTCTCTGCATGGTAGTTGAATGACTTGATGGTGAATGCCTTATAGATGATGCAACAAGACTTGAAGGTGATTTGTACATACAGTGGGAGCCACTGAAGGTCGATTAGAGCCGGGGTGATGTGGTCATATCTGCGTAGAGCTTTGATGAGCCTTGCAGCCACATGTAGGACACTTCTCGTGGGCACAAGGCAGGATGACGGGAGGGCTTCAAGGAAGTGATTGCCCGCATTCAGCTGGGATAGGACCAGTGCTTGAACAGTGGGTCTAAAGCTGTCTGAAGGGAGGAAGAACTTGACTTTCCACAGAAGGGTGAGCTGATACCAAGCTGTCTGAATTTTCTTAGCTATGTGTGTCTTGAAGGGGAGCTTTTTGTCGGTGTGGAACCCAATGGACTTGGCAGAGGAGGTGAGCTCAGGTGTGAATCCCTCAGGGTTCATGGTTGATAGCTAGGTCTGTATGACTGGGTGTTAGTTGTTGTTGGTGAGGAGTAGGAATTTGGTCTTGGAGGGGTTGAGCTTCAAGTGTGCACTGGCCATCCAAGACTGGATCTGCGAGATGCAAGTTTTAAGCCTGTAGATGTCCCTGATGGCGTCGATCGTATGTTGTCAGTGTATTGATGGATGTGGATGTTGTGTGTGCCTAGGAGTGTTCCCAGTGGCACCATATATACATTGAAGATCACTGGGGAGAGGATGGACCCTGTGGGACACCACAGATGACAGGTAGCATTGCTAATCTAGAGGAGTCCATCTGAACAAACTGCTGGCGGTTGGCGAAGTAGGGCTTGAACCAGCGTAGAACAAGGTTGCTGACCCCCATGCACTGATGTATGATCCATGAGCACCTGGTGGTCTACTGTGTCAAAAGGCGAGAGGTCAAGTAGAACCAGGAGGCATGGGTGGCTGTCATCAAGGATGTTGAGGGCATTGTCGACCACTTGTATGGTTACCGTCTCTGAGCTGCATCTGTGTCTGAACCTGGATAGGTATGTTTGGAAAAGTTTGTTGGAGTCAATGGGCCTCATTACGACCCTGGCGGAAATCGAAAAACGATGGCGGAAATGCAATACCGCCATCGAATAGCGCTCGGTGCGATCATGACCCGTCACCGCAAAGTACGATGCCATTAGCGACACCGTAGTGAACGCCAACGCTAACTGCACCAAGTACGCGCGCATGCGCCATGCCAAACCGTAATTAGCACCATGGCGCAACGGTACGCGAATTCCGACCCTAGCGGACATGCACCTAACGCCATCAAGCACGGCGGAAAGTACCATTCCGCCATGGTGAGAAGTACGGCATCGCGAACCAACCGTAAACGGCCCTACTGAGTGCTTGTACACCGCTCCCTGGCCACATTGTACAACCCCCCGTAGGTGCAATGAAGTCACACAATGCAACCAGTGAAATGTACTAGTCATCCATGCCTGCCAACGAACAAATGAATCTCAAGAGGGCCCAATGGGAGCTGCAGGGCACAGATGGCACGAATACAGAAGCCATACAAATGGACATGACCTCAGTCTCCCACCAAGAAACGCACGCAAACACAGGCACCTGTGACCAGCAATATTCCGATAATCACATCATTCCACCTATCCAACTGGCTGACCGGCATCTGTTACACAAAAGCTAATCCCCCGCCCCTGAGCATGACATCATCAAAACAGTCATAATGGCAGCCCTCATCCCTGACCTCACTGGGCTTCGTAGGCAAACGCGCCCAGCACAGTACCACGCAACTATACCCCGAAGCTGGAACCCAATGCAGATCTCCTCACAATACATCGCTCCCCAAATAGTAATATGCCACATCACTTGCAAAGAAGAATGCTACACGGTTCATATCAGAATAGAAATTTAATGCACAACAAATTCTCCAAGCCCATACAGCCATTAGGCCATGAACTCCAAAATATATTTCATTATTGTGGGCTGCATCCGCAATAAATGACCAGCTACTTCTTGTGTGACGCCCTGTTCCTTCATGGTACACAGGGGCTACATTCCCGTACGAAAAGGCAACATGGAAGCGCCTAGAACCGCAGGGCCGTCCCAATAGGGAGGCACTAGTCCAGCTGAAAGGCCGAAATGTTGCTCCTAGCCACTAGTACTGCGTAAGGGCATGTGGCCCATTGGCGATCGTCCCATAAGATCGTAATGCTGCTCCACTGATTAACACGAAGCAGCAGGTGTCGGGAGTAAAATCCATCTGCAGGAGTGGCATACAGATGGCAGTGGCAAAAGGGGAGGAGATACCTGTCAACCAAATGAAATGAAAAAGAATAGTATGGCCATCAGAACTACATTTGAATTACTCACTTCAATGATCACACCAAATCCACAGCCATATGCATGCTAGCCCACTCCAAAGGATCATCACCACCCAAAAACCACTTGCGAATCATAACTATCTATATCGAGGTGAAAACACTATCACAAACGAGTGTACCTGTGCATGCGTCTGTTAAAACAGAATCCATCTGATGGGATTGGTAACGTGCATAGACACAAGTGTCTGAAGGCGCGTCGAGACAGGGAGGGCTCAACAAGGCCAGATAGACGATGGTCCCACTATGGCAGCCCTGCATCACATAGCGCAGGGGAGGTGGATAGATTCCAAGAAGCCCTGTACATGGCAAACTCTGTATCAAATCATCTGTCCATGCATCCATACATCATTCCCTCATCCCATAATGAAAACGCCTGTTTCCATACTCACATAACATGTGAAATTTCCATTGAGTCTGTGCGTTATGCAGCCTGCAAAATCCACTGTGCCCCAGCCCGTAATTCCAGTGTTGTTAAGTAACATGTATTTGGGAACGTCCGGCCTCATCGCCCACGTCGCTATTGCGCATCCCAAACTATTCATATCAATCATTGCATCCTCGCCATGGCCCCTGTCCCAAGGACATTGAACAATAGAACGTTATATTTGCAGTCAGACCTGTGGGCATCTCCTCGCCGCTAGCTGAAAACCGAAAGCGCCGCCCTTCGAATTCCTCATTTGCAACATCACGTCGAAAAGGCATCTGTGGCCGCTTGAAATCACAAATTAATCCATCTAGTGCGGCTGTGTGTGAAAATGGCAACTGCCTTCACTCACAAATGGGACGCCCCGCCCGTCGGTGAAGCTCGGTACAGTGTTGCATGAGGGTCCACCGTTACTCGAGTACTACGTTCCACTGACCCTTCACAAGTCTGTTCGCGACTGCAAAGATAGTATGTGAAACAATGGGACCATAGCCGAATGAACATATCAACCAATGTTACACTGCCATCGGGTACAAATACATGATTGCAATAGCAAGATGCCATTCGTCGAATTGCAGCGTTGTGTGCGGGACGTGCTCGCCCAAAGGGGAGTGCAGCTTGCACAGGTGGAATGAATCACCACAGGTGGAGGCCATACAGCCTGAAAACACATAAATTGCACACCCAGTCTCCTCCCACAACCACACCCACTCCGAAATGCTACCGGCAGGACTAGCTATGTTGGCCCTGGGGGACCTGATAGCACTGCAAGTACTCCAACTTCAAGAAGAAGACGAACACCAACTACAACCGGCCGCACGGCGGAGACGCAGGAGGAGGAGGAGGGCAAGGCAGGGCCAGCAAGGGCCGCCAGCACAGCCACTACCACCACGCAGGCAGCCCGCAATCCCACGCCTCCGAGCACATCCGTTCAACCTCACTGATGAGCAGATCCACACCCTCTACCGTTTGGACCGGGACACCATAACCGCCATTGTGGACATGACACAGGCTGACCTTGTCAGCATGATAGATAGCCCAACCGCCATCCCACCCCTACTGAAGGTGGTGTCTGTACTCCACTTCCTGGCCACAGGCACCTACCAGCACACAGTCGGACAGTTGCATGGCATATCACAGCCACTGTTCTCACGGACACTATTGCAAGTGCTCGATGCCCTCCTGAAGCACGCAGACGACTACATCTCTCTACCACGCTCGGAGCAGGAAATTACCAACACAAAAGTGGGATTCCATGCACTTGCCGGCATACCGGGTTGCATTGGTGCCATCGACTGCACCCATGTGGAATTGGTCGTCCCACATGCCATGGAGGCCCAGTACCGCAACCGAAAACAATTTCATTCTCTGAATGTACAAATGGTGTGTGACTCCAACAGGATCATTACACATTGTTGTGCCCGATTTCCTGGATCAACCCATGATTCTATGGTCTTGAGGAACTCTACTATACCACGCTACATGGAGCGACACGCAGGGAACAGATCCTGGCTACTCGGTGAGTCTCATTTCATGCATGATGATGTGGGGTATGTGATGCGGCAATGACCTGGCAGGAAGGGGGGGGGTGCGTACGTAGCAATGGCATTCCTCAAAATTCCTTTCTTGTCCACATACAGGTGATGCCGGGTATCCACTGAAGAGATGGCTCCTCACACCAGTCCGGAACCCACGGGACCAGCATGAGGAGGACTACAACCATGCCCACTCACGTACCCGTGTAGTCATAGAACAGGCATTCGGCCTACTGAAGACTCGTTTCCGCTGCCTCAGCAGGTCTGGCGGGGCACTCCTGTACCGCCATGTGAAGGTTGCAAAGATGGTCATGGCATGTGTCATGCTCCACAACATGTGCGTACGTAGAAATGTGCCGATTGCCCCCTGACGCAGAACTGCAAGCACCTGATGATGGTCATGATGAGGGTGGGGATGTGGCAGCACCTCAAGGAGTCTGCGAGGCACAGGAGGGCCGTGACATTCGTCAGCATCTCATAGATGCATGCTTCTAGCACTCACGCCTGGTGGCTGATACATGACACGGGACTCGTGGCACTGTGTGTGTCTGGAACATGCACAATATGGACTGTACGCCTATAATGGCCTCGTACACAAAGATCAATGTCCACACATCTCATTGCATGATCGTGCATTGTTTATGGCATATGTGATATCATGTTAAACACCCTATCGACCCGCCACCCAAGTTAGCCCAACACACCCCCTCCACCCTCCTACCTCCCCCCCGAACACCAGTGTCCAAAGATGCTCATTGTCAGTGGGATGTCGCTATTGCAAGCCCCCTCTGCGGGTATCAGGGGCACCCCTGCCTGTGGAGCGCAGGTTCCTCCCAGATCTACGTTGGGGGCTGCGCTGGACGGAACTTGCAACGGATGATGTCTCTGCCTGCTCACGTCCATGCATGTCCCTAAGGGTTTGTGAGAGCTCAGTGAGCACACGGCGCACTGCGGCAAGTTCGGCACATACGTCTTTGGACGTCGCATGCAGTTCCCCCCTCAGGCTCTCGGTGCTTCTCTCCATTTGTACTCTCAGGCTCTCGGTGCTACTCTCCATTTGTGCCCTTAGTGTCTCTGTACTTCTCTCCATTTCTGCCCTAAGTGTCTCAGTTGATGTTTCTATGTCTGCCTTAGTGCCCCCACATTCATCGGCATGGTCCTTGAGGAGCGTGGCCAGTTGCTGCTGTTGCACGATTACCTGGTCGAGGGACTGTTGCCTCTGCTGGGCCATGGCCATTTGCGGTGGTGTCACAGAGGGGCTGATCACCTCATGTTGCCTTGCCACAGGGCTTGTGGGGGATGGCCAGTCGTCTTCTTGTGGTTGCCCCTGCGTGGTATCCTCATGGTGTATGGGATGGAACAGACAGGGGGATTGAGACAGGTCATGGATGGATCTAACTTCGACATCCCCGTTTTCTTTGTCGGAGCATGCTGCCATTAATGCAGTATCACCTATGGTGCTGCTGCCACCAGAAGCAGTGCCTACTGTGGCATTCATTCGGGGGACCTGTGGTGGTGGTGTTGTGGGCATGCTGGCTGCTGGGGTGCCTGTTGGAGTTCCCTCCTGTGTGCTGTCACTTGATTTGTGCTGCTGCCGTGTCTTGATGCGTGCAGCTGAGGTGGAGGGTCTTTGGCCGTTGGTCTTGGCCCTCTTTGCAGGTGTGCTGGTAGGGGTGTCCTGGAGCTCGTCGTTTGGATCGGACCCTGTGGTGGAGTAAAGGAGGGCGAGCGTTATTAATGGGTCTGTGGGAATTGGAATGGCAATGTATCACATGCATTGGGGTGGTACCTGAGGGTGATTTGGGTTGGGGCCTTGGAGGTGGTTTCATTTGTGTGTGGAGTGAGGGTGCAGTTGTTTGGCAGCCTGCAGTTAGGGTGTGCCTGCTGCACGTGTAGAGGGTGTTTTTAGGATTTTTAATTATTTATGTATTTGATGTGAGTTTTAAAGTGTGCTATCAGGCCTATGTATGTGGACGTTCTCATGGACATGTGTTCCTGTTGCACTATGTGGGCATGTGGTACTTCACATGATTGGACGTTGTGGTTTTGGCATTGTTTTATTTGGGACACCTACCTGAATCTTCGGATGTCTGCACTCCTTTCTCCATCCCTCCGACTCCCTCTATGCTCTCCATTCCAATGGTGGAGGCACAGATTTCTTCCCAGGGGTCAACTTGATGGGTGATTCCGATCCTCCCCCGGTAGCTGTGGCAATGTTGCGGTTGGCAGAAAGTATGCTACGGACGCGTATCCGCAGGTCGTCCCATCGCTTTCTGCATTGCTGTGGGTTGAGGGGTGCGGTCCCCACCGCACTTACCCGCTGTGCCACCAGGGCCCATATGGCCTTCTTGTTCGCAAGTGACGTCCTGGTCATTTGCGTGGAGAAGACGGCGGCAGCATTCTCCTGGAGGGTCTCCGTGAGCACGGTGAGTTCCTCACGGGAGAAGTGGACCTGCCGCTTGCGGTCGCACGCTTTCTTCGCTACTTTTCCCATTTTTCTTGGTTTCACTAGGGTGGATGACGGGTTGGGATGTGTCTCAGGGTAGTATTTTTAATGGTTGTGTGGAATTTGTGGTTTTATAGGTGTACGGCGGGATGTTTCCCGTTCCGGGACCATGCTTTTACTTCCGTTTCCGTATATTTACGGTCACCGTACTTTCCGGTTGGCGCTCACTGCGGTGTCCGCTGAGATGGGTGGCGGTATTGCACCTAGGGCGCCGTAAGGCGGCGGTGTGGGCCGTTTTGGGGTCATTTCCGCCATCACGGACTTTGCACTTCCGCCATGGCGTGGTGCTCGTGCCCGATGGGTCGGAATGAACCGCACTTTGCTCCATCGTGCAATGGCGGAAACGCTATTTACGCTATGGCGGTCCGGTCGGTTGATTTCCGCAAGGGTCGTAATGAGGGCCAATGTGTTGCTGCAGTTGCACGTCTACCACTTTCTGGATGATCTTACATACAAAGGGAAGAGGATTGATATGGCAATAGTTACCTAGGTTGTCAGGATCTAGGGTGGGTTTCTTTAGTAGACAGAGGATTTGTCCTCTCTTTAGTGTCAATGGGAAGGTGCCTTTAGTTAGGGAGCTGTTGATGATCTCCAGGTAGGGAAGGAGAGGATATGCAGGGAGGATCTCTAGGATGTTTTTCTTTCCTTCATCATATGCTGTTCCTATATATCCGTAACCCCCCCTCCTGTCAATGTAAGCCCAGCCCCATGTCTCTATGTGTACGTGTGTCGCCCTGTTCCCTGCCATCCTGTTCACGTGCCTGGTCTTGGGCGCTTTAAAGATAACCATCATATCACATCACTATGCTTACTCTCTACTTTACACCATCATTAAACTAGAACACAGCTATACCCCTAACTAATTCGGCCTAGCTGTTCACATACGAATACGACCCCATGAACACCTCATCAACCTAATAAAATGCTGCTAGCTGAGCACTTTCCGGCCTGGTTGCTCACATATGCGTCCTTCAGGCCTAACACAGTCAGAACCCAGTCTGGGTGTCCACCCACCAGACTGCATACATCCAACTGATATCTTCAGCACCACACCTAACGCTAGGATGCAGCTACCATCTGGCAAATATATCAGCTGCACACATATCTTGTGTACCCACGCACCCTACAACACTATCTCTGTCTACTGATCAGAACCATGGTTCCCGAGGGCGTTCAACCTACCAGAGCTTTGAGGTCATTCCAATGATATATAGAGCACTAAATAAATACCAAGTAACATAACATAACATAACATAACATACCATAACATAACATTTCGTCTGTATATGATTTGGCTTTGAGGGCAGCTGCAGTTTTTACCTGGTCCTCTTCAGAGAGTACCTTGAATGTTGTCCAGGATGTGGATATTGCATGCGGAGGTTTGTAATGTGGGTCTGTTGATGCAAAGCTTATATCTATGTGCTGGCGAATCTTGCTGATTTTATCGATGAATAAAAGGTTGATGGCAGTCAATTTTCAATGGAGTGTGGCATGGCAGTGTAGGGTAGTGGGTTGACACTGTGCTTGACAGCTTTCAAGAGGGATCTGCTTCTTTTTTGTCAGTGTCTGCCATGGTGTTTAGAAAATAGGAGGCTGTGGCAGTGTTGTTTAATTGTCGACGTGTTGCTTGGGGGCTCCTTGAAGAGTGCCAGGTCAGATGAAGTCCTAGAGCGGCACCAGATTTTCTCTTGTTAACTGATGACTCTTTTGCTGAGGGTGAGTTCTTGCATATACCAGGGTGCTGACAGTTTTGGTTTGCAGGTGTGTTTTTTCAGAGGTACTTGTTGGTCGATGGAGGCTGAGAAGGTGGCGTTGAATGCTTCCAGTAGAGAGTCGCTGTTCGGTTTGGGGTGTCAGTCCCAGTGAGATGGAGGTTGGTGAGGTCTTCCATGAGGGCTTCCACTGGGAAGGTCTTGAAGGACCTGGAGGTTTGTCTTGTGGTCAGACCAATCAAGCTGGAGAGGAGAGCAGTAGTGTAGGGAAGGCAGTGCAGTGATGATTAGGTCAAGGGTGTTACCTTTCTTATGCATTGTGCCTTTCATGTGCTGTGTGCTGTGTGAGGCTAAGGGTGTCTTCAAGGCAAAGGAGAGTTTCCTTCATTGGTTTGATGGTCTTGTTGTCTGGGAGGTTGAAGTCACCTAAGAAGATGTTGTTGACGTGACATCAAGTCTGGTGCATAGCCACAGAGTCTTGTGGATGACTGTGCGGCCTTCACCTGTCTTGTTTGGCTGGTCTCTGTGTTGGATGCTTTAGCCTTCGGAGACAATGATGTCTAGGATTGGGGTGGAGGTGGGTGTCAGCCGGGCCTCGGTGATGAAGATGGCATCAAGTTTGTGTGTAGTGATGAGGTCGGCAATGTCTGCATGGGTGGTAGCTGAGCAGATTTTGGTGAGCATCAACGTCCATGTTGTGGACGGTGGGGGGGTGGGTGCTGATGGGCTTGAGGTTGATGTGGGTGAGGTTGCTGCATTTCAGAGTTTATGCCTTAGAGGAGTGAGAATGTCTTTGATGGTGGCGTTGGCTGGTGATGTTGGTGATGGCTTTTGGGGACATAGGGAGAAAATACATGTTGCTGCTTGCTTACCTGTTGTCTGAGCAGGTGTTTGGGAACTGGGTCTTCCCGGTTCCAAACAGGTCTAAACAGGACGGCCACATGACCTAGATCCACTTGCACCTGCTCACCAACTGCAAAGGAAAAGAGGCTGGAGGGCTAATTAAGTATATGATATGATTGTTTATTTATATAGCACCTATACACAAGGTGTTTCAAAGCGCTTCAAGGCAAGAGAGGGAACAAAGGAAAATACAACCAAATTCTTACAGGCCATGAACAGTAAGGGTGTGAAATCAACTATCGTACTCGGCCTGCCGACATTTCAGATAGTGCAAGAGCTAAGACATAGATAAGGAAGGGAGGGGGAGAGTGGGAAGAAAATGGAAACAGACAAGCGACGACCATACTAGGCCTGACAACATTTCTGGTAGTGCCGGAGAAAAACAAAAGGGGAGGGAGAGGGGTGCAGAAAGGGAGGGGAGGAACAAAACAAGCGACTATCATACTAGGCCTGACGACATTTCAGATAGTGCTGAAGGGGTGGTGGGGAGGAAAAAAACAGTAATGGGAGGCTGGAGGAAACAGACGAGGTTGCTGTCATATTAGGTCCAGGGACAGTTCTGATAGATTAAGTGCATAGAAGAAAGTAAGGTGAGGAGATAGGAAAAGGGAGAAGGGAAAGGAGGAGAGAAAAGAGAGTAAGCAGTCAAAAAGAGTGGAGAAGCAAGAGTGGAGAGTGAATACTATTGCAGAAGTCAGTAGTAACACATGATGTTGCAAGCCAGGATACAAGATGAAGATGGGAACAGCATGATTGAGGGCCACCATGAGTACAAGATGCAAAGGAAGTCCAGCATGAGAGTTGAGAAAAAGTGACGCACCGTGAATGAAAAGTCCATAAAAGTCCATAAAAGTCAAATCCAGCATTGGCCACAAGACAGTGATGGTGAAGGATGGCACCAGGTGGGCGGGGCTTGCTAAGTGGTGAAAAGAGCAGCAGGCACGAAGGGCTGAAAAACAGGAAGGCACCACCAGTTTAGCAGTGATTGAAAGGTTGGCAGAGCTTAAGCCATGTGACCTAGATCCACTTGCACCTGTTGTTGAAGGTAAACAAAAATATTTAAACTACTGACTTAAAAATGCAAATATCAGGGTGCTGTACCAAATATAAATTCCTGCATTGTCTGAAAAGGATGCGATACCAAACCAAAAACCAAAGTATAGAGGGCCTCGTTATGAGCACAGCATTGCAGTGAAAACGGGAGTAATGCAGTGGTAATTTTGTTACTGCTGCATTACCACACTGCTGTACTATGAGTATGCTGGTTAGGTGGATGATAAACCGTCAGCCACAAGCTGGAGGTACATCCTCCCCCTTACCACCAAAAATAAGCAAAATCAGCAGAATTACTACTGGTGGAATTACGCTGAAGGTAATTCTGCAGAACTATCTGTGGAGTCCTATATACTCCAAAAATTGGGACTTACACCACTCTACCACCATTTATAGTCCCACAGTAAATGTGCCGGACAAAGTGGAGGTATCAGTAATTCCATTTGGTGGTAATTCAGTGGATTTACCACTGAAATACTGACAAACTCATATGAGGCTCAGAATCGTTCTACTATAATCTTTCTTGGTATGACATAAATAGACAGCTCTGTCATGCAGAAAAAGCAGCAAATACTGACCTGCCATTACAATTCAGAGGACAGTGATGTGTTTTTTAAGCTAAAGATTAGAAGGAGGTTGTTATGTTTCTTGGTGCATTACAGGTAGAAAATGCAATTATGGACACAACAGCGTGTGAAATCTGTTGTCTAGACTGGAACATTTCAAATCCCTAATCGTTTTTCAAGTGACAAGATGTACTTGATATGTTTGTTCTTTAAGAACTGGAGATATGTCTTTTAAAGTGACGGAATAAGAGAAAAAACACAAAAAAAGTATGTTTTATAGCCAAGGGGTTAAGCTAAAATTCAAATCAGAAATACAAGTTGAGGATTAAAAAAAAAGTTCGGCAAGTTCTTATTTAAAAATGGACAATAGCAGCATGCGGCTGGAAGAGCGACCATAGGAACACTCGCCACGTAGAAGAGTAAGTGACTTGATCCGCCTTTTGCACGCACACCCTGGACACAGCAAATAACGCTTGGCGTTTTAAGGGTTGAGGAGAAACATGTTTGCAGTCGACAAACAACTGACCCCTCCCTGGATGAACCGGACATCTAATGTGCATACAAGCGACACGCAGGAATTCCTCAATAGTCACCTCACTAGCTATTAATTTAAATGCGAGGCATTGATTTTAGGAAGATATCTGATTGCCTCCTCACACTTGGGCCCATAATGAAACCTACGTGTGCAGCCCGAAGCAGCTGTTGAGATTTTGGGGGTGGTACTCTAGCAGGGACATTCTGAACATTTAAGTGTTAAGGAAATATATGTTCGCACTTAAATACATTATCTATGTATTTATTTATTTATTTATTTATTTATTTATTTATTTATTTATTGTTTCAAAGCGCCCACGGGTCAACAGGGAGGGAACATGGGATTGCAATTCAAATAAAATACAGTGGGTGAAAGTGAATAAAATACAGTGGGTGAAAGCGACGGCCGAACCTAAGTTGTCTTGAGAGTATTCAGAACGTGCAGGTGCAGCAAGGAAGAGGGCAGCGGGGTGGGTGCTAAGGTGTCCGTGCCCGAGGGTGAACTAAAGAATAGTCCTATGCAGCTAGGGGTGGTGTTGGGTGGACAAGTGCAAGTCTCCAGTGCTGAGGGTAGACAGAAGCTGGGGAGATTGGGTGCGAGCGGTTAAGGGCCTCAGGATGCTTAAGTTTAGTTTAGTTTTGTTATTTATTTATAAAGCACACCTAACCCTAAGATAACTGGGCACATGAACTTGGTACAAGGTTTAAAAAATATAAAACAGTGATAAGAAAACAACAGAGAGAACACAGTAGTGACAAGCCGACTCAAAGTTACACTGTAGTCGGTGGACAAGTGAATACAAGTCAGTGCAATTAGCAGAAGCTACAGTTGTGAGACACAGGCATATGGCAGAGACTGATCAAGTGGCCTTATCTGTAAACCAGTTCTTTACTTTGCTTTTGAATGGCCAGAAGGAGTGTTCGGTTCTGATCATAAGTGGAAAAGAGTTCCAGCATTTGGCAGTTTGAACTGGGAAGCTAGCTCGTCCATGTAACGCTCACCTGATTCCCGTAGAGGCGCCGGTCTTGACTGGGCGTATACCGTATCTTCAAAGGTGATGTGTAACACACGGCTGGCTCTTTGGGCTGGACCACTGTGCACTGTATGTCTGGCTCGAAGGGTAAGATGTCTGCAGATAGAAAATGTGGGATTAATGAACTGGGTTTTTGAATGTCTCTCTCTTCTTCCCTTTCTCTTCTCCTGTAGAACCCCAAAGGTTAACGCTCTCACCTTAGGTAAGTGAACGCCGTGATCTCCATCTGCCTCGAGGCAGGGTCCTGTACCAGTTTCTTCACTGGATAAGGGGAGCAGGCCTCTTGACTTCAGAGGACTGCTGTCCGTCGTTTACTGCACGAACGGTAAGTTTCGAGTAATTCTAATGTCTTTAAAGTCTTTAGTAATGATGTCTCTTGTTTTGCAGGGTTCCGGCGATGGCGGATGGCGGGCTGAAGTGAGTTGAAGATGGAGCCCGTGTGATGAATAGAAGCGCCTGGAAGCACGTAAGTAAGCGCTTGTTGCCTGCTTCACGATGCGCTCTAACTGTCTTTTTATTTTGCAGGTACAAGTTCGGGGCGGCTGCAGGGTGCCGGAATACCCACTGGGTTAGATGTGGAAAGGAGTAATGGCACGTGAGTATTAAAGTTCCCCAATGTCTTTAAACGCACCTTGTTTTGTCTTTCAGATGCGGGATGCAGCGCCGAAGGCCAAAGAGTTGGTAAGCTTTTGTCTTTCAGATGCCGGAATGCAGTGTGAAGACCTCCGGAGCGCACGAAGAGTAGGCAAGCCTTTGTCTTTCAGATGCCGGAATGCAGCGCGAGGCGTTGGTGACAGCCGATGGACCAGGTAAGTGAAGAGCTGTCACTGAAGACCGTAATGCTAACCTGTTCTTTCTTGTCTTTATAGGTGTTGCTGAAGACTGGATTCAGGATGGTAAGCCTTTTTCCTTAGGCCCAGGATCAGATGCAGAAGACACGATGAGCGTTCTGCTGCTGAGGATGCAGAATAACGCAAAGCAAGATTCATCCATCGGGTGTGGTTTAAATAGCCTCCTGTAGTGCTTAGGTGTCTCCTTCCACAGCCACGCCTAGGTAAGAAAAGAGTTCCTGCTTTCCAGAAGAGTTCCTGTGTTCTGAATCTAGGGAGTGGCTCCTGCCCCACCCAACAGGAAAAGTAGTTCCAAACAGAAGAGGATCAGAGACTCAACTGGCAGGCAAGTAAGCAGCATGGTCTGCTGCAGGTAAGTCCACCCAAGCATTATGAGCCCGGCGCTTCCAGCGCTGGGACTGGGCATATTTATGAGCCTGGTGCCACTGGCGCCAGGACTGGGTCCAAAAGGTCCCAATTGGGACTGGTTGGCACTCGGAACCTGGGTTATGGATCTGCTTCCAAGGGAGTTGGGAAAACCCTGAGCTTTTGGAAGCAGAGATCATGACAGTACCCCCCCTCAAGGCCCCTCCCAAACCGGGCTTCTCTGGGGGTTTTGGCTTGTCAGGAAATGTTCGCTGAAATCTTTTGATTAGGCGAGGAGCGTGGACATATTCAGCAGGTTCCCAGGATCTCTCTTGGGGGCCGTAGCCTTTCCAGTCAATTAGGTAGAATAGTTTAGATTTGGAGATCTTGGAGTCCAGAATGCTTTTGACTTCAAACTCGAGTTCTCCATCAACTAGGATAGGTTTTGGAGATTTGGTTAGTCGGGTTTGAGGTTGCACGGGTTTTAATAGAGAGACGTGGAAGACCGGATGTATCTTCATGTGCGGGGACAAGTCCAACTTGACCGCTACTGGGTTTACTATGGTAGTGATGGAATAGGGACCAAGGTATCTTGGGTTGAATGTGCGTGGCCCTTTTAGAGGTAGATATTTGATGGATAACCAGACTTGATCCCCTACTTGATATTGAGGGGCTTCCTTCCGATGTTGATCTGCTCCTTTCTTGTATTGTTCTTTAGCCCTTTGAAGGTGAGAAACAGCTTCCTTAAAGGCTTGGGTGATTGTAGAATGCAGGTAGTCTACTGCTGGTGTTTCAAGATCTTGGAGGGGATCCAACTCCGAGGTTCGAGGGTGACTGCCGTACAAAAGAAAAAACGGGGTTTTCCCAGTTCCCGAATGGACAGAGTTATTGTAGGCATATTCGGCTATCCAAAGGATGCCTTTCCAAGTTTTTTCAGTTTGTTGCAGCATGCAGCGTAAATACTGTTCCAGAGTTTGATTGGTCCTCTCGGTTTGTCCGTCGGTCTGAGGGTGGTGACTGGTCGATAGTCTCACATCAATTTGAGCCGACCGACAGCAACTTCGCCAAAAATGAGAAATAAATTGACTACCTCGATCAGAAATTAGAACCGAAGGAAAACCGTGCAGTCGGACGATGTTTTCGAGAAATTCTCGGGCCAGAGTTGCTGCTGTTGGCAAGCCTTTGAGCGGAATGAAATGCGCCATCTTGGAGAATAAGTCCACGATTACTAGAATCATATTGTATCCGGAACATGGAGGTAGATCGGTGATGAAGTCCATAGAAAGCGTATGCCAAGGGCGAGGTGGGATGTCAATAGGGCGTAAGAGGCCTGCTGGTCTTTCCTTTTGACTCTTGTTTTGGGCGCATACTCCACAGGACATTATAAAGTCTCTGATATCTTTTTTCCAAGACGGCCACCAGAAGTAGCGCTTGATCTTTTCTGAGGTCTTGGCCATACCGGGATGTCCTTCCATTAAAGAATCGTGATAACAAGAGATTACTTTTTTCTGTAAATCTGTGCTGGGTAGGTATAATCGTTCTTGGAAATACAATAAGTTGTCCTTTACTGCAAAGTCCTTTCCCTGCAGATGCCAATTCTGTATGTCTGCTGGAGTTAGAAGTTGCCTGGCTTTATCCTTAACTTCCTCTATGGATTCTGTGGCGATTACACCCAGAATTCTTTGTTCGGGAATGATTGGTACAGGTTTAGGGTTGATCAAGTGTTCTTCCACTCCCATCCGAGAAAGGGCATCAGCTTTACCGTTTTTTGTACCAGGTCGATAGGTAATTATGAAGTCAAACTCGGCAAAGAATAATGCCCAACGGAGTTGTCTAGAGGATTGGGCTTTTGCGGTTTTCAAATATTGCAGGTTTCGGTGATCCGTAATCACAGTAACGGTGTGTCGGGCCCCCAGCAGATAATGCTGCCAAGCCTTAAAGGCAGACTTGATAGCCAGAAGTTCCTTGTCAGTAATCGTGTAATTGATTTCAGGAGGCGAGAATTTGCGGGACCAAAATGCCACGGGATGCAACTGATTGGTTACCGGGTCCTTTTGTGATAGAACTGCCCCCATGGCAAGGCTTGAAGCATCAGTTTCCACGATGTAGGGGAGTTCGGGGCGAGGGTGTTTTAAGATTGGTGCAGAGATAAATTTAGTCTTCAAATCCTGGAAAGCTTGTTCCGCCTCGGTAGACCATTCAAAACGTTTGTTTTTCTTTAACAAGGTAGTGATGGGCTGGACTATTCGAGAGAATTCGAGGATAAACCTGCGGTAAAAGTTAGCGAAGCCTAACATGCTTTGCACACCTTTTACGGAGGATGGTGATGGCCATTTGAGAACTGCATCGACCTTCTTTGAATCCATACGCACTCCGCCAGGTGATAATATGAATCCCAAGAATTCAACTTCAGTCACGTTGAAAACACATTTTTCCAACTTAGCGAAAAGTTTGTGTTGACGCAATCTTTCGAGGACCATTTTCACGTGTTTCCGATGTTCAGATTCCGATGAAGAATAAACGAGGATGTCGTCAATGTAAACAACAACACACACATCTATGAGCTCTCTGAGGACATCGTTCATAAAATATTGAAAGGCGGCCGGGGCATTACAAAGTCCGAAGGGCATGACCTGATATTCAAATAGCCCATACTTGGTGCGGAAGGCCGTCTTCCATTCATCGCCCTCTTTTACTCGTACCAAGTGGTAAGCTCCTCTAAGATCCAGCTTTGTATATATGCATGCTTTTCTGACTTGGTCCAGGAGTTCAGGGATCAAAGGTAACGGATATCTATTCTTAACGGTGATCTGGTTCAGGGAGCGATAATCTATACAAGTTCTAAGGTCTCCTTCCTTTTTTGGAACGAAGAACAAAGCTGAAGAAGCAGGGGACTTGGAAGGACGAATAAACCCATTTGCCAGGTATTGATCCAGGTATTGTCGAAGGTGAAGGTTCTCAGGCTCGGTGAGGGCATAAATTCTACTACAAGGAGGAGTAGATCCAGGTATCAGGTCGATCTGGCAGTCATAAGACCTATGAGGAGGTAGAGAGTTAGCCTCATCCTTCCGGAAAACATCTTGGTATTCTAGGTATTCGGGAGGTAACTGGGGAGTCTCTGAAGAAATTGCTGCCAGTGCAACACCAGGTGGAGGATGACAAGTAGAGACACATTCTGGAAACTGGACCGTTCTTGCTCGCCAATCGATCAGAGGATTGTGTTTCTCTAACCAAGGTATTCCTAGAATAATCTGAAACTGAGGGGCCTTGATCACATCGAACACGATCTTCTCATGGTGTCCATCTTGACTTACTAGTGTCACTTCTTGAGTGGTATGCGTTACTGGCCCGGAGGCTATCTCCGTACCATCCACCGTAGTAATGACGTCCTTTACAGCCTTGGGACAAAGAGTTAGATTCATCCTCAAAACCATTTCATGATCCACATAATTGCCGATGGCACCGCTGTCGACGTAACCTTCAATTGCATGTAATCGATCCGGATTATCAGGGCTAATGAGGACCATAGGTATCACGAAATGCGAGGTCACGGAACTGGTTTTCACGCTCGGCAAGAGGACCTCTATTCTTGTCGGGCGAGGTCGTTTCCCTGCTCAGAGTTTGTAACTTTGGTAACTGCAGCTCCTACTGCCTTCTTGGCAGGTTTCACCGGACAGTCTCGAAGAAAGTGCCCTGAGTTTCCGCAATAGAGGCATAATTGCAACTGTTTTCTCCTTTCCCGCTCCTTTTGTGTTAGAGGACCTTTCAGACCCCCTATTTGCATGGGTTCCCCGGAGTCTGCTCCTTTGGAAGGAGTTGGCGGTTTGGAAAATACTCGAGCATCAAACTTGGAATGATCGGCCTTCCTGTTCTGCAGTCTGTGATCTATTTGAACGACTAAGTCTATATAGTCCGAACAATCTTGTGGGGGATTCACTACTTGGCCTAACACATCTTTGAGCTCTCCGCGTAGACCTCTATAAAACAGCGTAATCCTTTTGTCCTCAGGCCAGTGAGTTTCCACTATCAGTCTGTTGAAAGACGCAATATAAGCCAAAAGGTCTTGATTACCTTGTCGCAACGAAAGAAGCTCATTGTCCAAGGCCTGCCCCTGTGAATGTCTTGCGAACAGTTTTTCCATACTGAGCTGAAAAGCTTGAAAATCATGGAGGACCGGATCATCTTGATTTACTAGAGGGATCGACCAGTCTGCCGCATTGCCACTAAGGTACGAAAGCACGAAAGCTACTTTAGCTTGATCAGTTGGAAAGGCTGCTGGCCGGCATAAGAAATGCAACTGGCACTGATTAATAAATACTGCAAACCTCTTTGGGTCACCAGAAAATTGTTCGGGCGGAGCCAGAGGTACATTCCCAGGTAGGTTGATCTGCACTGGATTCATAGAGGATGTAGAAGGAAGATTTCCCCCAGATGCGGGTAACGGGGTCTGTCCGGCTTGTGACTGTAGCAATTGTCTAGCGAGATCATCTGTTCGCTCCTTGGAAATAATCAGTTCCCTTCTTAGAGCGTTCGTTTCCTGACGGGCTGCATGCACTTCTGCCCTTAGTTCCCCAAGTAACTGGGCTAGCTGGTCGGTATCCGAGGTTTCCATAGCGCCTGGACGGGAGTTTTGTGGTAGGCTTTGCGTTCTGTAACGCTCACCTGATTCCCGTAGAGGCGCCGGTCTTGACTGGGCGTATACCGTATCTTCAAAGGTGATGTGTAACACACGGCTGGCTCTTTGGGCTGGACCTCTGTGCACTGTATGTCTGGCTCGAAGGGTAAGATGTCTGCAGATAGAAAATGTGGGATTAATGAACTGGGTTTTTGAATGTCTCTCTCTTCTTCCCTTTATCTTCTCCTGTAGAACCCCAAAGGTTAACGCTCTCACCTTAGGTAAGTGAACGCCGTGCTCTCCATCTGCCTCGAGGCAGGGTGCTGTAACCAGTTTCTTCACTGGATAAGGGGAGCAGGCCTCTTGACTTCAGAGGACTGCTGTCCGTCGTTTACTGCACGAACGGTAAGTTTCGAGTAATTCTAATGTCTTTAAAGTCTTTAGTAATGATGTCTCTTGTTTTGCAGGGTTCCGGCGATGGCGGATGGCGGGCTGAAGTGAGTTGAAGATGGAGCCCGTGTGATGAATAGAAGCGCCTGGAAGCACGTAAGTAAGCGCTTGTTGCCTGCTTCACGATGCGCTCTAACTGTCTTTTTATTTTGCAGGCACAAGTTCGGGGCGGCTGCAGGGTGCCGGAATACCCACTGGGTTAGATGTGGAAAGGAGTAATGGCACGTGAATATTAAAGTTCCCCAATGTCTTTAAACGCACCTTGTTTTGTCTTTCAGATGCGGGATGCAGCGCCGAAGGCCTCCGGAGCGTGCGAAGAGTTGGTAAGATTTTGTCTTTCAGATGCCGGAATGCAGTGTGAAGACCTCTGGAGCGCACGATGAGTAGGTAAGCCTTTGTCTTTCAGATGCCGGAATGCTGCGCGAGGCGTTGGTGACAGCCGATGGACCAGGTAAGTGAAGAGCTGTCACTGAAGACCGTAATGCTAACCTGTTCTTTCTTGTCTTTATAGGTGTTGCTGAAGACTGGATTCAGGATGGTAAGCCTTTTTCCTTAGGCCCAGGATCAGATGCAGAAGACACGATGAGCGTTCTGCTGCTGAGGATGCAGAATAACGCAAAGCAAGATTCATCCATCGGGTGTGGTTTAAATAGCCTCCTGTAGTGCTTAGGTGTCTCCTTCCGCAGCCACGCCTAGGTAAGAAAAGAGTTCCTGCTTTCCAGAAGAGTTCCAGTGTTCTGAATCTAGGGAGTGGCTCCTGCCCCACCCAACAGGAAAAGTAGTTCCAAACAGAAGAGGATCAGAGACTCAACTGGCAGGCAAGTAAGCAGCATGGTCTGCTGCAGGTAAGTCCACCCAAGCATTATGAGCCCGGCGCTTCCAGCGCTGGGACTGGGCATATTTATGAGCCTGGTGCCACTGGCGCCAGGACTGGGTCCAAAAGGTCCCAATTGGGACTGGTTGGCACTCGGAACCTGGGTTATGGATCTGCTTCCAAGGGAGTTGGGAAAACCCTGACCTTTTGGAAGCAGAGATCATGACAGTCCAGTGGTTTTTAGGTTAAACCTGGGGATACTCAGGCGATGTGTGTAGTTAGATTTGGTGGGTCTGGCTGATTGAGTTCTAGTGATTTTGACTGCAAGGTATTTAGGGGCAGTATTGTGCAGGCATTTATGCATGATAGCTAGCATGCAGAGCAGGATCCTCTCGCGAATCGGGAGCCAATGGGAGTCCTGTCTGATATTTGATATGTGGTGGGACCTGAGTATATTTAGAGCAGCCCTCAGGGCATTATTCTGAAGGACCTGTATTCTATTCAGGCTATGTTCTGAGGAACCTAAGAATATTGAGTTACAGTAATCCAACCTGGATAACACTAATGCTCTAGCTAAAGTATGCAACTGTTCGAGGACAAGTAGGATTTGCATGCGTTGATGAGCTTATTAGTGTAGGCAGTTGTGGCGGAAATCGCACTTCCTTGTCTTTTGAGTAATAGGGTAGAGTCTAAATAGACTCCTAGGGTCTTCACATCCTTACCAACCTTGATAATGTTACCGTCAATGTTGAAGGAGGATTAACGATAGTCAAGTTTGTTCAGGCGAGTCTGCTCCAATGAGCAAAAGCTCCATCTTATTGTCATTGAGACTCAGACTATGTAAAGCCATCCAGGCTTGTATTTCCTGCTAGATATAATTTATCAATTTAGCCTCATCTTCATAGCAACTAGTGAGCATGATGAGAACCTGGGTGTCATCAGAGTAATTTGTATAGGTGACACCCATACTGTCAAGGGTCTGACACACTAATCACAATAACTGTAAGATTAGCAGAGCAGGGAAGAAGGGAAGGAGGAGGAAAAGAGGAAAATCTTGAGGTGCTTTCGGAACTTAAGATGTGCCTGCTCAAGATGCAGAGGAAGGGGTAGGCTGTTCCATAGGAGGGATCCAGTTGAGTTAAGCAAAAGACCTACTGCTCTCTGGTGAATCCCTTTATATACAGGGAGTTGGTATCAGAGGAATGTAGAGGTCTAGAGGGAGAGTATTTTGTAAGAGAGAGTTGCAGGTACTGTGGTCTCTGGCCTCAGACAGCCTTGTGGATGATGCAAAGGAATTTGAATTTTATCCAAGCAGCAAACGGAAGCCAGTGGAGACTTTTTAGGGCAGGAGAGATGTGGTCCCTGGGCTTAAGGCTAAGGTTAAGTCTTGCTGCTCTATTCTGGATTAGCTGAAGGGGTCACAGAGTGGAAGGAGGAGGAGGCTGTTGCAATAGTCAAGCCTAGAGAGAACCAGTGCTCAGAAAACATTGAGCTTCTGGAGGAAGGTGAGAAAAGGGAGAATTCCTTTGAGAAGAAGATTTGAAGTGGGACTTCTTGGAAATGTCCTGAGTGTGAGGGAGGAAGGAGAGAGATGAGACCAAGATGACTTTGAGGTTTCTGGCTTCTGAAGAAAGAGCAGGGGGAGAGCCCAAGGTGGGACTGCAGAGAGATGGGAAGAAGGAGGGGGCATGGGCCCCAACTGGAATGATCTCAGTTTTGCTGGCATTGAGGCAGAGATTGTTGGGTGTGCACCAGGTCTGGATGGCAGATTGGCAGTCAGGCATAAAGGAAGGTGCGAGTGAGTCAGCAGGAAGTCTGAAAAAGAGTTCAATGTTGTTTGCATGACACTGGAAGTTGGGGAGAAGGAGATGAGGCGTGCCAGCTGAGCATGGTAGATGTTAAAGAGAAAGGAGGAGAGGAGAGATCCCTGGGGGACACCACAGGTGGATAATGAGGTAGGAGAGAAGAAGGTGCACCAGGATAACTTGAGAAGAGTGGTCAGTTAGGGAAGAGGTCAGCCATTCCAGTGCCAGACCCGACATGCCAAGGGTATCATGCAGCCTTTGTATGAGGAAGGAATGGTTGACAGTGTCAAATGCAGTGGAGAGATCAAGTAGGATGAGGACTGCAGGGGGGTTGGAGTTAAGCCAGCTCTTCACAGGTGTTCAGTAGAGCAGTCTCTATGCCTCTGGATGCTCAGAATCTGGATTGATGATCGTCTAGACCACTGACAACTTAAGTGTGCAAGTTGAGTTGGGTCAAGGCCAGCTTCTCCAGCAGTTTTCCCAGGAAGGGGATGATTGAAATAGCGTGGTAGTTGGATGGACAGGTAGGGTTTTCTGAAGGATTTTCCAGGAGCAGGAACACAAGGCAATGCTTCAGGAATGAGGGGAAAGAAGCAGTGGCAATAGAGTTGTTGCAGGAATCACACTTTTCAACATTTACAATCTTGCCTAGTGCTAAAATCCAAGTATCAATTGAAACACTGCGTAACATACAAAGTTTGAAAACTGACAGCCTCTATGCCAAAATCTGGGTGCAGTACCCGGGGCTGCCTGAATGACAGCTGTCAGAGTTACTAAGGCAGCTGTAAAATGACGTAAAACTCAAACGTCTGCTGAATTAGCAACATAAACAGGATTGTTCCCAAAAAGGAATACAGGTTTTAGTTGTGTTTTGATTCCACAGATTTTAAGGCCAAGAAAATAATGTATTTGTATGTAATGTAACAAATGTGGGTTTTTATTAAGTTTAAGAAGTAATTAGCTTGGCTAAAGTTGAAAAAGAATTGGGAAAGCAGGTTTCTTCCCAGAGCGAGGGCCTTCCCGCCAGCAGAAACTCACAGGGAGGTGTCAATTGCAGCGATGGGACAGACTCTGGTATACAGAGAGCAAAGTAACAATGACCATCCTCCAACCCAGGACATCAAAGGTGTGAAAGGCTGTAAAATTGCTGCAGCACAGGAAACTCCTGGCTGACAGAAGCACATTCCAAAGGAGGGGGCCGCCACATGTTTCAAGGAGTGACAAATACTGACCATTTGGTGTTACCAGGATATGTAAAGGGCATTTTTAGAAGGTGTATAACTTATTATCAAAAGGGGTGCACAATCTGAAAATGGCAGATTAATTACCCTAATTTTTAGCACTACCTTTGGAAACAAAGTACAACCGTGTAGCTTATTCTGAACAGGAATGGAAATAAATGTGGGTTTATGGGGTCTATATTTCCGCTAAAATTGTGAAACTTTATACACTCATCCCCATGTTAAACACACACATTTGTGGAAACTTGCATAAAAATTGAAAAGTGTGTTCATAGCAAAAAGGGCAAAAGTCTGTAGAAAGGGGAGGCATGATCCCACAGCTACGGGGGTTTGAGGAATAGCTGCTATGTAAAATATGCAATCTGTGCATGTGAATTTATAGAGGTTGCACATGTGTAAATATGTATTTTGCCAAAATTAGACTTTGTGTTCCAGTGGCTAGGGGTGGATTCTCAGCATCATAAAATTATACCATAAAGATGACACTCTGTTTCTCTCCTCCTATCAAGGCAGAGAGAAGACTCTGACCCAATCACCTTTCAAAGGGGCAAGCTTAGCTAAGCCGGCCCATACACCCCTTTGTGATGTCATTTTTAATAGAGACAGCTGACAGCACACAAGGACTCACTGATCCAGCCACCTTCCAGATTCCGGCAAAGCACTCTGATCCAGCACTGTGATCCAGCTTTCTACATCCAGCGTTAAATATTCGTCCAGATCCAGATGCCAAATCTCCGGCCAGCAATAGAGACTATTGATATCCAGCAGGGCCCTAATCCTAAAATGTATTCTCTCCACTCAGTAAAGCGCTGTTTGGGTGAGAAGGCCTCTTGAACCATTATCCAGCAATTCTCTGGCTTGCCACAACTACGCTTGCCTGGGGAACACACCATCCAGCTGATCCAAATACCCACAGACTAGGAGAGCAGATGCTGTGCCAATCCGGCAACCGGCCCAGATGATCCAGTCCCGTGCCTGAGGTGCTGCCTTTCTTAGACCAGACCCACTCCATGACCAGAACTGACAGTCCCATTTAAAAACGTATCCAGTGTGTATAAATCGGAAGAACTGTGTCCCATGGTATATTTGCATAGTCTTGTCCCTATTTCCAACCCATCCTATCTTTCAGTCAGAACCAGTATTGTTAGGAGTATCTTTGCCTTGTCTGATCCCTATTTCCAACCCATCCTATCTTTCAGTCAGAACCAGTATTGTTAGGAGTATCTTTGCCTTGTCTGATCCCTATTTCCAACCCATCCTATCTTTCAGTCAGAACCAGTATTGTTAGGAGTATCTTTGCCTTGTCTGATCCCTATTTCCAACCCATCCTATCTTTCAGTCAGAACCAGTACTGTTAGAACTATCTTTGCTCTTCCCCTTTGCTTCTCATCTGAAGAAGTCGGGTTTCCTTATCAGGTGGTCACCATGATCCAGTGACGGTAATCCCTGTGTGGTATTTGCTTCTTCATAGTCATCCCCTAGTGTAAGCAAACACATTTTTTCTGTTTTTCATTCTCGTGCCTATTTTACAAAAACGACCCTTCACTAAAACCTCCATATCTCCCTCAGTTTTTGTGATAGAAACGAAATTTCAACTCCTACTTGTAGCCAATATCCATATCTATCTATCATTTCAAATCAGTGCAATTCTCCCATTATCGTGAATATCGCGCACTGAAAAGTTTGCCACGAATTTCCAATTTGATGAATTTTTACACATGTAAAATAGCTTTTAACTCCTTCCGACTTGGACTTTAAGATTTAAATTATTTTCTGTTGACCAAATCATCTTGTGCTTGTGTGCAACTATCCAAAGCGGCTCCCATAAGAATGTATACAATTTCAGCAATTTTGACCATATTTGGTGTTTTTGCCCAGTCCATTCTAAAGACAATCTGATAAGCCATTCTGACAGCTGGACAGTCAATTCCGTTTTCTCTTGTGTTTGAAAGGGGGAAAGTGGGACTGATATTCTGTTTGATGTGTGCCATTCCTGGATACCTGCTCTCTCCTCCTATCTCTTTACATTGCCTATTGGGGGGCCAAGGGGTGTTGCAGGGGGAACTGCTAACCACAGTGCTATCTGATTTGAACCAACACAAAAGTATTATTTTCTTTGCTGCAACTGTTTTGCTCATTACTTACTGCTTGTTTATTAAAGATATTATTTAGTGTTCTGTCACCCCATTGGTGATTGTTGTTTATCTATTAAAACATATTGTGATAAAATTTTAAATACACCTTCCTTTACAAATAAATATTTACCTCTGCAAACCAGCCTGATTCCTGGTTCAGTGTGACCAGGGGTGGGGGGAGTTCCAGGAGAAGGGTGTGATATGAGTGGTATATCATTCAGAATAATGAACTTTTAGACAAAAACAAATAAGGATTTCAGTTGTGCACTACATGCTGGGCTTTGACTAGGGTGTATTCTGGATTGAAATCACTTACAGCTTGGGCGATCGTCCGGGATCCTGAATTAGACATACCACTTGTGCCAGCCTAAAACAGCGTGCTAAATGACGGGGTACATACACCTTGTTGGGTTACCATACTGTGCTACACCGTAAAAGCACCCCTCAATAGAAATACTCAAAGGAGTTGGGCCTGTTTGCAAAAGTAAAGTAACCCTGAGATAAGCCAGAAGAAAATTAATATTTCCGGAATGGCGACCCCAGTGGAAATCAATATTTCAAGGGAACACTTACTGCACAAATTGTTTTTCAGGGGTGAATGCGTAGAACAGGATAAACAGGTATGGCTGCAGGGAATAATACAAGAAGTCACTGAAACCAACCTTAATATCTGGCAGGACAAGGAGCTATTACATCAAGCACCCAGTGAGCTGTACATGACTCTTAAAATAAAAGAGGAGCAATGCAAAATTGCCAAAAAGCAGCCTACCTGTACCTCCACGTATGAGTTATACAAGAAAAATATGCAGACCATGTAGACTTCACAAAGAGGCAAGGGGAAACACTGCAGAAAATCCAGACTAATCTGGACTCTGCAGAGCAAAGGCTCCAGAGTAGCCAAGAAGCAGAAACAGAGGCTAGGCAGTATGCAACCAAACTGCAAAATAACTGACGCTCTTGCTGCAAAAGAATGCAGAGCAAGATGCCCAAGTACTGAAACTGCAAAAAGAGTGTCAAGAAAGATTGGACTCTTTAAAACAGAGCCAACAAAAACTGGCGCAACAATTAACTTTGAACAGAGGCTGTGCAGAACAGCTCCACGTCTTACAAGACCAGACAGACCAATTAAAAGAGGAAAATAAATTGATTATCAAAGACATAGAATCCCAAACAGAGTTTGATGAGGAGCACCAGAAAGCTGGTGCATTCAAAAAACAAAGGGACGATCTGGCTGCACAGAGGGGCACTCTAACTCAGGAAAGGGACGCCTTAGGCCAGGAAGTCAGTCACTTAAAAACAAAGTTAGAAGAAAATCACCTGGCCCTTCAGGAACTTGGTGAAATCAAAATTGATTATGAAAAGCTGTTAGAGCACACCAGGCGGGTGGAGGAGGTGCTGGCAAAGAATAATCAGGCCAGTAAGGACCAAACTCAGGAGGTGAGTCTCCTGCAGCAAAAATTGGCCCAATACTCCCAATCCAGACAGAAAGCACAGAGAGACAATGAAGCTCTCTGTGAAAAGAATGACAGGCTCCATAGACAGATAGCGATGACAGAACAACTCATAGAGACCAGTAAGGCCTTAATAGAGGAGCAAAAAGGTCAGGTCTTGGCATGTCAACAAGAAATAGGGGCTGAAAGAGATGAGGTAAGATGTGAGAGAAACCTCTGAGCATAACCTCAGGAACCCTGGCATCAGGGACTTTAATCCCTTCAATTCCAGGGACTCTGCCACCCCCATGTCCACTGGCTCATATGAACCAAGGACCACAGGGATGGTAGACTTCTACACAATGGGAAATATGGGACTAATAGATCACCGCCTCCCAGAAATGGATGGGCGGGTATCTATATACAGGTTCCCAAGTGCTAGGGCCATCTTCTCTGATCAGGGAGACTCCAGTGAGGGGAGGATCAGAGAACTGGATCTTCAGAAATATCCCAGCTAGGACAGTGGGGGTTAGGGGTACTCAGCCAATCCTGGGAGCAAGGGAGAGTCAGAAGACTCTTCTGAGCGCCACAGGTCTCAAGAGACTAGGCCCCCACATTCTACCAGCCATTCCCAAGCTTGCAGAATCAGGGAGAGACTAGAAGATCAGACAGCCACCTCTGGTAGCAGTGCCTCTGAGTCAGAGGATGAGTGGACCAGGGTGACCAGAACCAACAAGTTAAGAGGGTTCTGCTGAAAGATCTCCTGAAGCAAATCAAAGCTATTAGGAGTGTCATCATGCCCTACCACAAAAATGCCAAATATTCAGTTTGGGAGCACCTTGAATTGTTTGAGCAAATGTTGGAGACTTTTCACCCGAAGGACAGCCAAAGTTGTTTTCAGTATGTAAAGTGGACATTTTCACCTGAGTACTCCAGCTTCTTTGCGGGGCTGGAGGATCAGAACCATTCAAGATGGTCCACCTAAAGGGCGGCCATCCTAAAGCATTTTTCTATTCATAGAAACCCTCAAGAGGCCCGCAAGGCAACCTACAACCTGCAATGTGAGGAAGACCAGGCCCCACAAGAATTTGTCCAAGAATTGAAACGTGCTTTTGTGCAGACCACCAGGAGGGTGCGCACTGACAGTAGGGAATTTATTAATACTTTCTTTCATGCCCCCTCTAAATATATAATGACCTAGCTAGTGAAGTACTTTCATGAGAAAACATCACTAGACTGGTTCATTGAACAAGCAACTTGCATCTACAAAGTGCAGAAGCCACTAGAGAGTAAAAATACTAGCAACAGCTCAAAACCAACAAACACCCCTGCTGCTGCAAAGGTGGCGGAGGTGAAGGTTGCCCCCATTTTAGATCTGGAGATGGGGGGCCCAAAAATCTTCCCATGCAGAATCCTACCAACCGCAGACCCAGAAGGCCTATGGGCCAATCCCAGAGAGGGAGTCAGGGAGGTAACCCCACCAATGGGGCCCCTAAATCCCCTGAATACATCAGCCCACGATATAAGGGCAACAGGCCCATCCTTGGCTATGTGTGGACTCCTCCAGCCCAAGGGGAGGGGGGATCCAACCAGGCAGCTGCCAACCTAGGGAACTTCCCTCCTCACTTTCCCCAGGAGGGCAGTAATCCCTCAAATGCCGGGCCCACTTTCTTTCCCCGGTACGCGCCAAACCTCAACCCTCAAAACAACCCTTCTTTCTTTCCCCACTTTCCTGAGTCCAGACAGCCCAATCTGGGAGAGGGGAAGCCAAGCGTGGAGGGGTACCAAAACTATCCTAACCACAGCTATTATGCGAGAAGGGATAATGACCCTTCCTGTGATCAACTAAGGGTAGACCAGAGGACCCCGTACTAGCCAGAGCGGGTGTCCCAACTGGAGCACCAGGTCCAGAGTGCCAGCTCCAGAACATGGCACAGGATCTGGGTTGCATGCTGAGGGCTCAACAGAACCCTCATATGAGCATGGTGACTCAGAACACCTCAAATCAAGGGTCTGGGGCTCAGAACAATGACGGGGGAAGAACACGGACAACCCACCAGTTCCCAGGGAGGAGGCACAGGGGGAAGGCCGGGTGTAAAGCCTTAGAGGATGCTTCCTTCCCCACTTGTGAAAATCCCCTGGAAACTCAGGGAGCGGAACCAAAATCTTCTTCCCCTGAAAATCTGCAACCTAAGGAACAGAGGAGGGGTAGGAGAAATAAAGAGCTTGAAAAGCCCTATTTTGAAGGAGAGGGTTCCTCAGAGGATCCTGGGAAAAGGATCTTCTCCTTCAGGGATGGGGGAACTCCTCTCAAAGAAAAATGGGTCCCAAGAGATCCTGATCAAGACTGGGTAGATGTGGGGACTGAGTTAAAACCGCCCATCATCAAACCCCAGAATGAGCAGCAAGAAAATCACCTTGTGGAAAACAATTCTAGTGACTGCCTCCAAAAATGGGGGGGGGGCAGAATAAGAACCAGGGGAGCCCATAACATCCTCCATATCCAATTGCCACCTCTTTCTTACAGGTTCCCAAGATCCCAAACAAAATTCTGCCCATATCACCCATCTGTCAGAACCCAAAGCACAGAAATTAACCCACCAATTGGCCAAAAATGTGCATTATCTTTGCCCACTTGAGGAAAAGGAGGGAAGATTTTATGCCCCGGTCCAAATACAGGGGCAATGTACAATTTTGGCACTGGTGGACATTGGATCCCAAGCCACCCTTCTGTCAAAAAGTGTCTTTTATCAGTTGAATTCAGGAAGGGGGGAGAAATAACAAATCCCTCTCACGCCTCTTCCTGGACAACTTCAGAACTTCGATGGGAAGGAAATTCATGTCGAGGGGACTGTGAATTTAGACATTAAAATTGGGCGACACAAGGTGAAGCACCCGGTCATAGTTCCGACTCCAGACGGCACACCGTGTTTACTAGGGAATGACATCCTGCGTAGATTGTCTCCCCTCATAAATTGTGTAAACAAGGTCCTCTGGACCCAGACTAAATAACCAATAAAATTGAAACATTGTGTCAACCATGTTAGTTTAAATGGCACATGGTTGAACAAAAATCTGACCAAATTGTTTCCGCTTCCAGAATAACCAAATCCCAGACATGACAGTAATTGCAGTAGGAAAACAAACTGGTGATGGGGGGTCCTCTCTATTTCTGAAAATCAACCTTCCTTCCAGTCTAAGGTTGCATTTCACACTGGGAGGAAACACTCTGAAATTCTATGCAAATTCACAATCAGATAACCCCACTTCTATAGTCCAAAATTATGAGAAATCAGCTCAAAGCTTGGCTGATATTCAGAAAATTGGAGAGCAGTTGTTCATCCCTATTCAGTTAAATGAAGGGACAGACTCTGTTCTCATCGGAGTATGTGTGAACAACGGTAAGAGCTTCATCAGCGAGGCCATGTTCCGCAAACTCCCAAAAGATCCAGCCATTCCCACATTTAATCTGTTAGATAAATGGGAAATGGACCTGGAAACACCCAATTCCAAACATCTCGTACCTAGCAGGTGTCTACTCAAAGTTTAGATAGGTAACAGGAGCATAATCCATAATTGTTGGGTTGTGCGAGATGTCCCTGCAGCATTTTATTTAGGCAGTGACATTCTCCATCGCTTTGCCATTAGTTTGGACCTAATAAACTTCAAAGCCTGATCCCACTTAGCGGGTAATCCCATGGACTTTGATGATCCAGAGAAAGCATTTCAGTCAGCTCAACAGCTGCCATAGGCAGTTGAAATTCAGATTGGAGAGGAAGTCACCATCCCAGAATGAACCTGACAATTCTCCCTTGAAGTACAAATTAAAAGAGGACAGAAACTGAAAAATCCTGATGCCTATGTTCATCTCAATGCCCATTTATAACAACATGGGTTGGGGGTAAACCCAACACTACTAGTCAATATAGAATATGACACCATTCCAATAGAGGTGGATATCAGCGACCTAAAGAGTATCACTCTGGGTGCAGGCACCATTATTGGAATGGCGGTTGATGACTGACATTTTTCAATAGATTTAGATAACGAACTGTTAGGACCAATCCCCACGGACTGTTTTGACAGTGATAGCGACAATGACACAACACCAGACAGGATCTTCACCCGGCATGGGGGGAATTCCCTGGTGTACTCTTCCTGCCCTTATGGTAAGGAAGATGTTACCTGTGACTTCAGGAGGGATGAGGTGATCTTTCAAGTCCACAAGGACTACCTTCCCAACCTGAAGCGATCAGTCCAAATCAGTACTTTGACCAGGGACTTCTCCAGCTAGCTGGATGAGGCCACTGAGATAGCCAAACCAGAAGTCTTTCCGGGCTTCAGGCAGATGGTTGAAGAGAGAGTCAACCTAGCTCATGCCTGTGAGACTCTGGAGCAAAAGCAAAAATTTAAACAAGTTTTCTTAGATTTTCAAGATCTCTTTGCGGTGGACTCATATGACTGTGGTCGCACTGACATCCACACAACAACAATTCCCACGGACCCTGGCATGACTCCATTGTTTGTGAAGCAATATCGCTTGCCTCTCGTATCAATGGAGTCCCTTACTGAAATAATTAAGAACCTTGAGTCCCGTGGGATAATTCGTCCAGTCCACAGCACCTTAAATTATCCGGTGCTGGGGATTTTGAAACCAAATGGCCAGTGGAGACTCTGTGCTGACCTAATTGAGAAAAACAAATGGGTCCATACTTTCCGATGGCCTCTTTCCTACATTGACCAAGGGCTGGCCTAGATCCAAGGGTCATGGGTATTCACTGCAATTGACCTGACCAATTGGTACTGGACTGTACCTGTCAGCAGAGAGGACCAATACAAGCTGGCCTTTACCTTTGGGGGGCAGCATTACACTTGGACCCGGACTCCCTTCAGATACATCAACTCTGGCAATTAATTTAACATCTTTCTGCATAAGGCCATGCCTGACTTGGGTGAAAGGGGACTCCTGGCCTATGTAGATGATGGTCTGATCAAAAGCTCAACTGTGGAGGAACAGATAGCGGAGATCCATTATATTTTGACTCAGTTGAGGGTTGCCGGAGCAAAACTCTCTTTCCAAAAGGCACAGTGGTGCAGGACCCGTGTCAATTTCTTGGGGCATGAGATAACTCCTGAGGGTCTCTGTCCCCTGGAAAAGAAAGTAGAAGCACTCCAGAAAATAAAACACTCCATAACTCTGCGGGAACTAAGGAGCCTCCTTGGACTAACTTATTACAGCAGAAAGTTCATTGAGGACTACGCAGAGATCACAAGACCCCTAATCCATCTGTTGAAGGGGGGTCAAGTGGGAGTGGGGACCAGAACAAGCCGAGGCAGTAAGACAACTCAAAAGGAGCCTCTCACAAGCACCTTACCTAGCTCACCCTGTCAAAAACAAGGAGTTCTTCTTGGAGACAGGGTTCTCAAATAAATGGTTGACTGTACTATTATATCAAAAGCATGTCAAGGTCAATAAAGTAATCTCCTATGTGAGTAAGACTTTATCCTCTGTGGAGGAAAAATGCAATGATTGTGAGAAGGCAGTCCTGGCAACGGTGTGGGCACTGAAGAATTACCACCCATTTATCCAGGGGGAACACATTATAGTGGAGACTCCACACCAACCTTTGCAATATCTTCAAAGTGACAGAATCCAGGCCGGAAATGTGAGTAATTCCCGAATTACTTCCTGGATTCTGTCAATGCAAGGCTTTCCTGTGGAGGTCAGATATGGCCAAAACAAGAAGAGTCCCCTCGCACAAGGTCTGGCTGACTTGCATGATTGTGCCAGAGAAAACTGACTCGAGGAGGAAAGTCTTAAAATCAAAGACCTTAATTCCCCACACAAAGTCTATGAAGAAGACCAGTGTGAGGGAATGCCCACAGTCTATGTGGATGGGTGCTCCTACCATGTTGACAACAACGGAGAAAAGGAACTTGTGGCCGGCGTGGGGAATGCATGGGTAAATGATGCTGCAGAACCCTCCGCTGGGTACAAAATCAGTCCCCGAATTAGACAAGTGGCAGAGCTGATAGCTGTGCATCAAGCCATCTTCACTGCCGTCCAACACCAACACCACAAACTGGTCATAATCACTGATTCAGATTATGTACCTAACAGGTTTGTGGAGCACCTGGTTAACTGGAAAACCAGAGGAATGTTGTGTGCTAATAATAACCCTTAAAACATGGAAAATTAATACAACATATTGATGATCTGGTAAACTCGAATGGGATGACCATCTACTGGACAAAGATTAAGGATCATTCTAAAGTAGAGGGACCAGACAAAACTGGAAATGACCTAGCTGATCAGCTGGCCAAACCGGAGTCATCCAAGGAGATCTACTTGAGATTGAGTCCCTGTTGAGGGAAATCCAGGTCACTGCTATCACTAGGTCCCAGACAAATGCTCACAATGAACTCTCAACTGCATACTGGAGTAAGGAGACCCCAGATGCTGATTTGATTACGACTCAAAAAGAGGATCCAATAACTGGTAAGTTTTATCAACACATTGAGGGCCCTGAGAACTTACCTCTGAAGGATACTGATTAGTTTGGGAAAGAGGACCTCAGAGTGTTGATGAAATGTCCAAAAATGTTCCAAATCCAAGACGGTTTGCTGGTAAGGAGATCCATAGCTGGCCATGACCAGTGGGTGGTCCCCACCTCATTCCGAAGCCTGTGCTAAGTCATGCCCATGATGCGGCCACAGCCAGTCATCGGTGGTTTCATACGACATTAGAAATCTTGTGAGAGGTTGTATACTGGCCACACAAGGGGCAGGACCTCGACCAATACTTGAAGAGGTGTCTTGTGTGTGCACAATTTCAGCCAACATCACTCACAAACCAGGATCCCCTCCAAAAGAGGGGAATGACACTGCCTTGGTCAGATTTGCCAGTAGATTTTATCGGGCTCGTGATTCACTCCTCTAGGGCGAAAAAGTACATGTTGACTGTAACATGCTTGTTCTCTAAATGGGTGGAATGTTTCCCGGCCCCAAATTGTAAGGCAGAAACTGCAAATGCCTTGATGATCAATCACATCTTCTCACGTTTTGGACTACCCCAAAGGAATGAGTCAGACTGAGGTAGCCACTTCACCAGCGAAGTGATGGCAAAAATGTGGGAGATACTTGGGGTCAAAAGGAAACTACACATTGCCTACTGGTCATCCTCTAGTTGTGGAGTTGAGCGGTACAACAAAAGTATTGTGAGCATATTAAAAAAGTGTGTGGCAGATTCTGGGCCAAGTTGGGACATTCAATTACCCCTTGTCCTGATGGCCATCAGATCTACCCTTCTTCTGCAACAAAAATGTCTCAATTTGAGCTGATGACTGGGCTAAGGATGGTGCTACCCGAGCATCTGCTCTACAGAACTCAAGAGCAGACCTTGATAAATGCCTCCACAACTTATGAGTATGTTGATGATCTGAGAAAACACCTTCAACATGCTTTTGCCTATGCTCAGCAGAATCTAGAGAGATCTGCAGACAGTGTGAAGACCCAGTATGATTTTAAGACAACTAAAAAAGAATACCAAGTAGGAGACCGGGTCTACTTGTACAATTTCCAAAGGAACCAAGCCAATCAGCACAAATTCCTACCAGGTTGGCGGGGTCCTTTTGAAATTGTAGACAGAATCTCACCAGTCGCCTACAGAATTTGCATCCCCAAGGGCAGTTTGGCAAAAGGGGAAGACAAGTGGGTTCACATAAACCAGCTGAAGAGCTGCCATCCCAGGCATACTTTGCAGCAAATAGAGGAGCCAACCGGAAACCCAGAGGGGGAAAATCCAGAAACCTAGAAGAATCCACCTGTTAAAACCATTAGTAAACCTAGATGGGGAGTATTTTAAATTGTATTCAATGCATGTTGCATCTGCCCCACTACTCCCATGGGGAGTAGTATTGGGGAAATTACCATAACCATGCTATTTTCTGTTTTCTAGCATTGGAACTAAGAATTTTCTTATCACCAAGGAGGACCGCTCGGGGACCGGGAGGAAAGACCCAAGGAGCCCGGAGTGCCGCTCCATACTCACAACCAGAACCAGCAAGACTCCTGACCAGAACCGACAAGGAGAGCGTGTCGCTTCATCACTGACTAGAGAAACAGCTGAATTTCACCACATGGACAAAAGAAAAGAACATCCCAATATCCCAATTTGCCCTTGACGGGCGGTCAAAATCAAGTCGGGAGGGCGGGCTCAGTGGGATGTATTGACCCACTCCACTATGCTATGCTGCATCACCCTGCCAGATATGGGGATAGAAACAGCAACAATGGTGGCAAAACCCTTGTGCGCACCAAAAACCTACATAAACCTACAAAAAACGTGTACTTCAGCACACAAAAAGAGGGATGCACAACCTGCCACCCATGGTGCATGTGCGGGGGAATAGAGCACACCCTGCAGAAAAGGTGCCAGTGGGCGTCATGACCAGCAAACAGATTGCAGAGAGAAAAGCAGCACTTTTCAAAGGAAACCCAAAAATGTGTCTACCATTGACATTTGCTGTGTTGCCAAAAACTCCAAAAATGCCTATAACACAACACTTTTCAACATTCACAATCTTGCCTGGTGCTAGAATCCATGTATCAAATGAAACATTGTGTAACATACAAAGTTTGAAAACTGACAGCCTCTATGCCAAAATCTGGGTCCAGTACCCGGGGCTGCCTGAATGACAGCTGTCATAGTTCCCAAGGCAGCTTTAAAATGACCTAAAACTCAAAAGTCTGCTGAATTAGCAACATAAACAGGATTGTTGCCAAAAAGGAATACCGATTTTAGTTGTGTTTTGATTCCAGAGATTTTAAGGCCAAGAAAAAATGTATTTGTATGTGATGCAACAAATGTGGGTTTTGTTAAGTTTAAGAAGTAATTACCTTGGCTGAAGTTGAAAAAAAACTGGGAAAGCAGGTTTCTTCCCAGAAGAAGGGCCTTCCCCCCAGCAGAAACGCATGGAGAGGGGTCATTTGCAGGGTTGGGACAGAATATGGTCTACAGAGAGCAAAGGAACAATGACCATCCTCCAACCCAGGACATTGAAGGTGTAAAAGGCCGTAAAACTGCTGCAGCACAGGAAACTCCTGGCTGACAGAAGCAAATTCCAAAGGAGGGAGACACCACATGCTTCAAGGAGTGACAAATACTGAGCATTTGGTGTTAACAGGATATGTAATGGACATTTTTAGAAGGTGTATAACTTATTATCAAAAGGGGTGCACAATCTGAAAATGGCAGATTAATTAACCTAGTTTTTAGCACTACCTTTGAAAACAAAGTACAACAGTGTAGCTTATTCTGAACAGCAATGGAAATAAATGTGGGTTTATGGAGTCTGTATTTCCACTAGAATTGTGAAACTTTATACATTCATTCCCATGTTAAACATGCATAAAAATTGAAAAGTGTGTTCATAGCGAAAAGGGCAAAAGTCTGTAAAAAGGGGAGAAATTATCCCACAGATACAGGGTTTTGAGGAATAGCTGCTATGTAAAATATGCAATCTGTGTATGTGATTTTATAGAGGTTGCACATGCGTAAATATGTATTTTGCCAAAATTAGGCGTTGTGTTCCAGTGGCTAGGGGTGAATTCTCATCATCATAAAATTATACCATAAAGATGGCACTCTGGGTCTCTCCTCCTATCAAGGCAGAGAGTAGACTCTGACCCAGTCACCTTTCAAAGGGGCAAGCTTAGCTAAGCCAGCCCATACACCCCTTTGTGGTGTCATTTTTAGGCATAAATAGAGACAGCTGACACCACACAAGGACTCACTGATCCAGCCACCTTCCTGATTCTGGCAAAGCACTCTGATCCAGCACTCTGACCAGCTTTCTACATCCAGTTTTAAATATCCTTCCAAATCTAGATGCCAAATCTCTTGCCAGCAATAGAGACTATTGATTTCCAGCAAGGCCCCAATCCTAAAATGTCTCTCCACTCAGTAAAGCGCTGTGTGGGTGAGAAGGCCTTTTGAACCAGTATCCAGAAATTCTCTGGCTTGCCACCACTAGGCTTGCCAGAGGAACTTGCCATCCAGCTGATCCAATTACCCACAGACTAGGAGAGCAGATCCTGTTCCAATCCGGCGACCGGCCCATATGATCCAGTCCTGTGCCTGAGGTGCTGCCTTTCTTAGATCAGACCCACTCCATGACAAGAACTGACGGTCCCATTTAAAAATGTATCCAGTGAGTATAAATAGGAAGAACTGTGTCCCATGGTATATTTGCATAGTCTTGTCCCTATTTCCAACCCATCCTATCTTTCTGTCAGAACCAGTATTGTTAGGAGTATTTTTGCCTTGTCTTATCCCTAGCTCTAACTCATCCTATCTCTCCTTCAGAACCAGTATTGTTAGAACTATCTTTGTGCTGCCCCTTTGTTTCTCATTTGAAGAAGTCGGGTTTCCTTATCAGGTGGTCACCCTGATCCAGTGACTGTAATCCCTGTGTGGTATTCGCTTCTTCATAGTCATCCCCTAGTGTAAGCAAACTCATTTGTCATTTTAAAAGTGCATTTCAGTTTTTCATTCTCATGCCTATTTTACAAAAACGACCTTGACTAAAACCTCCATATCTCCCTCAGTTTTTGTGATAGAAACAAAGTTTCAACTCCTACTTGTAGCCAACATCCATATCTATCCATAGGACCCAAAGTATTGCAAATCGGTGCGAATATCGCACACTGAAAAGTTTGCCGCAAATTTCCCATTTTGATACATTTTTACATGTGTAAAATAGCTTTTAACTGCTTCCAACTTGGACCTTAAGATTTCATTTGTTTTCTGTTGACCAAATCATTGCTTGTGCTTCTGTGCAACTATTCAAAGCAGCTCCATATTTGGTGTTTTTGCCCAGTCCATTCTAAAGACAATCTGAGAAGCCATTCTGACAGGTGGACAGTCAATTCCGTTTTCTCTTGTGTTTGAAAAGGGGAAAGTGGGACTGATATTCTGTTCGATTTGTGCCATTCCTGAACACCTGCTCTTTCCTCCTTTCTCTTTACATTGCCTACTAGGGGGCCGAGGGGTGATACAGAGATATCTGATTTGAACCAACACAAAAGTATTATTTTCTGTGCTGCAACTGTTTTGCTCATTACTTACTCCTTGTCAATTAAATATATTATTTAGTGTTCTGTCACCCCATTAGTGATTGTTGTTTATCTATTAAAACATATTGTGATTACATTTTCAAATACATAAATAAATATTTACCTTTGCAAACCAGCCTGATTCCTGGTTCAGTGTGACCGGGGTGGTTCCAGGAGAAGGGTGTGATATAAGTGGTATATTGTTCAGAATAATGAACATTTAGACAAAAATAAATAAGGATTTCCGTTGTGCACTACATGCTGGGCTTTGACTTGGGTGTGTGCCGGATTGAAATCACTTACATGATCCTGGGGAAGCAGACTGAAGAGGGCACAGTTATGGTTCAAGGAGGCAGATGATAAGTTCAGACATCACTGACAGGTCGAGGCTACATTACGTCGAGGTTATATTGCGAACAGACCCTCTGGGTGCCTCATGGGAGCTGAAAGTTACATAGCTTTATGATGTGCCTCTTGGTGGTGCATCCGGGACTGCAGAGCTGGGTATGTGGTTCTTTATGGTGGTCATTCTGTGCTGCATAGCCCCTATTTTGCATCAGGCATTTGTGGAGGTAGGAGCACGCTGGTTCCTTGGATCACTGTGTCTGCATGCCAGGGCGTGTAAGCACAGTGCTGTGGGCTGGTGAGCAGGCATGGGAGCCATGCGCCACAAGGCTGCCAGGTCAGTGTTTTCTTGCCACTTATAATGAGAGCCAGCACCCAGTGAAAGCACTTCTAGGATGGATTGATCGTTATCCCCGAGGACTTCTGGAGCAGAGCAACGGCTCAACCCTGCATACATGTAGCAGGCGCTGATAACACAGAGGGCTCCTGAAGCAGGGAAAACAGGATATGCCCTACATTCATGTCGCGGGCACAGATATACGAAATGCTAGAAATCAGGGTGAGAGATCCGTAGACAGCTTTCAGGTTTGGATGCTTTTTTATTTTGCCTCCAAAGTAGTTTAGCACAGATTTATAAAATTAAATATTTACATGACTTTCGCTAAGCACGAAAGTAGACGGACAGACGTTGTTTAACACAGGAAATACAGGTGAGCATCGACCTCTTTCTTGACGAGGTACAGTTTCCAAAGTGATGCAAAAGTATACAATACAGGTAAGTGAGAACATAGGATTGTTGACGAGGTGCAACCCAAGACTGTGGTAAGTCTGGGGATCTAAACCAGACGGTGTACACAACACTATCTATAAACACATTAACACAGGGGTTGTGTCACAGAACATCGACACTGGAGTGTTTCGGCCATGTTGGGCTGGGTAAGAGCCCGAGGTGTAGGTGGCCTTCATCAGGATGATCGCTGATCATGATGCTGTCCATGTGGGTAATCTGTGGGGGAAGGGATAGCTGTAAGGATCTCAATAAGTCATTAATCAATTTAAGTATTACTAAATAATCGCTGATTAGTGCCTAAATACACTGTTGGTGTATCTGAGGGTACAGCTTACCATCTGCTAAAGTTGCAGCGGGGGCGCTGTGCTGGACAGTCCCCCCGTTTACACATTCTGATAATGGGGTAACTGGTGTCATTTGCCTCCATGTGATGTTAAAACGTTCTGGCCAATCTTCTAAACAACACCATGCAAAGCTCCAATACACGCAGGCTTTTGTCTCTCCCGTTTAAACATTCTGATAATGGGGTTACTGTTGTAACTTGATTCCATGGTATGTTAAATCGTTCTTGCTGCACTTTGAAACAACACTGTGCATAGCTCCCATACACGTTCCTGGCAATTCACAGGTTTTGTCTTTAGTCAGCACGAAGGCAACACTTGATAAAACCATGCTTGCCTCCAGCACACTATGTAGGGGCACAACACTAGAGCATTTCTGTCACTACTCGGCGGTGCTCCATAGATCCGATTTCCCCGCCACGTGTTACAACACTAAAGTAGCTCTGTGGATTAATGCCCGCACGTCCTCCATGGATTCTGCTTACTGCCAGTCACCTTCCGACATTGCACACTGCCTACTCACCGCAGCACTGCGCACTGCATGATACCTTTACCTTTACCACTTTACCATACCTTGCGGACACCCCCACCAGTGTTGTTTTGGCCTCGGGTCACTCACATACTCCAGCCGCACAATCCCACATAGTTTTTACCTTGCAGACCTTACTTGACCCACACTTTATAAGGTCCATGTTTGAATTCTATCCCTGAGCCTACAGCAACATTCAAGGCCTCATCGGGAGATAGGAAGATAGGATAGATAGGGAGATAGGGAAGGCTGCCGCCATCCCCCCTCTCTCACTGAGTGGCCATGTTCCTCCACCACTCGGGGTCTTTCGTATCAGGGCCCACACGTCTGACTGTCAGCAGCCTCTCTGTGCAGCTCGTAGTCCCGGTCCCTCTACCTCCCTCTGCTTCGGAGTGGTCTCTTTATATGCACCACAATTTCCAATGTTTCAAGTTTGTTTGTTCCCGTGCTGCTTCCGAGAGGATAGATATCGAAAAAATTGAGGGTAGGGATGGGAGCCTGCAAGTTAGGCGGCCATCTTCCCTGCAGCTGCCCACACTTAAGAGGTTAAAATAATGGGATGAAATGGTGGACTTATTACTGAATAAGAACATGTAAAAAGCCATGCAATTTATAATCAGTTAAGTGGAGGAACATATTAATATATCAACGACTGCGAGGTCATCAACAATATTTACATTTTATGACACATATCCATAAGGCCTGTCCCACTATATATGCCGACATTGCCACTATTAATCACATTTCATTGAACGTTTGGCCTCATTATTTGCCCGCATTGCCGCTGCAAAGCGTGTTTTCAAGATCATGGTAACATACAATATACCAGCATTGCCAATGTAAAGCACATGTTATGTTAGCTTACATTTGTGTAGCACTTCATGGCGTCAAAGTGCTGTGCATGTCCCAGGGGCAAGCCAATGAGAAGGAAAAGGCCTGCGACAGTAGAGGTCAGCAAAACATTGTGTATAGTTGAGATTGGGGAGGAGGGATAGGTAGGAGGCAGGATGGAAAGACTGATACGGCTGATAGGGGCAGAAGGCAGAAGGACTGAATAGATGAGAATCTGAAAAACTGAAGAAAACAATATCTACAGTTGGACAGAATTCATAAGGGAACTCAGTTGTATTCTATGGGACCCAAATAAGGATAAAGATGAAGCAAGAGAGATCATGAATCACGCCAAAGGAGCATATTTCTGAATTGAATCACTATGCGCCTTGTGCCAGCTATGTGGACACTGAATAAAAAAAGGGAGGACATACAATGTAGCATTGATTTGTTTGAGGTGTGATATTCAATTGAGTGAGTGAGTTAACTAGAATAACCTGCAGTTCCTGGTCACTGTATTTTTCCCTCGCTGTCAAAGGACCAAATGATATTTGGAGTCTGGGGGGGCGCAGGTCTGGCTTCGAGTGCTGATGCTTCTTCAATGATGAAGCGCAGGACTCTGAAGATGGACAGGAAGGGCCCCTCTACTCTGGCTTCTCTGGCTCGCAGGAATATCCCCCTGTGCGTGAATAGGGAGTATTACCTACTGACAGAGTTGTGCTCAAGCCTCCCACTCTCTTCCAACCCTCCACGATACCCTTCCACGATTCCCCGTGAAGTCTCACCTTAGGGTCGGGAAGGATGAGCTCTCCATCCTGCTTCTGATGCAGGGGCGCGTTGAAACCCAGTTACTTCACTGGATTGAGGATTGATGGGAGTTCAGGTAAGCTTGACTATTCAGGTAAGGCGCTGTAAAAGTTCTGTTGCAAGTTCAAAAGTCCAAACTTAATAATAATGTTCATTGTCTTGTTGCAGCAAGCGCTAATGCTTATGTCTTTTTCCCCTTAGGGGCCGGGGTTCGGAATGCCGGAGATATGGCGCCGACCCGAAGTGAAACGTGCAGTTCCAGTAAATGACAGGTAAGTTCTGGATGAGCGCTCGGGTAATGTCTTTGCATTCGCTCATTCAATGTCTTTGTCTTTTTTCCCCATAGGGGCCGGGGTCCGGAAAATGCCTGGAAGCGGCAAGACCCGAAATGAAATGGGAATGACCCAACAGGTAAGTCTTAGAAGGAAACTGAGCTTTTCCTATTCCCTTCCTTCTCTCACCTTGTTCTTGTCTTTTTCTCTCTAGGCTCTGGGAAGTGGCTGTGGATCCGGATGATCGCTGCTGAAGATGGAGGCGTCCAGGATAGGTGAGTGAAATGCAGCGCTGCAGCGATCGTAGCGAAATGCTTTTAAAAATGATGTCTTCCTTTTCAGGATCGTCGGTGTGATGTCTCCGTGGTGCTGATTTAGCAGGTAAGGTCTTTTGTCTCCCTTTGCAGGTGACCCAGGATACTGACAGGCGTGGCTGAGGTCCAGATGCAGGAGCTGACACGGTGAGCGTCCAGCTGCGAGGAGCAGAACAACGCGAAGCGTGAGTTGCTGATCGGGCGTGGTTTAAATAGCTTTGGAAGAAGTTCCAAGTGTGTATCCTTCCACAGATCAGGTATGTATCCTTCCCCGACCACATCCGGGTGGAAAGTAGTCCCACAGGTAAAGTAGTTCCATTCAGGCCTCAAGAGGGCCTGGATGTAGCAGCATGTTCTGCATCAGGTAAGTGCACATTAAAACACTTGAACACATGTCTAGCTTTATGAGCCTGGTGCCAGGACAGGGGTCCAACATGAGCCTGGCGCCTA